>NW_027556402.1:132737975-133160475 GCF_003287225.1 Phascolarctos cinereus | reverse complement strand
GATGTTTGCATAATAAAAGTTACATGAACCAAAGCAAATACTGATATTACCAGGACAGATTAGATATTTTTTTATAATGTAGCCCATTCAGAGGTCAGATGAAGTTCTATACACACATATACACACAAACATAAAAATGTATGTGTGTATACACATGTAACTATTATATATAATTACATATTCATTCATACATATGATAAATATAGATAGATTATGTACGAATATGTCTGAGATTGAGCATAAAATATATCTTTATCTAGCTATATATGTATATCTGTGTCTATCTATCCGGTGTTTTTCAAGTAGAGAGATGGACTATTTAAATTTCATAAGCTTTTTATTTTAAGAGAGAGAATACTGAAGAAATGCTAAGAGATAACAAAGAATATCTCTATCTTCAAGAGAAAGGACACTAAACTGGATTGTAGCAATAGCTAAATTCCCTTACTAACAGCTCCTGAACAGAGTGCTCTTTAAGACCAGTTAGTACTCATTAGAGATATGATTTATTATATGGCAACTTATATAGAAATTTGCTGTTTATTTCAAAATATATGAATAGATATTTTATTGTGAAGAATTTTCAGGCCCTCTTGGTCACTCATACTAGTATGTACAATCAGCTGTCTATTCACTTATTGTGGCCTTTTGCATTATTATTGTAGCTATGTTTCCTTATCTTCTCCTAGATTTAATACAGATCAGCTCTTTCATTTCAAAAAAATCTGCATTTTAGGAAGCTGGGTTTGAGTGAATAAATTAGGTTTATAGTGTTCCATTTTACGCAATGACTAGATAAAGAGTTATCAATTTAGTTTCTGGGAATGTGTGTATGAATGATATATGTGCACATATGCATATACACCTATGTGTATGTATGTGTTCATGTAAACATCACATATGTGTGTAAATATATGTATAACGCTGTATTTCAATATAGTTGGTGCAGAAGATGAAAAGTGTTAAAAATTAAGTGAATTTTGAGCCTAAAAGTTTTTTTATTATTTGTTTACTTAGGCTCAGGTATGGGGGGGAGGTGGCTTTAGGCTATTATATAAAAAAATGGCTTAAGCATTAATCTTAGAGGTTTCATACTAGGCCTATGTTACATAAAAATTATTCATTTTCTTTTAAATGTATGATTTAGAAAAGTTTATTACATATTGATGTGTTAATTTCATATTCTGGAATAAATTTTTGTTTAGATGAATGTATTTTGAATATTTTAGAAGCATATAAATAATATTTCCTTCCTTTTTACTCTCATATGATAATAAATTTATTAATAGAAGAGATCTTCAGACCTCTCATTTTATATTTAAGAAAACTCATACCCAGAGAGGTTGTGTTTGCCCAAGGTCAAATAGGTAGTAACTGGCTGAGCCATAATGTGAATCAATGTCCTCTGACTCCAAAAGCAATGCACTCTTTACCACCCTGACTCCTATAATCATAATAATAGTTTAAATATGTAAATATACATATATACATATTGTTGATAGATAGACAGATAAACAGATTGATAGATAGACGTGGAAATTGATATATAGATATGGATGTAGATATATTGCTTTATAGTTGAAAGTGCCTAGAAATGAAGGTTCAGAGAGGTAAAGACTTGCCCAATGTTACAAAAACTAGTAGAAACAGAAAAGGCAAAACTCTAAACCAGTTTTTCTGATCCTTTGCTCTTAACAATATAGCAAGCTATGTCTCTCTTGACATCTTGTTTGGACCTTTCACAGAAACATAGAATGTTGAGCTGGAAAATTTACAAGTATTTATCATATAGTCTTCAGTATTATTATTATTATTGGTCTCACTCATTAAACTAACTATAAGCTCCTTGAGGGCAGGGTCTTTGTTATTTATTTTTGTTTCCTAAATGCTTGGCACTGTGTCATAGCTTTATTGGGCAAATGAAAAAAAGCTTAATAAACCTAAAAAAAAAAGGCTTACAGGAAACTTTTCAGAATCAGAAGTTTGGTGTAATAAAAAGAGCCTAAAGCATGGATTCTTTTCTAAACTCTTCCACAAACTCAGAGTCTCCCACGACACCTGGGACACAAGGACAAGCCACTTTTGTGGTCTTGTTTCATTCATCTTTAAAATGAGAGTTGATATCCAAACTCTGTTCAGCTCCGAAACTCTCGAGTTATAATTCTGGTCAGTTGATTCTGTCAAACATTCCCCTCCTGTGTAATCAATAGTATATTGTGCATAATTGCATTGTGGCTTTAGACAATATTGAGGAAGAGTAAAACAAATAGTAACAAGTAGAACAGTTGCAGAAGGCAAAGTACCTGACTGTTCTTTTGCAGTCGTCACTGTCACTACCTTCAAAACCATGGGAATTTTTGCAGACTATATATTTCATTTTGGTATCATATGTATATCCTATTCTACTGAGAAGTGACTTGAAGGCTGTCTTGTCCCACCTCTATTTTACAGCTAAGGAAACAAAAAATGAAGTGATTTCACACAACTATGTTTATACAGTTGGGACTTGAACCCAAGTTTATAGACTCCCAGTTCAAAATTGTTGCTTTTCCTGTACCATACACCATTTCTGTACCTTGCTTCCTCCCATGCCTCCTTACCAGTAGAGTAAAGTAGACTTAAACACTAGGTCTAATTTTATTTTATCTATTTTCAGCAGTTCTATTTAAGGATGTAAAATGGAACCTGGAAACTGGTACTAAACAATAGGAAACTCTTCAACTGAGAAAATCATTCTTAAAATACAAGTCTATACAAGGGATCATAGATCATTTTGCAGACTTAGGATTGATGATAAGCCTGAAAAAAGTTAAGGTCAAGTTTTAACCTACCCCAGGAAAACCTTCATAAAGTCAAAGGTTTTCATTGGCTACTCAGTAAAGAAAGCTCTCAGTTAATTCTGTTATCTGGGCAGCCCTTCTTCCAAAGTTACACTGATAAACAAAATATAAAACCTATTTTTAAAAAAAGCCAAGGCAGCATTTTCTTCCAGAGAGTGAAAGGTCAATATGGCATCAAACTAAAGACCAAGCTAAAGATATATAAATCGGTTCGTGAGTTGACTCTGCCTCCTCTGTGAACTTGAACTGATTTAATCCTAAAAAATTTCTCACCCAGCTTACAATGTTTTCAGCCACATTTTCCACACTTAAAAAATAGAGCAAATATCAATAGTCTGAAGAATTACAATAATAGCGCCTTACATTTGTTGTGGTCACCTTGAAATCTTTGCTATCACCAAGTTTACATTTCCGGAGCTTTGTTCCAGGAACCACTACTGTTTCTCTTAAAGTGAATTGGATTTCTGTGAGAAAATTTGAATGCTAAATATATATTTTCCCTTTGGAATATTAAATATGAAATAATGTGTGCACAAAATAAACTTATTATGTTTTGAATTGTGGAACTATGCAAATACTAAGTCCTCTGTTTTGCTACAAAGCAATCTCAAATTCTTTATGTTGAGTTTATTCCATAGCACCACTCATCATAAATCATCCTTTATGGATTCCATTCATATATTCCAAGTCCAAAAATGTTTCACAGAAAAATAAGTTCACAAAACACTGTCTTGTTTAAATGTGTATTACGTATGTAGAGCCCCTGATGGTGTCATTGCAATATTTTCAAGAGGGCCTCTAGCCTCCCAGTCTATGCTGGATTGGCTTGTTCTCTACCAGCCTTGTAGTAACAGGTACGGGCCCTGGCCAGATCTCTGGCATTCACCTGAGGCTATAATCTTTTCAACTGGCCTTTCATTATGGCTATGCTCAATCTCCCAATTCTGTCACTTCTAACCTAGCCTAGCCCTTCACTGTCTGTTACCTCCTGATTGCCTTTGGCCACTTCCCACCCTTACTTCCATCTAGACCTCTTCTCTGTTCCCACAGTGTTCTGTATAAAAGATCCACTAAAGTCCTCAGATTCAGTCTGCCCCACTTGTCAATGCAAGCATCATCCCAAAGGCTTAGAGTCTGGCTGATAGCACGAGTTCTTAAAATCTTGCCCACCCCAGAGACATATTCTAATAAACCTTGTCTTTGGCTGAAAAAAGGCTTGAGTTGAATTCATTTGAAGCAGGACCCGTGCTGTTTGTCCTTGAATTTCAGGATTTCAGCACCCCTAAACCTCAACAGTAGTATTCATCAAATTGTGGTTGTGGTTTGTCCTTTGCTCTCAAAGAGGACAATGATATCAGGAAAATGATGCCATGACTTGCAATTGAATTGGATTTGAGTGAGGGAGGGCTGTGCAAAGTCACCAGCCTCACTTTCTCCTCCAGAGCCATTTAGGTCCAGTGGCCAGACATGGATCAGGACAACTGGAGATGGCCCAGTATGCAATGCGAGACCTTGGCCTTCTTAAGCTAAGGTCTTTCCAAGGTCTCACTTTGAGTGAAGTAATACCTATTCAGTGAATAGATCTGTTTAAGAAATGACTCAAGGGATAACCCCTTCAATAAATTAAAAAACCAAACTGGGAGAAGACCCTCAGGGTTGTTGGCCTAAAGAGAAACAAATAATATTTACATTCACTCTGAGCCTAGAGGGCCCAAAAAATAACCCTTAAGTGGTGCTTAGGCAGGGACATATTGTCGAATCAATGAGAGCCCGAGTGATTTGCATTTAAGGTAAGGTCTTTAAGAAAGAAATCTATCCAGTAAACCCCAAGATAACTTGGTAGGTTTCAGACATCACAATTTGCCTTCCTGCGGACAAAACACCAGCAGGTAAGAACATTATACCATATCTGTGGGAGGGAAAAGGTGGGGACAGGATAGGATGGGACAAGAGGACATGAGGTGAGAAACTGGAAAATGCTTTTCCACTGGACATCTAACTTATACCATACTCTTCTCTACCACACATGTAATCTCCACCAAACTCTGGTCGTGTAACCTTCCCCAATGCTACTGAACGTAGTGTCTGTTTATGCTGTTCTTTTGCAGCCTTTACTGCCACTACCTCCTGTTTTAACTGATCAGATCTTTGACTCTCTCCAGGAAGGAATATACGTTTCTATGGTTTCATAGATTAAAGTCTATATAGAGAATTTTTATTTGTTTTTTTCTCTCATTTATTAAACAAAAAAGTCAGGATAAACCTTTTGTCTCCTGACCAACAAGCACACCCTGTACAGTTTTCTCAGTCTGTACTACTGCTGAAACCTATTATCTCCCTATCAGGAGATTCTTAGTCCTAACACATGTGCACTTTAGAAAAGAGCAGGATTGTGACAGTCCTTAGACTCGATCTATTCTTTGGACTATTCTTGCTAGTATAAGGCTTAGGTTCTGTAGTCAGTGACCTCATCCTAACTTATAGTAATTGTTCCATATAATTCCAATTTTCTAGGCTATAAATTGTGTAATGTTTATTTATCAAATATCTACCAAGCAGCTCTGGATTTTCCCATATATTGTAATACCTTAAATTTCATCTGTTTTTCCCATATAGATACGTGGGCAGATAAAAAAAAAAGGTAAAAATACAAGCGAAGACTATGGGGCAAGGTCATTATCTGTGCTACCTAAAATCAATTAAAAAAGGGGGGGGCTTTGAACATATGTGTTTTAAAGATATATTCTGCTATTCCCCCTCAGAAAAAAAAAATCTCTTAAGCTTTTTAAGACCTAAGGCTTTTCCATTTTATTAAAAAAAAACCAGTTTATAAGAAATAGGCTATAAATGGTGATAGCAAGGAATGTCCAAGTACAATTTCATCTAAAATATATAGAAACAAGATAGATAAATGACAAATTGAAGGTAAACTCAAAGGGAAAGTACTTAGATGAAGAAAAATTGGAAAATTATTTTTGCTGATGGACATAAAATTAGAAGATACTACAGCCCCCACTTGGCTACCTTGAGTAGTATCTTAACCCATTGGAAGAAGCTATCACCAATGCTAGCATTCACCAGCCTGAAAAACCAATTACGCTGTGCTCATTTTTTTTTTTTAATATGTGGAAGGGCTCAAAGACAGCTGCTCATACCCACAATTCTTTTTCTCAGGTCTTGGTCCATGCCAAAAAAGAGCAAGTGGTGTAGTTTGGAATACTATGAGGACAGTCTTCTCCCTTGCTCTTGCCCTCACTTTCCATTAGTTATATAGAAACCTAACTTAGGACTAAACACAGAGGTTTAGTAGAAAAAAAGGAAGTATAGATTTTTAAAATTGCAAATTAGAATTATGATAAAAGATATTTAATTGCACATGTTTCTTTTACTTTTTTCTTGATCTAAATATAAGTATAAAAATATAATTTATAAGTATAGAGATAGATTGATATAGATATAGATATTTTAATAAGCACTATCATACAATGTAATATTTATGCATCACTTTTTAAAAGGTACGTATTTATTTTTAAATAATAATTACATTGAGTTGAACATTAATTTTTATTTTCTAGTTAAGGAGTATTCTGGAACCTATCTCTCTGTCTATTCATGAGCCAATATCTGCTCACCTGATGCAAGCCTTTCAAAATTGCAAGAAAACTACCTAGAAGGAAATAAACAGCCTCTTAAACTCTGACCTTGTGATTCCCAAACTATAATTTAATAGCAAAATATATCCTACACTAACAATCATAGTCTCTGAAATTCCACTCTTCAAGATCAATTTGTTTGGGTCCTAAAACCCAAGAGCAAATACTCTTGGGAAAGTAAACACCTTAAACTGAACTCCAGCCAATATCTTCTAGGAAACTGTAAAGTAAATAAATGAAAAGAAATACCTCAGAACAAGACTGGAGCATACTTCAGAGCAAAGTCTTCTAGGAGGGAGAAGGGTGTTGAAATGTTGGAATCCATCAAACTCCACAATTTATCTTATGGCAAGCCTTGGTTGTGGTGGAGCCTTTGATAATTTGCAAATAGTTTACTTCTACTTCCCTGTGCTTTATGAAGATTAGGGCAGTTCTTCAAAAAAACAAAATGGTATAAAACTTTCACTAATGATAAGCCCAATGCATGGGTTGCATAGGTATCTTGATGACAAGAAGATATTTCTAAATAAACAGGATATTATGGAGATTTTCTATATTTGTGGGAGGCCATGTCTGCAAGTGTGGCAATGGAAAATGCTGGATTTTGAACTAGAAGACTAAATGAATTTCAGTACCAGGTCTGTCACCTGCTACAAGTGTTACTTTGGGGAAGTCACATTAATTCTCTAACACTCAATTTTCTCATCTGTAAGGTGAGAATGGAATACATGACCACTATGGTCCCTTCAGGTCTAAATCTGTGAGGTAACGTTTCCAAGTACATGCACATAAATGAAAACAAACATATACATAAATGACATATAGATGTATTTTTATCTGCAAGTATAAGTAACCAATGAACTAAATAAGAAAAAGATTTTTTAAAATAATTTGTTAAAGGGGGATGGATCCAAGAGGGTGGAGTAAAAGCAATGACTTGTATGAGCTTTCCCCCAAACCCCTCCAAATACCTGTTAAAAATGGCTCTAAATGAATTTTAGAGCAGCAGAACCCAAAAAAAGACAGAGTGAAACAAATTTCCAGCTCAAAACAAACTGGATGGTTGATTACAAAGGTCTATTGAACCAGGCTGGGACAGAACTGCAGTTCAGCATGGGCTCACAGGAAAAACAGGCCTCAGCAAACCTGGAGCAGGCCTCAGAGAACTTAATTACAGGCAGCTGTCACAGTTTCCAGACTTCTCAACCCACAAAAGCCAAAGACAACTTAGGAAGTCGTAGGAAAAATCTGTGACTACAGTGAGAGAGAAGCTCAGTCCCAGCCCCAGTCCTGGCTGCAGCCATGGGGTGGGACGACTGCTTCCAGAGCTTCCAGCCCACAGACTGAGGGGGAATCAAGTGGCTGATCAAAGGGGGATTGCAGGGATCTCTCTGCTGGTGCAGGGTTCTCCTGCTTTACTCATCCTTGGATCTGGGTCACAGTTCTGGACGCTGGTCCTGGGCAATGTGGAGTGCTGGCATGGTGGAGCTTGCAGTGGCAGTACAGAGAAAATCTTCCTCACAATTCCAAGACAGAAAAGAGCGCTTGTGGTCACTCATGGACTAGAACACAGGCCAGGAAAGGAATAAACACTTCAGCCAGGATCATAGCACTTTGGAAGAACTGAAAATTTACAGGTCCCTAGAAGGATCTCTGAAAACACCTGCACAAAACCCCTGAAGCTTGGGACAGTAAATTATCCACATTGGAAACAGACCCCTACCTTAACAAAGAGTTTATAACTCAAGTAATTGGCTGGGATCATGAGGAAGCAGCACAAAAAGAGTCAGACCATAGAATCTTACTTTGGTGACAAAGATCAAAACACACAACCAGAAGAAGACCATAAAGTCAAAGCTCCTACATCCAAAACTTCCAAGAAAAGCATGAATTGGTCTTAGGCTATAGAAGAGCTCAAAAAGGATTTTTAGAAGCAAGTAAGAGAAGTAGAGGAAAAACTGAGAGTAATAGAAGAAAATCATGTAAAACAAGTCAACAGCTTGCTAAAGGAGACCCAAAAAAATGCTGAAGAAAATAACACCTTAAAAATAGCTTAACCCAAATGACAAAAGAGGTCCAAAAAGTCAATGTGGAGAAGAATACCTAAAAAACAAAACCGGCCAAATGGAAAAAGAAGTCCAAAAGCTTACTGAAGAAAATCCTTCCTCAAAAATTAGAAAAGAGCAATTGGAAGACAGTGACTTTATGAGAAATCAAGACACTGTAAAACAAATCCAAAAGAATGAAAAATTAGAAAACAATGTGAAATATCTCATTGGAAAAACAACTGATCTGAAAATAGATCCAGGAGACTTAACTTAAAATATTATTGGACTATCTGAAAGCCATGATCAAAAAAAAGAGCCTAGACATCATCTTTCAAGAAATTATCAAGGAAAATTGCTGTGATATTTTAGAACCAGAGGGCAAAATGGAAATTGAAAGAATCCACTGATCTTCTCCTGAAACAGATCCCCACAGGAAAACTCCTAGGAATATTGTAGCTGAATTCCAGAATTCCCAGGTCAAGGAGAAAATATTGTAGGTAGCCAGAAAGAAACAATTTGAGTACCATGGAAACACAATCAGGGTAACACAAAATTTAGCAGCTTCTACAGTAAGGGACTGCAGGGCATGGAATATAATATTCCAGAGGGCAAAGGAGATAAGATTACAACCAAGAATCACCTACCCAGCAAAACTGAGTATAATCCTTCAGGGGGAAAAATGGTAATTCAGAGAAACAGAGGACTTTCAAGCATTCTTGATGAAAAGATCAGAGCTGAATAGAAAATTTGACTTTCAAATACAAGACTCAAGTAAAAGATGAAGAGATAAACAGGAAAGAGAAATCATAAGAGACTTATTAAGGTTGAACTGTATGCATTCCTGCATGGAAAGATGATATTTGTAACTCATGAGTCCTTTGTCAGTATTAGGGTAGTGGGATGGAAAAATTATGTGGATGGATAGATAGATAGATAGATAGATAGATAGATAGATAGATAGGTAGATAGTCAGACACAGGGTGAGTTGAACATGAAGGAGTGATATCTGGAAAATAAAATTAATGGGTGAGAGAGGATTATACTGGGAGAAGGAGAAAGGAAGAGGTAGAATGTGGTAAACTATCTTACATGAAACAGACAAGAAACAGTGGAGGGGAAATGGGGGAAGGTGAGAGGGAATGAGTGAATCTTATTCTCATGGGATTTGGCTTAAGGAGGGAATAATGTACACAATTGGGTATGGAAATCTATCTTACCCTATAGGAAAATAAGGGGGTAAGGGATAAGAGAGCAGGGAAATGATAGAGGAAAGGGTGGACTGGGAGAAGGGTAATCGGAAGGAACGACTTCTGAGTAAGGACAGGCTCAAAAGAGAGAATAGAATAAATGGGTTGGTGGGATAGGATGAAGGAAAATAATAGCTAATTTTCCACAGCAGGACTACTGTGGAAGTGTTTTGCATGACTACATAAGTATAACCTGTATCAAGTTCCTTGCCTTCTCAATGAGAGCGGGTGGAGAGGGAGGAAGTGAGAAAATTTGGAATCCAAAGCTTTAAAAACAAATGTTAAAAAATTCTTTTCACATGCAACTGGGAAATAAGATACACGGCAGTGAGGTATAGAAAATATATCCTGCCCTATAGGAAAACAGAAGAGGAAAGAGATAAGAGAAGGGGGGGGTGGATAGAAGAGGATCAGGTTAGGGAAAAGGGTATTCAGAATGCACGTTGTCTTGTGGTTGGGGGAAGGATGAGATGGGGAGAAAATTTGGAACTCAAAATCTTGTGGAAGTGAATGTTGAAAACTAAAAAATAAATAAATTAATGAATCTTTTTAAAAAAGAAAATACATGAATAAATAAGTACAAAAAATAATTTATTAAGATAGATTCAATTACTTTCCTAAATATTTGAAAATGAAGGAGATTTATTATAAATAATACTTCAAGCATCTTTCCTGAGCAATAGGAATATCATAAATAAGACAAAATTTAGTATAAACAGTCACCATCATTTTAGTTAAGAGATGGAAAAGACTCATTACATAACAATGTATATGTTTGGATTATGCAGGAATAGGTGTCTAGAGATAAAACACAATACTTGATCTCAGTCAAAAGGCCAAGGAGAAGAACAATATATTTTAAAGTAATATAGATATATTTCATATATACAGTTACTGAGGCTTAGGAATACAAAGTTGGCACAGTACCAGCTTAACAATTATTCATCTTATGTGTGTATTCAAGGTTAGCAAACCATCCAAATGATAGTGACCTTGTAGTAGATGGGTAGTGGAGAGGGGGAAGAATGATAAGGATCATAGTTCTGACCATCTGCTGATTGACTGGCCATAAATTCTCCCTCATATCCAGTGCTTATGAATCTATCCAACAGCAATCATTAGATCATAAGAGCAGAGTCCTAGAGATCTGGGCTCTTGATTGAAGTCCACATCCCACTCTACTGGCAAGCCATGGGTATGTACCATGGAACTCTAGAATTAGAGATTTGAATAGCTGCCTGCTCAGAAGTAATAAAATGACTGTTCCTTTGAGACCTTGTGTGGTCTCTCAGTACCCCCTCATAATGAACTTCTCGTAAGCATGTTAAGATGCTCTATTGTAAGGATAGAAACACTCATGTTATGTGACTGTGATCAAGTCATTTAACCTTTTTGAGTCAGTTTCTGAACTTTCAAACTACAGGTAATATTAGATGTACCTATTGTACTACTATCTGTAGCACTTACTTATATGGAAGAGAAACATGTTGTATAGTGGATAGATCACTGGCCTCAGAGTCAGGAAGAACTGAGTTCAAGATCATCTCTAACATGGATGTGTGTCTCTGAACAGTCATTTAACTTCTTATTGACTCATGTAACTCTGTAAGTTAAAAGTTGCAGAAAAATTGTAGATCTCCATTTGTGGAGAGAATTCTCCTACTAGAATTCCCTGTGCTAATGAAATAAAAGTTCCAGTCATATCCATCTAGATAGATAGATACAGATAAATATCTATCTATATATGTATATATATGTATGTATGTGTGTATATCTATATCTATCTATATATGGATATATAGATAGATATAGGTATATGTATAGATATAGATATATATACATCTTAGGACAAACTCAAAAGAGTTAATAAATATACGTATTGCATTTTGCAAATCTTAAAGTACTATATAAATGGCTATACACTGGTGCATATTCAATGTGTACCCTTTAGCCTTAGTCCAGTATAATGCAATGCTTTATTGTTGGGATAGAAATATTAGTGTTGATTGACTCACTTTCCTCATTTGTAAAATGAGAATAATATGACTTTAAATATCTGTGTCAGGGCTATTATGATTCTTAACCAATTGTGTGTGTGTGTGTGTGTGTATGTATATATAGAGAGAGAACCTAATAAACCTAAATAATACATATATATGCTTGTACATATAATATATGTACACACAAATGTACATATATATAGAAACCATTATAATTATGATTAGATTACTCTTGAATATTATCCTAAATTTCAATAATCCATCACATACTGCATTTACTGTACTAAGAACATGAACTGTGCTCCTCAAGGTTCACATAAAATAGTTAAATTATACTTGCAGAAGTCAGTAAAAATAAGCTTGTTCTAGCTGATTTCAAACTTCAAAACCATTGTTACAAGAATAGTAGGATTTTATTTTCAAAGAATCAAAAGCAAAACATAAAAATGAAAAAAAAGCTGTTTTTCAGGATTTTGTACCACTACCTCTTTAACCTCCTCCAAACCCCTGAACAGAATCTCCCAAGAGTTTATTGAAATATTATAACTTCTTCCTATTTTTGAGTTATTACTTCTACTCTGTATCTCCCAGGTTCAGTTTAAACAAAATAAATTACAGTAGGATACTGAAGCAGTGGTTTCACTTTCTCCATTTTCTACTCAGAATTTGTTTAGTGTTATTGTGTAATGATGCACAATACCTCTCTTTAAGGATGTAATCGTTTTAAAGATTAATGTAAAAGAAGAAATCCATTAGAATTAGCATACTCTAAAAGGCGGAGGTATGAAAAAGAGAAAGAAAGCAGAAGAGGGACAGGGAGGAAAAGGAGCAAGACAGAGACAGAGGAAGGGGTTGAGGTTTGTGCATTCAATCTACCCAGTAGTTTGATATTACTCACTCCATGCCCATTTTCTATGAGTATAAAGTTTCTTTCCCTTCTCTCAAGAATTTAAGTACCAAGAAATATAACACAAACAAATTTTTCTTGATTACAAGAAGAAAAATGTATCTTTTGTGAATTACATTCACTCCAAGTAAAAGCCTAATAACAAGATTTTTTTTAATCCATGGTGTTATCTCCTCTAAAGAATATTAAAAATAATCTAGCTTTACATTATTTGAGTATTCTATGAAACCCTAGTGATTCATAATCATTAAGTAAATTAAAGTCCAAAAATGAGATTTTTTTGTGAATGAAAGAAAAGATCTGGAATTTGCCTTATGACCTAAATTACTGCCATCATTTCAATTATAGACACTTTTTCAGTCACACTTAGTTCACAGGCAGTAAGAGCCACATCAGATAGCCACAGTCTATCACTCAGGAGATTTTTCTAGTACTGCTATATAAAGCAACTTGATTGAACTACCATAAACATTGAATCATCCTTCTCTTCACTGGGGAATGCATCCCTTCTAGGTCACAGCTGATGATACTGGAAAGGCATTGCAAAGAAGCTTACACCCTCTCTTTACACAAATTTGAATGGAAAATACTGTAAATGAAATAGTGAAGCCTTAAGATTTTTCAGACCCACCAGGTCATTAAATAGATTCAGTAGTGACCTCTTCTGAATAAATAGAACAAAATCCAGGGTTATTGTATGTGGAACCATCCACTGGACTCTGTGCCTGCTCATTTTTATAGTTAATAATAGCTAACACTTACATAATGCTTATCATGTACCAGGCATTGAGATAAGTACTTTAAAATTATTATCTCATTTGATCCTCAAACAACCTTGAGAAACAGATGCTATTATTATCCTCATTTTGCGAATGTGGAAACTGAGGCAAATAGCATTTAAGTGACTAGCCCAGGGTCACACAGTTTGGAAGTGCCTACAGCCAGATTTGAACTCAGTCTATCCTGACTATAAGCCCAGTGCTCTATCCACTTAACTACCTAACCGCCTATTTTATAAAATAGTTGCACTATTTTAATTGGTTTGAATATCATGTATGATTTTTTTTTCCTTTTAGACAAATGTTTACATATTCCATAGCAGTCAGCAGCAGTTATTAAGGGTGGCATATTCATCCCCCAAAACAAATCCCACAATATTGTGAAACATTTATTTTTGAAAATATATTGATGTTTTGACACATGGATAATTCTCAACAAACACTCAGATAAATCACCTTGCAAAGTATGTTCTCCACAAAACAGTTAATCATTCTTTACCAGAAAAGAGAGGCTAATCAACCACTACTTGCCCTCCAAAGGCATACAGTTTGCCTGGAGAATTTCTTCAAGAAATGCTAAGTCACTACCTGACTCTTTTTTTCCTTCATCAAAGAGCTTGCTAGTCTTTATAACCTAAATGACCTTGAGAAAAGGGGAGACCCCTCAGTTTTTTTATCTCCTTTTCATTAAATAAGGAGGAATCATTGTCATTTTCTTTTAAGCTATTTATATTTATTTCACCTTTCTTAAGGTTATGTTTTCAGATGTATTTGCATGTAAAAGACTCTACTCAAGGATGATTTTTTTTCTCCAAATGAATGCCTTGAAGTCATCAAATCCGCTAAAAGTCTAGTCCTCCCTTCCCTCATTCTCCTTCACAGTATTATCCTCAACATCACATCTATTATTTTTGGTTGTAAACCATCTTCATTTGTTTTTAATTATATAATTACATTAAATTAAATTCAACAAACATTTATTAAGCACTCACTCTGGGGAAGGCACAGTGCTATTGGATCCAGAAACAAAGACAAAAACAAAATACTGTCTGTTCTCAAGGATCTTACTTTTCACCAGGGGATAGAGGGTAACATGATTTACTTGAATAAGAAAACACAAAATACATGCAAATAATAGACAAACCCTGGCAATATTTCCATTGGTCCTTATCAAGGGAGGCCCCTATCCCAAAAGTGTACTGAATCTATATATGCCTATGACAAAATATATAAAAAGTAATTTCTTTTGGAACAGAAACAAAAGGACACTAATGGTTGAGTAGACCAGGGAAGTTTTGTTGGGTTGTTGGGTTGAGACTTCAAGGCATCCAGAGATTCTAAGAGCTAAGAGAGGAGAGTATTTTAAGCATGAGGGTAAGTTTTTGCAAAAACACAGAGATGAGAGATGAAATGTTGTGTTCAGGGAACAGCATGTAGGTCAGCTTTTATTTTTATTGTTCACTATTGGTGAATATTCCTATGGTATTATGATTAGGATTCCTTGGTACAAGCTCTGTGTCTTCCTAGTTCGTCTATAACTTGGCCAACACATTTGTTGATAAGCTCATGTGTGATGGTTCCTTTCTGCTGATGTCTTGATGATGCTATCAATCTTTGTGTTGCCATCTTGTTTTAAAACTTTTGAGCAATTTTAGGATTTCCTGACATTAAGACCCACTGGCTCAGGGTTCTGGATGGGTTCTTTCTTATGACTCTAATGGGTAAACTCTTGGTTCACATTGATAGGGTTCAATGAAGCTGGGGGATGCTTGATTTCTAAAGAGAGGAGAAGGGAAGACAATAAACTTTTATATAGCACCTATTATATGCCAGGCACTGAGCTACGTGTTTTATGAATATTATCTCATTTGAGAGGAAAAGAAAGCTTTTTCATGTTCTTTAAATTATTATGACCCTACCCCCAAAGTTTTAGAGAATATCATTTAAAGTTTAGGGTTGTACAGGGTTTCCTCTAAAACGGATCAAGAGGGTCCCTTCCAAAAAAGTTACTCAATGTAAAAGATAGATCAGATATAGGATAGCTATTTATTTCTTCAACCAAAGTGAAATGTTTAAAATACAAAAGACTCATAAGCAACCACTGACAAACATTCAGCTTGTGATATAATAACTCATAATAAATAACAACTCTCCCAAGATGTTGATACTTAAAATACTAAAACGTGAAACATTTTATTACACTTCTGGACAGGCATTCCACCTTCATCTATGTTCTTCATTTTCCAAGCAACTGAATAAAGGTCCACATCTTGCCAAGGAAGAATATGCATTTGAATCCTCTTTATTGTAACTACCTTCTTCTCCAAAAAGTTGTTTTAGAATTTTCCTCCAGCTGGGCAACCAATATGCCTATGAAAGTTCTCAGCTTCAACTACTTATGAATTTGTAGCTATAGCTAGAAACATCAATCCCCAAATTGCTGCTTGATATATAAAGCAGAATAGGTCTTGAGATCCAGTCTCAAGCTAACTTTGCCAAAAAGAACATCTTGTTGCCATGTATAATTAGCCACCATAACTGCTCCCTCCCTGGTGTATCCAAGCTAGCATTGTGAGAGATGTAATATGCTTATAGGAGAAAAAAAATATAATAGTGAAGGTTGTCTTTTCCTTTGAAGTTTACTGAGATGGAGGTTGATACTGTTCTGTGGTGAATACTTTTCAAAGCAGCTGCCTATCATGAAGGAGGACAGTGGAAAGAACAAAGAAGGAACAACCAGAAACCTCTGGATGCTCATGACTTCTATCAAGAGCCTCACCATAATACAGAAGGGAGCAACCTTATCCCTGGATATTCTCTATAGGATGACCAGTGCTACAGTGAAATGCAATATTTATGTGTTGTTCTTGCTGTTGTTGTTTTTCATGTGTTACTAAGGGGCCCAATAATTCAGAAAATATCTCTTCAGCTTCAATGAAAGTCATCATTTTCTATTGTCTTTATTTATGACATCTAAATATAGGTACCAAAGATTAAAAAAATAAATAAATAACAAGCAAAAACATTTCAGGACAGTTCTCATCATAACTTTCAGTAGAATTGAACATCTATTGTCTTTATAACTGGCCATTATACAGAAGAACCTTTCTTGCACAGTTGACACCTTTCTCATTTATGATCACAATAGTTCAGGACAATTATGATATCAAGTGTGTCTGTATTTATAGCAGGCAGGTGACTGTGTCCTAAAATTACTGACATCCTGTACATATAGAATTCTTTCATGATTTATTATCTTTTTTTTTTTTGCTAGAACAGGGTACATAGTAGTTCCATATTTGAATTCCATCATATATTAACTGTTAACTATCACACTATTTTTAGTTTCCCTCAAGACTTTTCCTAACTTTTCATGCCTTAAACATGTCTCCAAATTTACCTCATACCTACTGAGTCAGAATAGACATGGGATTCCCCAAATTAAAACCGACTAACCCTATTGTGCTACTTTACCTTAAGGGCATCAGAATAAACTTTGTCAAACTAGTGACCTTGCTGGTCTAACGGTTTTGGAAAAAATACCTTAAATACTGGCATGAGCAGTCATTAAAAAAAACAAATTAATAACAATCAGTTAGAGAACCTTTGTGCTTTCCTTTTAAAATAATAAATCAAAGCATCCTTTTCTAATGCATATAGCATTCATGTATTACAGGCTGTCTTCAATCATCCTGCTTTCACTCTTTTTTGCAATCATATTTTATTCAGTTCATTAACTTTGAGATCCCTTGCACATATTGTCCAGAAAAATAACCTTTCCTTGACTAGGCAGGTGCGGGATTGGAGAAACACTTTTTCTAGGATAAGGTGAAAAAATCTTTAAGCAATTAACAAAAATATCCATATCAATGTCCCATATGGCATATAATTTTAAAGCATACATTTTAACTTCTATAAATGTTGCTGGAATTGATAAACCACAATTTGAAAACAGATTGAACTTAATTAATGAGAATTTTCAGGCCTTTTTTTTTGACTAAAAAAAACATTATTTATTTATGGCACACAATATGTGCACTAATTAGCAACCAAATGTGTTCCATTGGTATGGAAACTTTTTGTAAATATCATCAAAAGATACTTTGAAAGGTGTATAAATTTTACATAACAACAGATAGGAAAATAAGTATTGTTTTAAGTGGTGGTAACATATTGGTGCCATTACCTTGAGTTACACTCCCTCCCCCCCATTTTATAACCTTATTCTGCCATATCTGTTATAGTGATGTGCTTGGGCAGGGACCTGCTATTGTTCAATCCATGAGATCCAGAGTGAATTGGATTTAAGGCTTGGTCTTTGATAATAAAAAAAAAAAATCTAGTCAGTAAACCCCAAGTTAACTGGGTAGCTTTCAGTCACAAAATTTACCTTTCTTTTGGCAGAACACCCTCAGGTAAGGGGAGAGAAAAAGAGAGTAGAGGACAGGAAAGAAGAGGGGAGAAGAGGAGAGGAGAAAAGGAGCTAAGTTGCCGGCTGGAACTTGGTCTACTCACAGGTTATGGTTTATCCTTTGTTCTCACAAAGGACCATGACATCAGGGAGATGATGACATGACTTTCAATTGACTTTGATTTTAGTGAGTGAGGGTTATGCAAAGTCACCAGCTTCACTTTCTCCTCCAGAGCCATCTGTGTTCAGTGGTCAGATATCCATCAGGATGACTGGAAATGACCCAGGATGAAGTGAGAGCCCTTTTAAGCTAAGGTCTTTCCAGGTTCTCACTTTGGGTGAGGTCAAACCCATTCAATGAATAGGCCTCTTTAAGAAATGAGTCAAGGGATGGCTCCTTTAATTAAAAAAAAATCAAACTGAGAGGGGAAAACCCTCAGGGTTGCACATGACTGAAAAAATGATTCAGCAGCAAAAATATATACATGTTATCTCCCTGACACAATAAAAGCTCCTTAAAAGTAGAGATTGTTTCTTCTTCTTTTTTTCTTTGTATCACTTTTGGCCCATAGTAGGAGTTCAGTAAATATTTGCTGCATTAAGTATGCATCCTATGTCCCTTCTGTCTCTAAATTCTATGTCTATATTTAGCACAAATAGAAGAGTAGGACAGAAGGAGCACAAATGGGCACATATAATAGTGAAGGAGGGGAAGATTTCCTTCTTGCCAGTGCCATTGCCCTATTGCTTGCTAATTAAAATCTTGAATGCAATGTTTTAAGGAGGGGATATGTTTAAGATGAAAATATCTGAAAAGAACTTGAGTACAGTAACTTCTAAAAAAAAAGATGTGTTGGGGCCAGGTAGAGAAGTGCTTTGAAGTTCAAAAAGAAGTGGTTATATTTTCTCATAGAGAAAATAGAGAATGACTAGAACTTAGTGACTAGGGTAGAAACATTTAAAATTTATTCTCTAGGAATCAACATGTATTTCCTTCTCAACCCAGTTATTTGGGTGTTTAATAAGGGAAATCTCCTTGGTGGAAGCCCTGGGCAAGTTGTTAGACTAATTGACCACTAAAATAGTTTAGGGAGCTGCTTAGGGAGCTGGGTGAAACAGTGTGTAAGAACAAAGGACTTGGAGTCAGGAAGACTGGAATTGAATTTTCCTCAATCATATATTTACTAGCTGTGTGATCCTGGGCAAATGGCAAAATGTCTCAATTTTCTTAACTGTAAAATGGAAATAAGTTTTTTGGGGAAGAATCAAATGATCAAATATATGCAGAGTGCTTTGAAAACTTTTTTTTAAAAGTTTCATGTTTTTAAATGTATCTTATTTTCATCTTTGTAACTAATTTATTTTTAGTTTTCAGCATTCACTTCCATATGATTTTGAGATTTAAATTTTCTCCCTTTCCCTCTCCCCCGCCACCCCTAGGACAGCATGCAATCTGATATAAGCTCTACTTATACATTCATATTAAACATATTTTCACATTAGTCATGATATAAAGAAGAATTAGAACTTATGGGAGGAACCACAACGAAGAAGAAACAAAACAAAACAACAAAAGAAAAGGAGAGGAAATAGCATGCTTCCATATGCATTCAGACTCCTAAGTTTTTGAGTCCTTTGGAGGTGTCTTAGATCCTTGCATTGCTGAGAAGAGTTAAGTTTATCAAAGTCAGTCATTACACAATGTGGCTGTTATTGTGTATAATGTTCTCCTGGTTCTGCTCATTTCACCCTACGTTAGTTCATACAAGCCTTTCAAGGTTTTTTCTAAAGTCTGCCTGCTCATCATTGCTTAAGTATTCCATTCCATTCATATACCAAAACTTGTTCAGCCATTGCCCAATTGATAGACATCCCCTCAGATTCCAATTCTTTGCCACCACAAAAAGAAATTTTACAAATATTTTTGTACATGTAGGTCCTTTTCCTGTTTTTATGATCTTTTGGGGGAAAAAAAACCTAGAAGAGGTATTGCTGGGTCAAAGAGTATGCCCAGTTTTATAGCCCTTTGGGCACAGTTCAAAATTGCTTTCCAGAATGGTTGGATCATTTCACAACTCCACCAACAATGCATTAGGGTTCCATTTTTCCCACATCTTCTCTAAAATTTATCATTTTCCTGTTTTATTACGTTAGCCAATCTGATAGGTATGGAGTGGCACCTCATAGTTGTTTTGATTTGCATTTCTCTAATCAAAGGTGATTTAGAGCATTTTTTTATACATCTATAGATCATTTTAATTTCTTCCTCTGAAAAACTGCCTGCTCATATCCTTTGAGCATTTATCAATTGTGGAATGACTTGTATTCTTATAAATTTAACTCAGTTCTCTACATATTTTAGAAATGAGAACTTTGTCAGAGACACTGGCTATAAAAATTTTTCCCCAGTTTTCTGCTTTCCTTCTAACCTTGGTTACATTGACTTTGGGCAAAAGCTTTTTCAACTTAATCTAATCAAGTCATCAGTTTTGCATTTCATAATGTTCCCTATCTCTAGTTGGGTCATAAATTCTTTCCTTCACCATAGAGCTGACAGGTAAACTATTGTTGCTCTTCTAGTTTGCTTACAGTATCCGCCTTTGTGTCTAAATCACATAGCCATTTTGACTTTATCTTGGTTTAGGGTGTGAGATTTTCGGTCTATAATTAGTTTCTGCCATATTATTTTCCAGTTTTCCCAGTAGCTTTTCTTAAATAGTGAGTTCTTATCCCGGAAGCTGGAGTCTTTGGATTTATCAAGCAATAAATTACTATAGCCATTAATTTTATGCCTTGCATGCCTAACCTATTCCACTGATCTATCACTTTATTTCTTAGCCAGTACCAATTTGTTTTGATGATTGCTGCTTTATAATACAATTCCATATCTGATATGGCTAGGCCACATTCCTTTGCATTTCTTTTCATTAATCCACTTGACATTCTTGACCTTTTCTTCTTTCAGATGAATTTTGTTAATATTTTGTCTAGCTCTATAAAATAATTATTTAGTAGCTTGATTGATATAGCATTTACTAAGTAAATTAATTTAAGTAGAATTGTCATTTTTAATATTAACTCAGCCTACCCATGAGCAACTGATATTTTTCCAATCATTTCGAGCTGACTTTATTTGTGTGAAAAGTGTTTTGTAATTGTGTTCATATAGTTCCTGGGTTTGTTTTGGCAGGTAGACTTCCAAATATTTTATGATGTCTACAGTAACTTTAAGTGGAATTTCTCTTTCTATCTCTTACTGTTGAGCTTTGTTAGTAATATATAGAAATACTAATGATTTATGTGGGTTTATTTTATATCCTGCCACTTTGCTAAAGTTGTTTATTATTTCAAGTAATTTTTACTTGATTTTCTAGAATTCTCTAAGTATACAATCATATCATCTGCAAAGAGTGAAAGCTTTGTTTCTTCTTTGCCTATTCCAATTCCTTTGATTTCTTTTTCTTCTCTTATTGCTAGAACTAACCTTTCTAGTACAACATTGAACAACAGTGTGATAATGGACATTCTTATTTCACCCCTGTTCTTATTGGAAATGCTTCTAGCTTATCCTCCTTACATATAATGTTTGCTGATGGTTTTAGATAGATACTATCTAAAATTTCAAGGAAGACAATTGATTCCTATTCTCTTTAGTATTTTTAATAGGAATGGGTTTTGTATATTGTCATTTTTTTCAGCATCTATTGAGATAATCATATGATTTCTGTTAGTTTTGTTGTTGATACAGTCAATTATGCTGATAGTTTTGCTAATACTGAACCAGCCCCACATTCCTGGTATAAATATTACCTGGTCACAGTGTATTATCCTCAAGATTAATTGCTATAATCTCTTTGCTAATATTACATTTAAAATTTTTGCATCTATATTCATTAGGGAAATTGGTCTATAATTTTCTTCCTCTGTTTTGGCTCTTCTTGTAGTAGGCATCAGCACAATACTTGTATCATGAAAAGAATTTGGTAGGACTCCTTTGCCTATTTTACCAAACAGTTATATAGCATTGGAATTAATTGTCCTTTAAATGTTTGATAGAATACATTTGTGAATCCATCTAGCCATGGAGATTTTTCCTTAGGGAGTACATTGATGGCTTATTTTTTTTTCTGAAATGGGGTTATTTAAGTATTTTATTTCTTCTTCCATTAATCTGGGCAATTTATATTTTTGTAAATATTCATCCATTTCACTAAGGCTGTCAAATTTTTCGGCATACAGTTGGACAAAACAGCTCCTAATTGTTATTTTGATTTCCTCTTCATTGGTGGTGAATTCACTCTTTCATTTTTGATGCTGGTAATTTGGTTTTCTTCTTTCTTTTTTTAATCAAATTAACCAAAGGCTTATCTATTTTATTATTTTTTTTTATAAAACAAGCTCTTGGTTTTATTTATTAGTTCAACATTTTTCTTAATCTGAATTTTATTAATCTCTCCTTTGGTTTTCAGAATTTCTAATTTGTTTAATTGGAGGTTTTTAATTTGTTCTTTTTCTAGATTTTTTAGTTGCTTACTCAATTCATTGATCTCTTCTTTCTTTATTTTATTTGTGTAAGCATTTAGAGATATAAAACTTCCCCTAAACACCACTTTCACTGCTTCCCATAAGTTTTGGTATATTGTCTCATTATTGTCATTCTCTTGGATGAAATTATTGATTGTTTCTCTGATTTAGGATTACATTATTTAGTTTCCAATTAATTTTTTAGTCTATGTTGTCCATGACAATTTATTACACGTAATTTTTCTTGCATCATGCTCTGAAAATTATGCATTTAACAATTCTGCCTTTCTGTATTGGATTGTGAGGTTTTCATACCTAGTATGTGGTCAGTTTTTGTGTAGGTGCCATGTACTTCCAAGGAAAAGGTATATTCCTTTCATCCACATCCAATTTTCTCTAGAGTTCAACCACATCTAACTTTTTCTAACATTCTATTCATCTCTTGAACTTCTTTTTTTGTTTATTTTGTGGTTAGATTTATCTAGTTCTGAGAGGAGGAGATTGAGGTCTTCCACTAGTATAGTTTTGTTATCTGTTTCTTCCTGTAACTACCTTAACTTCTCCTCTAGGAATCTGGATGCTATAGCACTTGGAGCATATATGTTTAGTAATGATATTGCTTCATTGTCTATTGTACCTTTTAGCAGGGTGTAGTTTCCTTCCTTATCTCTTTTAATTAGATCTATTTTTGCTTTTGCTTTGTCTAAGATCAGAATTAGTACCCCTGACTTTTTTTTTACTTCAGCTGAAGTATAATATATTCTACTCCAGTCTTTTACTTTTATTCTGTTTGTATCCCTCTTCTTCAAATGTGTTTTGTGTAAACAACATGTTGTAGGATTACAATTCTCAATCCACTCTGCTATCTGCTTCCATTTTATGAGTTTGTCCTATTCACATGCACAGTTATGATTACTATCTGTGTCTTTCTCTCCATCCTATTTTCTCCCACTTATGCTTTTCTCTCTTTTTACTCCCTTTCCTTCCTCACTAAAGTTTTGCCTTGGACCACCACCTCCCTCAGTCTACCCTCCCTTCTATTAGCCCCTTGCCTTTTCTTCACTTTTATGCTTTCTACTTTTTCCTTCCCTTCTATTCACCCCCTCCATTTTTTGCCTTTCCCCTCCTACTTCCTATAGGGTAAGTTAGATTTCTATACCTAATTGATCATGTTATTTTGTTATATTATGTTATTATGGCTGTTTGAGCCAAATATGATGAGAGTTAGGTTGAAACAATGTTCATCTCTCTCCCTTCTTTCCCCTTATTGCAACAATTTTTTTTTGTTTTTGCCTTTTCACATGATATAATTAACCATTGTCTGCCTCCTCCTTTCCTCTTCTCCCAGAACCATCCTTTTTTTTTACCACTTAATTAGATTTTTTGAAAATCATCACATCAAAGTCAATGCCCTCTGTCTATTTATACCCCTCTTAAATGCCATAATAATGATACAGTTCTCAATATTTACAAGTGTCATCTTCCCTTTTAGGGATGTAAATAGCTTGTTCTTATTAATAACATATTGTTGTTGTTGTTTTCCTTTCTTTTTACCTTTTTATGCCTCTCTTGTGTCTTCTATTTGAAGATAAAATTTTCTGTAGAGGTCTGGTCTCTTCATCAGGAACATTTGGAAATCCCCTATTTCATTGAATATCTATCTCTTCTTCTGAAAGATTAAGCTCATTTTCACTGAGTAGTTGATCTTTTGCAGTAATACAGGCTAGTTTGCCTTATGGAATATCATATACCATTCCTTCTGATCTTTTAAGGTAGAAGTTGCAAAGTCCTGAATAATGCTGACTGTGGTTCCATGATATTTAAATTGTTTCTTTCTAGCTGCTTGTAGTATTTTTGCTTTGAGCTGGTAGTTTTGAAATTTGGCTACAATATTCCTTGGTATTTTCAATTTGGGATCTCTTTCAAGAGGTGATTGGTGGACTCTTTCAATGACCATTTTACCCTCTAGTTGTAAAACATCAGGGCAGTTTCCCTTGTTAATTTCCTGAAAGATGCTGTCCAGGATCTTTTGTTCATCATGTTTTTCAGGTAGACTAATAATTTTTTTTTAATTTGTCTCTCCTGGTTCTATTTTATAGGTCACTTGTTTTGCAATGGGTTATTTTACATTTTCTTATATTTTTATCTTTTTTTTGTTTCTGTTTCTGAAATTATTGATTGTTTCTCTGATTTGTTGTTTGACCCACTCTTTCTTTAGGATTACATTATTTAGTTTCCAATTAATTTTTTAGTCTACATTGTCCATGACCATTTATTACATGTAATTTTTCTTGCATCATGCTCTGAAAATTATGCATTTAACAATTCTGCCTTTCTGTATTGGATTGTGAGGTTTTCATACCTAGTATGTGGTCAGTTTTTGTGTAGATGCCATGTACTTCCAAGGAAAAGGTATATTCCTTTCATCCACATCCAATTTTCTCTAGAGTTCAACCACATCTAACTTTTTCTAACATTCTATTCATCTCTTGAACTTCTTTTTTTGTTTATTTTGTGGTTAGATTTATCTAGTTCTGAGAGGAGGAGATGATTATTGATATCTTATAGAGTCATTAGCTTCCATTTGCCCAATTCTAATTTTTAACAAATTGTTTTCCTCTATTAGATTTTGTACATCCTTTTCCTTTGGGGCCATTTTACTTTTTAAATTCTCTTCAGCGAGTTTTTCTGCCTCCTCACTTTGGCCAATTGTATTTTTTAAGGACTTGTTTTCTACAGTCATTTTTTTTTACTTCTTTTCCCAAGCTATTGACTCTATTTTGCATACCTCTCATTTCTTTTGACAATTTTTCTTCTACCTCTCCTATTTGACTTTTGAAATCCTTCTTGAGCTCTTAGAAGAAGGCTTTTTGGGCTTGAGACCAGTTCATATTTCTCTTTGAGGTTTAAGATGTGATTATATTGACAATATTGTCCTCTTCTGAATTTGTGCTTTGATATTACCTGTCCTCATAATAAGAATCTATGGTCATTGTGTTTCTGATTTTTGCCAGTGGTGTTTGCCTATTTCCTGGCATTTAAAATTGAGCTCTCCTGCTGGAGTATAGGCGACACTGACCTAATCTTCTTGTGCCAGGAGCCCAGGACTGGATCATTGGCTTTATATGCTGGGACCTCTGGTGCTGGCAGTGAAAGGCTGTAGGGGTCTTGCAGCTTACCTGTTGCTAAGCTGGGATCAGCATCATTGGAGTTCCCAGGGTAGGGGTGAGGAGTCTGGCCCCTGGAGGACATCTTCTCACCCAAGCTTCTTTAAAGCACTCAAATGTTTGGCTGCTGGAAGATGTCTGCCAGCTTGGAGCTGTGTCTCCTGAAGTTATGTTTCCGCAGTTGTGCTGAAACACCAGGAGATTTGGCTGCTGCAGAATGCCAGTGCACATGATGGTTTTCTGAGTTGGTGTCTACTGGTTCCCCTGTTTGTGCTGAGGCACTCAGGGGGTCTTGGTGTAGGTGTGTGCCTGCTCCACTGCCCTGGGGCTCAGGATATCTCCCTGGTTTGCTGAGGTTGGGCTTGCCTCTGGCTTGCTAGGATACCTCCCATCTTGTACTGCCTCCCTCCCCCAAAGAAAGAGGGGTCTTTCCCATTAATTCCCCAAGCTTCCTGAGATACAAGACTGCTGTACCCCATCTTTCTGTTGTCTCAGTTATTCTAAGATTTTTCCTGGGGTGATATTTTCTGGGCTTTCTGAGGTTACTGAGGGAGGATGACAGTGACTTACTTCTTACTCCACCATCTTGGGTCCTGGAGGTCTTCTCAAATTTGTTTTATCAATTCATGGAACAAAACAATCATTTCCATAACACAATACAATAAAATAAATAGATGATTGCACATGAAACTGCAAATATGCCATGTACAACTTGCTATTCCTTCCAAATATACAACAAAGTTATCATGCAAATTTCTTTTTTTCTTCCTCCCCCCCCACTCTAGAGATGGCTACCATTAGACACAAATAGGTGTAGATAGATTGATAGGTAGATGATAGATAGATAGATAGATAGATAGATAGATAGATAGATAGATAGATGTGTATGGATATATACATTTAGATATAAATATGCAAATAGGTATATATGTGTGCATGTATGTATCTATATGTGTGTGTATACATATATATGTAAAATTACTCTGTATGTACTTCCATTTATCAGTTCTTTCTCTGGATGCAGATAACATCTTTTTTATATGTACTTAATTTTTAATTTGTGAATTTATAATAGTGAAAATGACTTAGTCATTCAGTCATTCTTAAAACAATATTGTCCTTACTGTATACAATGTTCTCTTCATCCTGTTCACTTTGCTCTTCATCATTTCTTTGCAATCTTTTTGCAAACCTTCAAAGCATTATACAAATGCTAGCAATTGTTACTGTTGCTATTGTTTTTGCTATTACTGCTACTGTTCCTATTGCTCTTGTACTGGGTATGGGCCTACCAATAAATGCCAAAGTAAATTTGGATAAGAATATGAAAATAAATTTTGGCATAGTTGGAGGGGACCTTAAACATCATCTTGTCTAATATCTGCACTTACAAATGAGGAAACTGTGTATCAGGGTGGTTAAGTAACTTGCTCAAGATTAACACTGGAAAGTAGAAATAGCATGAGAAAACAGGAGACTGGTCCCCTGAATCCCTGAGCTATAGCTTTCAGTAGTACACATGGTTCATTTATAACTTCCTAATATATGGATTTATTTGAACTCTGTGTAGTAAAAGTGTCAGCTCAAAAGAGGCCTATAGTATTTGTCTCCTTCCTCAGTCTTCACTAAATATTATATGGTATTCTATGATGCAGTTTGGAATAAATTTCATTGAAACTACACCTAAGCTTAGACTGTGAGGCATTCTGTAATGGTATACAAAGAATCCAGAGCAGCTGTTAGATTTCATTCTGTCAATAATTTGTGTATTAATATGTCCCTCACTACCAAGTGACACTATAGATGAAACAATTATTCTCTATTGAGTCAAAATACTGCTTGTTAAAATACCCCATGATGCCATTTTGCTTGATGTAATCATTATTGAATATTAGTTAAATAGGCCTATAAAAATTTCATCACACAACACATTTTAAATATGTGTTAAGTACTCTTTTTTAAATGATGTATATTTATAAATATAATCATATGGCTCTAAATGTTTTATATGTGTCCGGATATATGTAGAAATTATATATGTATATAATTAATCCATCACCCACTAAAATACTTCCCTAACACTAAATAAGAATCTAGCAACTAGACTGTTCAATTATTCTTCCTGTGAAACTTGAGTCCACTGAGAGCTACCCAAGGAAAAACAAATCTATTTTGTCATTTATTCCTATCATCTTCTTGTTGCTCCTATTTACCAAACTGTCTTCTTAACACATGCAACTCTGATCCCTAAATTGACAAAGTAATCAGGACTGAAACTTTGTGTTTACAAGTGAATTTCTTCATAAATATCCCTTTAAAACAAATATTGGTGATAGTCATACACATACTAGGTACTGTAATTGAGTCTTCTAGAAGAGTTCTCTGTGTGTTTGTGTGTGTGTTGTGTGTGTGTGTGTGTGTGTGTGTGTTGATTTTGTAGGGAGAGCTGTTAGATCTAAGAACTTCCTCACTGAAGTTTATTTATTTTTTTTTGCTGTAGCAATCTACATTGTCTTGCCTATAAAAAGAGGTGCTTAAATGAGAAGATCTCTAAGAAAAATCAAATTTACAAGCATGAGATTGAGGATGAATGGATGGATAACAATTGTTCTAAAAATGATCTGGGAGTTTTAGTGGACCATAAGCTCAAATTGAATCAGCAGTGTGATTGGCAACTAAAAGAAGCAATGAGATCTTGGGATGCATTAAGAGGGATGCAGCTTCCTAGATCAGGGAGATGATAGTGCCATTGTACTCTGCTTTTGTGAGACCTCATGTAGTGCATTGCATTAAATCTAGATATCACAGCTTAAGAAGACTGATAATCTGGATAGTGTCCAGAGGAGGGCAATCAGGATAGAGAAGAACCTTAAATTCTTGACATATGACAATATGTTCAAAGAATTAAACCAATTTAGCCTAAAGGTAGAGGGGGGAAAAAAGAATCACCAAAGTTCTAGATGTATTCTCTTAGCAGGAAAAATTAGCCTTATTCAATTTGACCTCAGGAGGGGTCAAAACCTAGTGCAACAGGTGGAAGTTACAAACAACCCAATTTACATTTGATTTTAAGAAATTATTTTCTAACACAGAAGTACAAAAGTAGAATGGGTTGTTTTAAGAGTCAGTGAGTTTTGTCTCCTTGAAGATCTTCAAGTTGAGTTTGGGTGACCACTTGATCAGTATGTTATAGTGGGAATTCTTTTCATGTATGGGTTGGACTAAATGGTCAATGAGGTCCTATTCTGTGAAGTAGTGGTATGTGATACTGTGGGTGGAAAGTGCGATTTGGATACACAATACCTACATTCCAATTCCATCTCTGCTGCTTAGTACTTGTGTGATTTTGGGTCACTACCTTAGCTAACTTATTTTACCTGTCTGAAATTTAGTTTCCGTGTTGTTGAGGGCCGGCTCTGGGGAGTTGGAGGGCTTAGGCCATCTCAGAGTCTTACCTGTAGTTTGTACTAAGCCTGACAGCTGTGTAAACTCAGGATGTCAGCTCACTACCCCCCTGTTCTGTCTCTTGAGAAAAGGATGCAGGAAGGGAGGAAACAGGGTACAGGACAGGACACAGGAAAGAAAGTAACAGACAAGGTACAAGAAAATAAGGAAATCACTTAATTAGGTTTGTGTTTTTCATGGAAAATAATGTTACTATTGCTTGATTCAGTACTATATAAGCCTGAGCCCTCAGATCAATAAATGGAGTTTGTTCTTCACTGCTCCCACCTAGCCTGTGATTCTTTCTCTCTTCACACTCTGCTGGCATCAGACCAAGGCTGCAGACGCAGGCACTCGTGGCAGCTGGCACCCCAACAGGGACCTGAAAGGAAGGCTTCCCTTGGCAGAGTGGCCCTGGACAAGGTGGGCTGTTTGGCCAACAGCCCTAGAAAAGGAGCTCCAGTTGTCAAGAGAAGACGGCTAACAAGGTAGGGCGATAATTTTCCGAAATGTTTTTTTTTTTATTTTCACCAGGTTAAGTGGGGATTAAAAAGAAATGAGACTGCTGCTTTTCAGCATCTCAGATTTAAAGTGAAAGCAAACTGCTCAGGCGGATAAAGTGAAAATAAACCGCAGAGGCGAACAAATGAGACTGTGGCTTTTTGGGGTCTCCAAAAGTGAAAGCAAACTTAAGAATGAGACTGCCACTTTTCAGCATCTCAAATTTAAAGTAAAAGTAAACTGCACCAGGTAGGTAGTGTCCTATGAGATAGTTAGCTAATATGGGGCAGAGTCGTGGGCAGAACAGAGAGACAGAGAATATTATTTGAAAGTGTTTGAATACAGGGAACACAACTAGAATTTCAGCATGCAAATAAGAACATTGTCTTTCTTTAAACTGTCAACTGCATCTTTGTCATTTCTATTGAGAACAAACCAAGTGCCATTCTGTTACTAAAATCTCTGCATAAGATATCTGTACTATCCAACCATTGCACTGGAAGTCATAGCTGAAATCACTTCAGTGTATCATCAAGATTCAATCTGCTGACTATTTTGCTTGCCTATTCCAAGACTATACTAATACCAAGGTTGATTACACTGTGCTCAGTCTTTGTGATGTTGCAATTTTCACATATTTGCTATTTTATTGATTATTGTTTAAAATAATAGTACTGTATGAGAATTTAATGATTGTATCTTGGAATTATTTTGTATAGAAAATATACTTAGAAAAGTGGTTACCATGCTGCTGTCCTGTTCTTGTTAAAAAGTCCCATGTGTACAAGCAGAGTTTCCTCATGTACAAGAGTCCTTTTTCAAGTGAATATTAATTATTCTTCAGATAACACTAAAACACAGCATAATTCTAGTAATTTTTAGTTGTTTAAATAGAATCTACCAGTAGCTCTGGAAAGCCTTTTTTGGTTTCCTGGGTGCAATTTTATGTAACATATATAAAAACTAAAGTGAGATTCATAAATATTCAGGACATTGGCAGTTGATCACATTTACAAAGTCAGTGTGTGTGAAGTTATTACTCCCTCCGTAATGCCTTATGGACAAGCAGGGGCTGCAATGTGAAGCTACATTGTATTTCCCATTTAATGTATGTCTCCCTATTTGATTTTATTCAAGTTATAGTATATTTTGAAAAAGTTGGCCTTAGGTGTGTGTCGTTGTGGAATGCAAAGAGTTATGATAACTCTACATTAAATGTTAGAATTTGTAGTCGTTATGACATTAGAAATTTTTGTGGTTTTCAAGAGTCTCAAAGAAAATTGTATATTAACATTTCTTGCTAGCTGTCACATTTCCAAGCAGCATTTTTAAAAAAAAACAAAGGCAAATGTGATATGGCAGATGAGCAGACTAACCAAAATCAGTGGTTAAGGGGATTTCATTTTGGATCCTTTTTAATAATCAAAGAAAATAGGACATTTGCCTTATATATATAAAATAAATTATTGAAGTTAGAGCTAAAATAGCATACTTAATTTTATAGCTTTTGTAGATACATGTCACTTGCAATCTTCCATTCATTTCAGATCAGTTTGTAAGTCAAGAGTTCTATCCTACAAAATTTTACAAAAATAAAGCTTGTATCATTTCATCTACAAACACCATTTAGGTAACTTAAAAATTACATTGGTAGGGGCAGCTAGGTGGCTCAGTGGATAGAGCACCGGCCCTGAAGTCAGGAGGACCTGAGTTCAAATCTGGCCTCAGACCCAACAGTTGACACTTACTAGCTGTGTGACCTTGGGCAAGTCACAACCCCAATTGCCTAAAAGCCAAAAGAAAAAAAATTACATTGGTATTCAAAAAAGAGGAAAATTACCTAAGAAGCTAAGTTACATCAATAATTAGAAAACAAATCAACTTGTTTTCTTAATCAGGTGGGGAAGAAGCTTCAAGGGTAGGAGTAAATAAACTCTCTGCTTTAGAAATTTGACATGAGCAGTTTGTGTGTTAAACACAGTCTAATGCACTGTGTGTACATTAAAATTTCCAGTAAAATGTAGCTTGTAAATTTTCTGAATCAGCTCCTTAGTACTAGTAATAATATAGCTAAAATATTAATATATTTTACAGTATATAGAAGGCTATAACTTCATAAGTCCTTTCAAACATATCTTTGATAGAACTTTTTGATTTAAAAAATTATTCATTTGGACTTTGTTAGAATATTAATAGCAAAAAATTTTAGATTTTCATTTTTCCTGGTGGTTCTTTGGGACGGTTTGCAAGCAAATTTAACAAGCAAAGTGGGAAAGGGGACATTTATTTGTCTTTGAATATTTAGAAATAGATTTTTGCCCTTGCCCAACAAAACCCTCTTGAATTCAGTAAATAACTGAAGAAATTCTTTTGCTTTGCAGAAGAGTTCTACTGCCTAACTCCCCTCTTGTATTAGAAAATCCAGCATAAATTTGTTATAGCCTGGTCAGTAGTTAAAACAACATTTCAGAGTTGAAAATAATTTTTATTGATTGAACCATTAGGGAATATTTTTTTTTTATAACTACAGGTAGGAAATTTAGTTATTTCTGTGTTTTCTTCCAAGAAGCATAGCCTTAAACACATTTTTATACATACCGGATTTCTTAGCTACTTAAACTTATGCTGTTCTAAACATTACTTAATCATATTTAGTTGGCTATTTTTCTAATAAAAAATTACACGTTAGGGAGAGTCTTATTCCAAAATTCCTTTATTTCTTATCAATGTGTAATTCATGATTTTTAGGTGTAATTACAATGTATGTGTCAGAGTATGCGCAAAAAAAAAGTTTGGGGAAAGATGAATATCATATGAAGACAAGCAGATACTTTGGATTAGTTACATATTTTAAGAAGGACATAATTAATATCATTTATTGTTTTTCTTTAGTATTCTTGGCATTCCAAGACACTCAAGACTGATAATGGTCCCGCCTATACTAGCAGGAATTTTGCACAATTTTATCTCACCTATAATATCACTCACTCTACTGGCATCCTGTACAATCTTACTGGACAGGCCATTGTTGAAAGGCACAACAAAGATATTAAAATCCTCCTTGACAAACAGAAAAAAGAGGGAATAGAAAATAGGGCAAGAAGGAGATTGGGTCAGGTAATATATACCATAAATTTTTTGACACTAGATGATCAGGGACGTACTCCTGCACAAAAACATTTTGCAGGACAAAAGAACAGGTTGTTAGATGAGCAACCAGATGTCACTGTAATGTGTAAGGATCCAAAGACAGGTAATTGGGATGGTCCAGTAAAATTACTAACCTGGGGTCAAGGTTATGCTTGTGTTTTTCCAGAACATGCAGGAGAACCGGTCTGGGTCCCCAAGAGGAACATTTGCACCTGTCAGCATACTGACCAGAGAGATGGAGACTCTGAGCATCAAAGGAAAAACTGGTCAGAGAGACAAGCGGAGGAGGAAGGTGAGACCGAGAAGACGAAGAGCCAATAATAAGATGTTGACTGTCCTTTTTGCAATGATGACTGTCACAGGTGGCTCTGGGACGGAGTCATGATTACATTGGACTTATATGCCTTATCTTGGGTTAAACCTGTAACTTGAAATGTAATTACCACTATACTTTTGTTTGTGTGACTCCTTATTTGCTTTCTAATATTACCAGTGTAACTCCTGATCAAATATTGAATAAGCTTCAGGGAGCTTGGCATTCTGAAAATATAACATGGATGGTATTGATCCTCAAGATATTGCTTATAAGCTGTTGTACTATATCAAGCAACTTAACACTTTCCAGAATATTTCAAGTTTGCTGTTGCATTTCGTACCCTGATAGTGTTCTTGTTACTCTTGAGTTTTCTCCTAATGCACATCGCATTCTCAAGCTAGCACAGAAAAAAGGGGGAGATGTTGAGGGCCAGCTCTGGAGAGTTGGAGGGCTTAGACCAGCCTGGGTCTTACCTGTAGTTTGTACTAAGCCTGACAGCTGTGTAAACTCAGGATGTTGTCTCACCACCCCCCTGTTCTGTCTCTTGAGAACAGGATTCAGGAAGGGAGGAAACAGATAGGGTACAGGACAGGACACAGGAAAGAAAGTAACAGACAAGGTACAAGGAAATAAGGAAATCACTTAATTAGGTTTGTGTTTTTCATGGAAAATAATGTTAGTATTGCTTGATTCAATACTATATAAGTCTGAGTCCTCAGATCAATAAACGGAGTTTGTTCTTCACTGCTCCCACCTGGCCCATGATTCTTTCTCTCTTCACACTCTGCAGGCATCAGACCATGGCCGCGGATGCAGGTGCTCACAGCACCATATCTGTAAATTTGAGGTGGTGATGAAATGTATGATCTCTAAAGTTCCTTCCAGCTCTAAATATTACAAATTAGCATCAATACCTTGGGTATATAAGAGACAATATAACAGAATGGATAGTGAGATGGCCTTGGAGTCAGAAAGGCTGGATTTTATTCATGCTTCTGGTACATACCAACTATGTCAAGTAACTTTTTTGGTGCTCAAAATTATTTTTAAAAAACAGAATCAGTTATTCACATATTATGGATATGAAAACTTTATCAGAGTAATGATTGAAAATATTTTTCCAGTTACTAATCTTACCTTTATTAGATTTCTTTGTGCAGAACTTTTTGATTTTATATGGCCAAAGTCATTTATATTCTTCTATAGTACTCTCCATTCCTTGTTTGTTCATGATTTTTTTTTAATATCCATAGATCTAATTGGTAATTTTCCCTAAATATTTCTAATGTCTTTATGATATGGCCACATCATCTAAGAATATGAACAGATAGTTCTCAAGTGAAGAAACCCAGAATATTTAGAGCCACATTTTAAAAAAATACTAATGCAAGAAATGCAAATTCAAGCAATTTTCCTACTCGACCTCGTACCCTTCATAGTGATCAATGTTTAAAAAAAGAATAATAAATGTTAGAGGAATTTGGGGACAATAGGCAAATTGAGGCATTATTGGTGGACCCAGGAATAGGTACAATGATTATAAAGAGTAAACTGAGATTACACATAAAACATGATTAAGCAATATTCATCCTTTATCCTAACTATACCAATGCTGAAATTTTAATGAAAAGAGATCAAAGAAAGAAGAAAAAAAATACAAAAATACAATTAAGAAAAAATATATATAGCAGTATTTTCTAGGTGGCAAAAAAATCCCTGGAAACTAATGTAAATCTCATCAATTGAGGAATAACTGATATCAGTTGAGCAATTAACATGGCATATTAATTGTTAGAGCTATGCTATGCTTTAAGAAATGAGGTAGATAAGGGGATGCCAAATCAAGGTGGAGGAGAAAAGCCAGGAAGTTATCTGAGCTCTCCCCCCTTTCCCTCAGAAACAACATTAAATCAAGCCTCTAAAAAGATTCTGGAGTAACAGAACCCACAAAAAGACAGAGTGAAGCAATTTTCCAGCTTAAGATAACTTAGAAGGACTTCAGGAAAGGTCTATCTTATTTAGGTAAAAGGAGAGCACAGCCCAGTGAAGACATCATTAGGCAAAGCAAGAGGCAGGTTCTTAGCCACAGCAACCAAGGCCCTTTAGCCCTGGATCAGCAGGCCAGTGGCACAGCAGACCAGCTGTAAGGACTCCAGCCCCAGTGCAGAAGGCAAACTGCCAGCCTGGGAAATCCCAGCACAACAGATGTGAATAGGCCTGGCCACCCCAGGACAATGGGGAAGTCTCAGTACCCAAGGCCCTGGCACAAAAATCCAGTGATCAGGCCTCTGCCACCAACACAAGAAATTTGGGATAGTGCCCCCATGCCCCAGAAGCAGAGCTCAACCTTAAAACTCATGAAATAGACTGAAAAAATGAGTGAGAAGCAGAAAAGAGCCATGACCATAGAAAGCTACTGTGGCCACAGGGAAGATCAAAACACAAGCTCAAAAGACTACAAGAATGTCAAAATGCCTGCATAAGAAGCCTAAAAGAGGAAGATGAATTAGTCACAAGCCCAAAAAGTCTACTTGGAAGAACTCAAGAATTTTAAAAAATCAAATAAGAAAGGTAGAAGAAAAACTGGTAAAAGAAGTAAGAGTTATACAAGAAAGAATCAACAGCTTGGAAAAGGAATGCCAAAGATTTACTGAAGCAAACAATTCCTTTAAAAAAAATACAATTGGCCAAATTGGGGAAAAAAATTCACTGAAGAAAAAGACTTCTTAAAAATTAGAATGGGCCAAATGGAAAAGGAGATAAAAAGGTCACTGAAGAAAATGATTCCTCAGTATTTTGGGGGGGAGGTCTCCTTTAGCAAGGTGTTGATTTGTTTTTTTATTATTTTCTTGCATCAACCTCATTTCTCTTCCCAGTCTTTCCTTATCTTCTCTTACTTGCTTCTAAAAATCCGTTTTGAGCTCTTCCACAGCCTGGGATTGATTCATATTTTTCTTGGAGGCTTTGGATGTAGAAACTTTGACTTTGTTGTCTTCTTCTGGTCTTTGCCACCAAAGAAAGATTCTATGTTCTCATTTTTTTTTTTGTGCTGTTTACTCATGTTCCCAGTCAATTACTTGAGTTTTAAACTCTGTGTTAAGGTAGGGGTCTACTTCCAGTGTGGAGAATGTCCTAAACTTTGGGGGTTTTGTGCAGCTGTTTTCAGAGTCACTTCTAGGGACCTGTAAATTTTCAGTTCTTCCAAGGTGGTATGATCAAGGGCAAGGTGTTTACTCCTTTCTTGGCCTGGGCTCTGGTGTATGAGTGACCACAAGCATTTTTTTCTGCCTTGGAACTGTGAGGAGGATTCTCTCTACACCACCACTATAAGCTCCACCACACCAGCACTCCTCCTTGCCCCAGGATCACCACCCAGAACTGTGACCCAGATCTAAGAAGGGGCAAAGCAAGATAATCCTTCCTTAGCATCAGCAAAGGTATCCCTGCAATCCCCCTCTGATCAGCCACTTGACTCCCCTTGTGGGCTGAGAGCTCTGGAAGCAGCTGCCACACCCAAAGGCTGCACCAGGATTGGGGCTATGACTAAGCTTCCTCTTCACCATGGTCCTATAGACCTTTCCTACTGACCTTCTAAGTTGTCTTTGGCTTTTGCGGGTTGAGAAGTCTGGAAACCACTGCAGCTACTTCTGATTCAGTTCTCTGGGGCCTGTTTCAGGTTAACTGAGGCCTGGTCTTTACCTGTGCACCCATGCTGAGCTGTGCTCCTCTCTCAGCCTGGCACAATAGATCTTTTCAATCAGCCATTCAGGCTGTCTTGGGCTGGAAATTTTTTTCACTTTGTCTTTTTGTGGGCTCTGCTGCTGTAGAATTTGTTTAGAGCCATTTTTACAGGTATTTGGAGGGTTAGGGGGAGAGCTCAAGCAAGTCACTGCTTTTACTCTGCTATCTTCAAAAATAATTCCTTAAAAATTAGAACGGGGCAAGTGGAAGCTAATGAATCAACAAAACATCAAGAATCCATCAAATAAAATTTTACACATGAAAATCATATAAAAAAAGTAAAATGTCTCTCTGGAAAAACAACTTACCTGGAAAATAGATCCAGGAGAGATCATTTAAGGATTATTGAACTACCTGAAAGCCATGATAAAAAAAAAAAAAGATCTTGAACAACACCTTTCAAGAAATTATCAAGGAAAACTGCCCTGATATTCTAAAAATAGAGGATAAAATAATCACTGAAAGAATACAGCAGTCCCCAATGTTGAGGTAAGAAATAAGTTGTTCTCACTCTCCCTTATTAACTTCTGAAAGCCAAGAAAATATCACCCCAGGAAAAACCCTAGAACAACTGAACCAGCAGAAACATGGGGTGTAACAGTATTATAGCTCAGGAAGCTTGGGGGATTAAGGGAAAAGGCTCCTCTTGCTCTGGGGAAGGGAAAGCAGTACAGGATGGGGAGCATCCCAGCAAGGCAGTGTCAAGCCCCACCTCAGCAAACCAGATGGAGATCCTGAGCCCCAGAGTGGTGGAGCAGGCAAGCACCAGCAGTAGAATGGATTAAGAACTGTAACTCTACAATATGTTGTTTAAAAACCTGTAAAGGCTGATATGAACTGATGCTAAGTGAAATGAGCAGAACCAGGAGAACATTGTACACAGTAACAGCCATGTTGTGCGATGACTAACTTTGTTAGACTTAGCTCTTCTCAGCAATGCAAGGATCCTAGACAACTCCAAAAGGCTCATTATAGAACATGCTATCCATGTCCAGAGAAAGAACTTTGTAGTCTGAATGCTGATGGAAGCATACTATTTGCTCTCCTTTTCTTTTTTGTTTTTTTTTTGTTTCTTCTTTCTCATGGTTCCTCTCACTAATTCTAATTATTCTTTACATCATGACTAATGTGAAAATATGTTTAATACGAATGTATAAGTAGAGCCTATATCAGATTGCATGCCATCTTGGGGAAGGCGGAAGAAAAGGAGGAAGAGGAAATTTGAAACTCAAAATCTCATGGAAGTGAATGTTGACAACTAAAAATACCTTAATTAATTATTTTAAGAATTAGAAATACCAGTAGGATCTGGGATCAAATTGATTTTTACTTTCTACATCAAACAAAATAAGGCTAGTGTGAGAAATGTTAGAACATGAAAATAAAATGATAAATTGCTATTTTATTAAAACTTATAGGTACACATAAATCTTTCAAATACAGCCTCATGAATCTAAAATAAAATTAAATAATACTCTGAATTGAAAAAAAGAATCCACCAATTATCTTTTGATAGAAAGCCCAAAATGAAAACTCCAAGGAATATTGTAGCCAAATTCCAGAACTGTCAGGTCAAGGAGAAAATATGCAAGCAACCTGAAAGAAAAATAAAAAATTCAAATAGGAAGGAGCCACAGTGAGAATTATACATGACTTAGCAGCTTCAACATTAAATAATCTGAGGGCTTGGAATATGATATTCTTGAAGGCAAAGGAGCTTAAATTAGAATCAAAAGTCAACTACCCAGCAAAAGTGCACATAATCTTTCAGGGTGAAAGATGGACATCCAATGAAATAGTTGACTTTCAAACTTTTCTGATGAAAAGACCAGAGCAGAAGAGAAAATTCAGTCTTCAAGTAAAAGACTCAAGAGAAGGGTAAAAAAAGAAATGGGGGGAAAAAAAAGTTATTCAATGAGGTTAAACTGTTTACATCCCTACACAGATGGTGCTTGTTACTCTTAAGAAAAGTATCTCTATTAGGTCATTTAGAAGGAGTATACATAGACAGAGGGTGTGAGTTTAAGTTGACTTTGATCTAATGATATAAAAAATTAAGGAGCGAAAAAATATGATTGTAATGCTAGAAGAAGAAAGGAAGAGGCAGAATAGGGTAAATTACATCATGTGAAGAGGCACAGAAGACATTACAGAAGAGGGAAAGAAGGGAAGGGGTAAGCATTGTTTCAGCTTTCCTCTTATCAGATTTGGCTTAAAGAGGGAATAACATACACATTCAGTTTGGTATAGAAATTTATCTTACCACATACACGTAGGAGGGAAAAGGGAAAAGAAAAGAGAAGGGGGCTGATAGAAGAGAGGGCAGATTGAGGGAAGTCATGGTCAGAAGCAAAAAACTGGTGAAGAGGTACAGAGTTAAAGGAAATAGTAAAGTATAAATGGGGAATAATAGGATGGAAAGAAATACACAGATAGTAATCGTAACTGTGAATGTGAGTGAAATGGACTCTCCCATAAAATGGAAGCAGATAGCAGAGTGGATCAAAAACCAGAATCCTAGAATGTGTTGTTCACAAGAAGCACATTTGAAGCAGAGAGAGTAAAGGTAAAACGCTGGAGCATAATCAATCATGCTTCAGCTGAAGTTAAAAAAAAAAAGCAGGGGGTAACAATCCTGATCTCAGACACAAAAGCAAAAATAGATCTAATTAAAAGAGATAAGGAAGGAAACTACATCCTGCTAAAAGTTATCATAGACAACAACTTAATTCCAATACTAAATATATATGCACTAAGTGGTATAGCATCCAGATTCTTAGAGGAGAAGTTAAGGGAGTTACAGGAAGAAATAGACAGTGAAATTATACTAGTGGGGGATCTCAACCTCCCTTTTTCTGAACTAGATAAATCTCACCACAAAATAAACCAGAAAGAAGTTAAGGAGCTGAATAAAATTTTAGAAAAGTTAGATGTAATAGACCTGTGGAGAAAATTGAATGGTGATGAAAGTAACATACCTTTCTCTCAGACTTACATGGCACATACACAAAAACTGACCATGTACTCAGGCATAAAATCATCAATTCTAATGCAGAAAGTTAGAAATATTAAATGCATCATTTTGAGATCATAATGTAATAAAAATTACATGTAATAAAGGGCCATGGAAAGATAGAATAAAAATTAATTGGAAATTAAATAATCTGATCCTAAGGAATGAGTGGGTCAAACAACAAATTATAGAAACAATAACTTTATCCAAAAGAATGACAATAATGAGACAACATGCCAAAACTTATAGGATGCAGCCAAAGTTGTTCTTAGGGGAAATTTTATATCTCTAAATGTTTACATGAATAAAATAGAGAAAGAAGAGATTAATGAATTGGGCATGCAACTAAAAAAAGCTAGGGAAAAAAAAACAAATTAAAAACCCCAACTAGACACCAGTTAGAAATTTTACAAACCAAAGGAGAGATTAATAAAATTGAAATTAATAAAACTGTTTAACTAACAAATAAAACTGACCTGGTTTTATGGAAAAAAATAAAATATATAAGCCTTTGGTTAATTCGAATTAAAAAAAAAGAAAGGAAAACCAAATTACTTGTATCAAAAATGAAAAGGGTGAATTCACCACCAATGAAGAAGAAATTAAGCAATAATTAGGAGCTATTTTGCACAACTGCATGCCAGTCTGACAATCTAAGTGACATGGATGAATATTTACAAGAATATAAATTGCTCAGACTAACACAAGATGAAATAAAATACTTATCCCTATTTTAGAAAAAGAAATTGAACAAGCCATCAAAGAACTCCATTTAAAAAAAAAAAGTCTCTAGTGCCAGATGGATTTACAAGTGAATTCTACAAAATATTTAAAGAACAGTTAATTCTAATTCTACATAAACTATTTGGAAAAATTGGGGAGGTTCTACAAAATTCCTTTTATGACATAAATGTGGTGCTGATAGCTTAACCAGGAAGAGCCAAAACAGAGAAAGAAAATAATAGCTCAATTTCCCTAATGGATATTAATGCAAAAAATAAATAAATAAGATTTTGGCAAAGACATTACAGTAATTTATCACCAAGATAATACACTATGACTAGGTGGCATTTATATCAGGAATGCAGGGCTGCTTCAATATTAGGAAAACTATCAGCATAATTGACAATGTTAATAACAAAAATCAACAGAAATCATACGATTATCTCAATAGATGCAGAAAACAATATTGATAAAATACAGCACCCATTCTTATTAAAAATACTAGTGATTATAGGAATAAATGGAGTTTCCCTTAAAAATGATAACTAATATCTATCCCAAACCATAAGCAAGCACTATATGTAATGGGGATATGCTAGAAGCTTCCCAATAAGATTGTTGGGGCCGGGGGGAGAATGCCCACTATCACTACTATTATTTAATATTGTACCAAAAATGTTAGCTTTAGCAATAAGAGAAGAAAAAGAAATTGAAGGAATTAGAACAGGCAATGAGGAAACAAAACTACCACTCTCTGTAGATGATATGATGGTGTACTTGAAGAAGAGACAGTATATTTAAAAAAACCTACTTGAAATAATTAACAACTTTAACAAAATTGCAGCATATTAATAAAAACCCACATAAATCATCAGCATTAGGTTAGTATTACCTTCAAAGCCTAACAGCAAGAGATAGAAAGAAAAATTCCTTTTAAAATAACTATAAACAATGTAACATATTTGGGAGTCTATTTGCCAAGATAAACCCAGGACCTATATGAACACAATTATAAAGCACTTTTCACACAAATAAAGTCAGATCTAAATACTTAGGAAAATAACAATTTTTCATAGGTGGGTTGAGCTAATGTAATAAAAATGTCAATTCTACCTAAATTAATGTACTTATTCAGTGCCATACCAAACTACCAAAAATTATTTTATAGAGCTAGAAAATATAATAACAAACTTCATCTGGAATAATAAATAGTCAAGAATATCAAGGGGTTAATTTAAAAAATGCAAAAGAAGTTGACCTAGCTGTACCCAATGAAAACTCTATTACAAAGTACCAGTCATAAAAACTATCTGGTACTGGGTAAGAAACAGAGTGGCAGATCAGTGGAATAGGTTAGGTACATAGGAAACAGAAATAAATAACAATAGTAATTTATTGTTTCATAAACCCAAAAACTCCAGCTTCTGTGATAAGAACTCACTATTTGACAAAACATCTACCAAAAAAAAAAAACAACAACAGAAAATAGCATGGCAGAAATTAGGCATAGACCAACACGTCTTACCATATACCAAGATAAGGTCAAAAAGGGTACATGAAAATGAGATACTTAGGAAAGCAAAGAAGTGCTTAGGATACTTAGGAAAGCAAGAAATAGTTTACCTCTCACATCTATGAAGAATGGAAGAATTTAAGACCATATAAGAGACAGAGAACATTATGGAATGTAAAACTGATAATTTTGATTACATTAAATTCAAAAGATTTTGCACAAATAAAACTAGTACAACCAAGATTAGAAGGAAAGCAGAAATCCAAGAAACAAATTTTATAGGCAGTATTTCTGATAAAGGTCTCATTTCTCAAATATAAAAAGAACTGGATCAAATTTATAAAAAAACAAAACTCACTTCCCAATTGATAAATGGTCAAAGGATATGAACAGTCAGTTTTCAGATGAAGAAATTAAAGTTATCTATAGTAATATAAAAATGTTCTAAATCACTTTTGATTAGAGAAATGTGAATCAAAACAACTCTGAGGCATCATATCACACCTATCAGATTGGCTATTATGATAGAAAAGGAAAATGACAAATGTTGGAGAAAATGTGGGAAAATTTGAAGTCCTAATGCATTGTTGGTGGAGTTGTGAAGTCATCCAACTGCTCAGGAGAGCAATTTGAAACTATTCCCAAGGGCTATAAAACTGTGCATACCTTTGATCCAGCAATACCACTAATAGGTCTGTATCTGAGAGAGATCATAAAAACAGGAAAATGACCCACATGTACAAAAATATTTATGGGCAGCTCTTTTTGTGGTGGCAAAGAATTGGAAACTGAGAGGATACCCACCAATTAGAGGAATGGCTGAACAAGTTGTGTTGTATGAATGTAATGGAATACTATTGTGCTGTAAGAAATAATGAGAAGGCAGATTTCAGCAAAACTTCAAAAGACTTACATGAACTGATGCTGAATAAAGTGAGCAGAACCAGAAGAACGTTGTACACAATAACTATATTGTGTGATGATCAACCTTGATAGACTTAGCTTTTCTCAGCAATACAATGATCAAAGAAAATTCTGAAAGACTCATGATGGAAAGTGCTACCCACATCCAGACAAAGAGCCATGGCCTACCTCTGTTACTGTCCCTCCCCCTGCTACTGTCCCTCTCCTTTCCCACCCTCTATTTCTTCCTCCCCTTTTACCTCTCTCCCTCTCCCTCTCCCCCTCCTTCCCTCCCTCTCTCTCTGTCTCTCTCTCACTCTCTCTGTGTCTGTGTGTGTATAACATACAGACACATGCATGCACACAAATATATGCACAAAAACATCTATACACACGTAGCTTCTTTCCATGCCTTTGTACAGTTCCTCCTCTATACTTGAAACATGTTTCTTGTCTTTGCCTCTAAGAAATCTCATCCTCCTTCAGTGTTCAATTTAGGTAACTCTTTTCTGAACTACCAATTGTTAATGTATCAAGCTCCCAACTGTTAATTGTTAAGTGTGAAAAATCAATTTGGCAGAGCAGTGGATAGAGTGCAGGACCTGGAGACAGGCAGTCCTGAGTTCAAATCCAACTTCTGACACTTACTAGCTGTATGATTTTGGTCAAGTTACTTAATTTCTGTCTGCCTAAGTTTTCTCACCTGAAAATATGTTAAATAATAGTACCTAACTTCCCATGTTATTGTGAGGATCAAATTAGATGTATTTTTTTTTATGATTTGCAGACCTTAAAGTCTATAACAGATACTAGGTAATATTATGTTGTTATTGTCATTGTTGTTGTTGTATCCCTCTCAGTAAAATGTAGCTCCTTGAAGGTAAAGCTATTTTATTTTGCCTTTTTATCCACAGGAATCTAGTGTAGTTTTCTCTCATATAACAAATTCTTAATAAATGCTTTCTGGCTTTTCAAATTCTTTTATAAATAATGGATTTATTTAAGTTAAATTTTCTTTTCATTTGGAAGTGACTTTGTATTTGAAGTCTAGCATGACTTTCTTTAAGTTTTTTTGTTTTCTTTTTTAGAAATGTTAAAAACTATTTTGTGAAAAATGCATATGTTAAAGTTAAAATGGGAAGACTAGGTGAAGAAAAGCAGTGATGAATATTTACACTAGCCTTTTTAATATCATCATATTAGGAAAATGTATAAAACGTAAATTAATAGAAGGTAGCTGTCAGAAAAAAAAAACATTACCCCTTCAGATAATTCTCTAATTTTGTGTTTATGTGGATGTGTGTGTACACTTTCATGTTAATTTTTTTTCTGATGTGAAATCTTTTACCACTATCCTAAAAAGCTAGACATCTTATGAACACTTTTTCAATCATATCTAACACCATTTACAGGAACCCAGGAGGGAATATGGACTTACTGATTTTATAGATAAGGAAGAAAGGTAATTTAATTTATATATATGCACACACATAAACATATGTATATATATATATATATATATATATACAGAAAGAGAGATAAAGAGAGATAGAAAGATAGAGATAGATAGATAGATAGATAGATAGATAGATAGATAGATAGATAGATAGATATGACATTTACATTTTCTGCTTATCTTGGTAAGAAATGAAAGCTTTTGGTGGCTCTCCTTTACTTGAAATACACAAATCTAGGTTTTCCAAAACATTTTTCTTTCCTCTATATTGCCACATATTTAAATTACAAAATGCTCAGAATTTTGATTACACACAAATTGTTAGAAATGCTTATAAGCAATTAAAACAAGAGCAATAGCAGCAAAAGAATTCTATAATGGTAGTGACATTTTAAAAAGCCTCTCCCTTTTTGGATAAAGTGACAAAATTTTTAAAATGTGTTGAGCCCATAAATCTCTTTAGGTCACCTTTTTAGAAACAGCAATCTATTATTGTTAGGTTAGTATTTGCATATGAACTGACTGATAAAAAGTATATAATGTTGATATTGCAGCCCAGCTGGAGAGTCGTAAACATCAGAGGTTCCATGCTGATTTGGGGCTTCTTAGCAGGGTTTTAAAAAATTACTGGGGGAGGCGCAGGGGAGGAGTTGACCAGTAGTCAAGAGGATGTTACTCATACATTGTTAATTCATATGTGAACTACACAAACACATAAAGCATTGCTGGTACTTTGCTTTTTCCTCCTCCTTTGTCAATTTGCTTACTCCAAAAATGACTTGATAACAAAGAGATTAAGCTTTATTCTTATTCTCTAAAGTAGGTGTCCTTCCTTTTTTGGTATATGGCTTAAAACTGGAATTCACACACATTGCACAAACACACACACAAGCTGATTACCTTGGCCTTCTCTATTATTAAAATTTATATGAATTTTTTGGTAGGACACTGTCTCCGTAAAGTGGGAGAGAATAGTTGTTCACCATATAAAATGTGTGCTAGACCTGCTGTACTAGGTTTGATTTAAAAAAAAACTTCTATTTTGCCAATTTTAACACCTCCTATTACATGAATGAAACTCAAACAGTGTTGAAATTCTTCTGCACAATTTTTGGTTGAATTGGTCATCTAAGTCTATCTATATCAGTAAAATGTATGTAATTTAATTCAATCAAGCAAGTATATAGCAAATACCTATAATATGCCAGACATTGTGTTTAAACACCTAAAATATAAATGGCAAAATAAAATAGTGCTAACCATCATGGAATTTGTTTTCTATCGTGGATAAATAACATGGGTCAGTTGTAAATAAGAAATACTCACAAATTAAATGCAAAAATGCACAAAAAGTAAACATGAAGTATTGAGGAGTATGGTGGGCAAGGCACTTATAACTAAAGCAATAAAAAGGGCCTCATGTTAGCAGTACCACTTAAGATGAGCCTTGAAGGAAGCTAAGGATTTCAGAAGGCAATGATCTAATGGGATTGCAGTCTAGGAATGGGAGGATTAATCTGTGTAAGGACAAAGAAGTATGGAATGGAATGTCACATACAGAGAGTATAAAGTTGCCAAGTTTGTTTAGAAGATAGAGTTAATAGTGTGTGAGGAGATGGGGGAATGGTGATGCACATAATGTGAAACCAGAATTAAAAAAGACATTTGAGCACAATCATGAAGGTTGTGAAAACCAAGGGAGTTTACATTTTATCCTAGATATAAAAGGGAACCACTAAAGTTTTGTGAGTGGGAGAATGACATGGTTATAGCTGTGCTTTAGGCATACAACTTTATGTTGGATTGGAGAAATGATAAACTGTAAGAAGAGAGATTAATTAGGAAGGCATTACCATGGTCCAGGTAAAAGATTATAAGGTCCTGAACTAAGGTGGTGATTGTAAGTAGAGAATGGAATGTATGCAAGAGATTTCATGAATGTAGAATTGACATTAGTTGGAAACTGAGGATTTAAGAGGATTAAGGAAGTGTGAGGAATAGAGGACAGCTCCAAGGTGTGTTTTTTTTTAATTGGGTTACTAGAGAGATAGTAGTGCCATAACTAGGAAATTTTATCCCTGTAGCAAGAGATAGGAAAGATGGCCTTCAATAGAGGTGGTGGAGAGACAAAGACCTTAGGTTACTAGACTCATGGTTTGGGATGGTGGTAGAGGTCACTCCTGCAGGCCATCTAGTAGTAACCTGTTCTAAATAATTATTCATTAATAGGCTATGTATGGCTAGTGCAGGGACTTGAGTATCATGGACATGATAAAAGACAGGGGCATTCTGAAAACTTTCTTTTCCCACTCACCTTTCCCCCCCAGTACCACCAGTCCTGTATGCATATCCAGGTGCGACCCTGGGCACCCATTTCTTCTTTTCAGGACCAGCTCTAGATAGTGGAGGTGGGGAAGGGCAATAAGAGATTAGATGGCAAAGGGCCAGAAAAGTCTGTCAAGGCAATGGGAATAAGAGTTTGTGGCTGCAAAGCTCCAACTTATGAGAAGCAGAAGCAGAAGTATGCCTACATGGTCTCTCACTCCAACCACTTAGAAGATGGCAGTAGAGGGTTTTGTATTCACTAGGTCTCCTGCAATCTAAAGCAGGGGGGAGTTAAGGACACTCATTCATTCTCACCTTTCTGTCCCATCCTTAAATCCCTTTCTTGCTTCTATATAGATTGAAGACATTCTGGGTTTTGGGGTAAGATTAAATCATCAGGACGAGAAGATTTCTTGATCTAACTCACATGTATATCACTGAACAGGTCAGCCCAATGACCATTCAATCATGTTCACTACATTAGCCTAGAGTCTTGACAGTCCTGTTCCTGCTATCATCATCTTCCCACTGGGGTATCTATATCTTCTCCTTCATAGTTATTGAGATCATGGAGGAAGAAACTTGTCTTTTGGTGCCATTAGTCTAAGTTCAGAACCCTCTCAATTCCATGACACTAGAGATAGACCTCTGTTTGGCTCATTCTGGTTACAAATCTTTCAAAACATTAAGTTTGGTTTTGGTACTATAAGCATGTCTCACTTTTAAATAAATATTTTATTGTTTGCAACCCCTTTATTCCATATATTTAGTATTCTGAATTGTTAGTTTATGTAAAATGTTACCTGAGCTATTTCCTATGGAAAATGTCCATAATAAACTCTCCAAAGACTTTTCATAAAAGGAAATTCAAACTATGGCAAAATATTTTCTTATTTAGAGCTCTATCCATATTGTTAAAGATTCAAAAATTTTGAGGTGAACAAGTATACTTTTAAAGTGTACGCTTTTCTACTCATTTGGCTGGGCAGTGAGTCATTTTCCCCATCCTTAGCAGCTTTCTTGATCAGCCCTCTGTTAATATATGCTTGATCTTTCTTTCAGCATTAATCAACTTTAGACTTTATAGGATTGAGCCTTCCAAAGCAACTAATTTCTATGTCCTGTTTTACCTCTTGAATAGGTTTATATTGATAGGGAAACATAAACCTCACTTGCATTTTGGTGGGAGGGAAAATATTTAATTTCACAAATAACAATCTAATATTCCATTTCACAGTGGAAGAGATGGGGACAAACATTTATTAAGTATCTACCATATGCCAGGCACTATATTAAGTACTTTATAAAAATTATCTCATTTGATCCTTGCAAAAACCACAGTAGGCAGGTATTATTTTTATCTCTATTTTACCATTGGGGAAACTGAGGCAGATCAGATTCTAAGCATTTTACAAATTTTATCTGATTTGATTGTTTCAAAAATTCTGGAAGGTAGATGCTATCATTATCCCCACTTCACAGATGACAAAACTAAGACAAACAGAGGTTGTGCCTTTTCCATGGTCATACAAGTCTGAGCAACAGAGGCCATATTTGAACTGAGGTCTTCATGGCTTTAGGCCCAGTGCTTTATCCACAGTCCCATCTGTTTTGTCATTATTTCAGATATTTAACATGGTGTATTTGAAAGAAGAGTGTGCAAAAAGTCAAGATAGTTGCATTCTTATCTTTACTCTACTCTTAATTAGCTATACAACCTTGAGAAAATACATTAACCTCTTCTTTATAGCATGATTTATTATCCACAAAACAAGGAAGTTATATAAAGATCTCTAAAACGCTTTCTATTTCTGAAATATTATAAATAGCATGGTTCTGTGATGACATACAGAATCTCATAGTTGTAAGGCCAGTTTTGTAGTCCAGAAAATTTAGGTTCAAGCCCTCCTCAGACGTATACTAGTTATTTGATCGTGGGCAAGCCCCTGAGCCTTTCAAAAGAGAAAGAATGTGCCAAGCAATATGCTAAGCATTTTAGAAATATTATCTCATTGGATCCCTGGCAATTTTCTAAGGCTCTAAGTAATAAGGGAGTTAATTCTATATACATGAAAGATTGTCAAAGCAATGAAATCATAGGTCAGTATTCAAAAGCAAAACAAAACACAAAAGAAGCAAGCAAGCAAACAACAATGGATAGTGTTCCTTTAATTCTAGCCAAAGTTTATAACAGTGTGGTTAATGTTATCAAAAGGCAACTAATCTGTAAACATTTAATACATTCAATTGTCAAGATGGCTGTCGATGATTATTGTTGAGGCCAGCATCAACATTTGGTTTTCTTGAGTAAACAGCACGGCATTTCCCATTTTCACTGGTCGTGTTTGGCAGAGATATCTTACAAACATATTATACACCTTATCTTTTCTTGAGAACTGGGCACAAAGACACAATATTATAGTTTGCTTCACATTTAAAATAGGATGAGATAGATCAATGTGATTATATTACCTAGTATTTTCTGTGCTTGCTTCTCTGGTACTGCAGTTTTAAAGAAAATAACAAAATGCTATCAGGGTTTGGTATTTTACTCCTATAAACTATAGAAATCTGCTGACAGATTTTTCTTTCATTCCTCTGAGGATGTTCCCAATGGTAGAAGTAAATCAAGGTCAATTAAGCCAAATTGTGGCATAAAACCTAATAAATAACTGACTATACCATCGTTACAACACTTCAGCTGAGTTATTTCCTAAGAATGTCAAGATCCATTGGGAGAAAAAGAACTTCAAAAAGCTAAATGATTGAAGATTTTGCTGGATTAAATTCATTTTAAAGTGTATATCAAAAGATCCATAGCAAAAATAACAATCTTTCCCCCAGTTTTTGGTTCATATATATTCTGTGATTAAAGTTGTGTCTATCAGCTATAAAATCACTTGTCTAAAGGCTGAAAAATCTAGCTAATCATCTATATGTTTTATTTATGTGTGGTAGCAGCTAATTCATCCATCTTGCATTGCTGGGAAGGGCACTGTTTCACATAAGTGAATTTTCCAGATTAAAAAGCCTACTTCTTTAAGGGTCCAAATTGTTTTTTATTTATTATATCAATCATTTTTATGATTTTTTTCTAGAAGGAAAGCACTTCTTTTGCTTTTTAATCAAAGTATACTCTTAATGTTTCTTAATAATTCAGATTCAACATTATGAATATTAGTTATCAAAGATCTCTGCCCTCAGAGGCTAATATAAAGCAGAGAAACCCTGAAATAAGGGGCACCATATTTTGACATTGCTGTTTATACTTCTTATGTCAGCTTTTTGAGACTTCTTCTATTTCCTTTCTAAGGTCTCAGCTGTTACTTTTCCCCACAGTTAGGTTGGCTTTACTGTATTTAAAGGTAGATAGGTGACTCAGTGGAAAGAGCACCAGGCCCAGAGTCAGGAAGGCTCCTCTTCCTGAGTTCAAATCAGATCTCACACACTTACTATCTATGCATCCTGGGCAAGTCACTTAATGCCTTTTGCCTCAGTTTCCTTATCTGTTAAATGAGCTGGAGAAGAAAATGGCAAACCACTCCAGTATTTTTACCAAGAGAATCCCAAATGGGGTCACAAAAAGTTGGACACGACTGAAATAACTGAACAACAAACAACTGTTGTTAACCTTTACTGCATTTCATATATAACTTATACAACATTTCTATTCAAATTCCTATTCTTATGCATCTTTATAGCATAAACAAATGAAAGAAGACCATTTGATGATGAATTATTTGGCCAGGAGTCTCATGGAATAAAGAAGAACACAAAACAATACTTAGTTCCGCACAGTCAGCTTCTAGTCTGTTTCTGTAATGACAATAGAAATGAGACAGAAAATAGCATAGAGAATGTTACAAATCACACAGTGTTTAGATCACCTATAAATATACATTTAGTTGTTAGTACCAAAAATGTGGGATCATTGTCTACTAACATACTCTATACAAGATGACGTACTGCTGGAAGAACTAAATAGTATCAATCCTGACATTCTTGTTATAAATGAAAGCAGAAGGTAAACTAAAGGGGAGTCTTTGAAAAGCAAATAAAGGAGTTAGCAGGAAGAGTGGGCATAGATAAGAATGGCAAAAAAGTGATAGAAAATTCAGTTCAGGAATTTTTAAATTAAGAAGAGATTAAGTCTTTTATGCCATGCAAACATATTACACTTACACATCATGAATGCTTTCTTCAAGAAAAGAAAGTCTTGAATATAGGGAGATCCAGAAAACTCTCAAAAATGAAACTGATTACTTTTAAAACAATTTGCTGTTGATAGGAAAATAATTCTTGAATCAGCTGCTTGTGAAAAATCTACCTACTCATGAAAACAAAACACAACATTCATACAAAACTAGAAGAACAATGAGAAAAATGATATAGCATACAAATAAAACAAATCCAACCAGATCTATTTAATTTTATTATTGAAACCAAATGTGGGAAATGGATAGAAGGAATAACAACACTGATTATGATAACATCATATGCAAGTTATATAAATTAAATACCATAATGAGGAGATAAGACAAACTGAAAATCTGACTAAATAAGTAAACACTTGATCTACTTGCTAAGCAGAAAGTTATGGTAGACAAACACACCACTTTCAAGTATAAATGTCTTTGTAAAATCATAGAGAAAAGGATAGTAAATGGTCTATATACCCAGTTGGACCATGTGCCCTTGATATCTCCTTCCCATTCCTCCTACATATCCTACTTGCCCATCTTTTGTTATGGGAACAGGAACAGAGCAATACTATCATATCTTCTGTAAAGAATGTGTCAACTGACTCCCCCAATTCCACTAAGAATTTCTGTGATTTTCCAAACCCAAACACACTTCCATGGCCTCTTTATATGTGGTGTCTCCTCCTAGAATGAAATAAGAGCCTTGAAAGCAGGTATTATCCTGCTTTTGTATTTATATACTTCTAATTTAATACAGTGCTTGACATATAGTGAGGCACTTAATAAACACATTTATTCATTTATATAATTCTTTTTATGGATGACATTGTATTGATTGCAATAAGATCCAGATCATTGAATAACCATAGATCCATATTTATCCAAAAGAATTTGGTCAAATATTCACAGGAAAAATTAAGCAAATGTATATCTATTGTCTGGCCTATGTTATTTAAATTGGTATATAAACTATGGAAATTATTCATCTGTGTGGATGTACATACAGATATACTTACTTTATATATATATATATATGTATATATGTGTGTGCATGTGTGTATATGTATGATACCTACTTACTATACATGTATATTACACATATTTATGTGTATATATAATATGCTTATTATCTATAATATATAATCAATAGCAATAATATATATAATATATATCTATGTATTGATATATCTGTGTCTTGGCCAAATATTGCAAACATGATAGCTCCATTGCTGAACAGGAAGAGGGCTATTAAGTGTCTGAGAAAGAATTTAAATCTAGGTGTTACTGAATTTGAGTTCAGCATTCTTTCCAGTATGCCATGATGCTCATCTATATATTTTCCCTTATGTAGTACTAAATATGTGGACATTTTAGAGTGCCCTTCTGATCCAGAAGTAATATTTTAATATTTTAAATATGTGAAGTTATTAAAATATTACTTCTGGATCAGATGCAGTCAAATTCAGTAATACCTAGATTTAAATTCTTTCTCAGACACTTAATAGCCCTTGGACTATGAGCAAGTCATTTAATCTCTATACATCTCAGTTCCTCATCTATAAAATGAGGGAGTCAGACTTGACAGTCTTTACAGTACCTTTCGGCTCCAAATCAATGATCCTACAAGGCTCAGATTCCTCAGACTTTATCCAGAAGTTTATTGGCATGTTATGCTACAGCTTAAGATTAGAAAATGAGTTAAGTCCAAGATTTTGTTTTGCTAATATCACATATCCCAAGTCAAGGCAAGTAAACCTATTCCTCCTCTGTAAAATGAATGGAGTTAGATGAAAAGATCTCTAAGGTCCCTCCTCAGTTCTAAATTTAAAATACCATGATCATATGTTAACAGATATTGAGTATTCATGCACCTTAAACTTCTGTGATCTTGTCGTTTCTGTGATCTCACTCAAGTGGATTCTCTCTCCAGCAACATAAAACACAACCAAGCTATACTTTCTCATTTGTCTATGTCCTCTAATAGATCACTCACAGGGAACACACTCAATATGCTTGAGTCCTTTTTCAAGATCTCATAACATCGTAGTAAGTATCAATAGAACACATAACTATCAGTTATTCTTCACTTTTCTGTATGATTGACTGTTCTTTATGGTTATAATTTTCTATGATAATATCTCATGACAACTGTGAGCAATTTTTACTAGTAATGTGCTACAACTTCCTTAAACCCACCATCATCTCTCCATTTTTCTTTAGGTAATCTTCAATTTAATTATTTGGAGATGAGTATTATATGTTTTGCAGAAGCATCTCTGTAAGAATATTAGAGTTAAAAACCAATCTTTAAGAAGAAACTTGAAATCATTTAAACACTGCTTTCAGGTCTTACCAAAGCAATTCAGCCTATTTTCTTCCTCATGTTTGATCCTGGTCCAAGTTCGTTGATCTTTTGCCATGTGTAGCTAAGGAGTATTTATACTGATGGACTAGCTCTATGTATTGTACATCCATCTACAAATCAGAGTCTGGACAAGAGATATGTTCCATCTACCTGTTTTGTTTTTTTGGTGAGGTAGCTAGCACCAGCTTTTCAATCTATCTATCTATCTATCTATCTATCTATCTATCTATCTATCTGTCTGTCTGTCTGTCTGTCTGCCTATTGGTGTATATGCAATTCTTATATAGTTGTATGCAAATATATATGATAAAAACACAAGCTCCTTTAGGGCAGAGAGTATTTTATTTTGTCTTTAAATCCTGAGAGTCTAGCATAGTGTCTAACACACAGTCTGTGCTTGGTAAATTCTTATTGTTTGAGTATTCACCTCATTTAAGTGGCTAAGTAATATTCCAGGATTCATTTCAAACAGTGCATCATCTGTAAATAGGAACAACTGGAGGACTTCACCATCTTTAGAGATTCCTGCTTCATTTGGAATCTGCACTGGATATTCTCCATAATGATAATAAGCATATATCTCCTTTTTAGTGCCTGGCTTGATATTTAAAATCAAATGGTCATAGACTACAATTATGCCTATTGTTGAACCTTTCAAGTATTCTTATAGATTTTGACTTAGAGACAACTAGATGAGGGAATTCCCTCACTATAATTTCCCCTACTAAATATAAAAGCTTTTAATGTTTTGTTTTTTACAAGTGGGATATTGCACTTTTTATAGGCTTCGCCTAATTGTGTGACTATAAAGACATGGGCTGCTCTCAAAAGCCTACCTATTCCTTTCTCATAACCTTCATCAAATCTTCCCAAATTACTTATAGATTATTCTTCTAAAGATGTCAAAGAAATATGAAAATATATGAACTGGCAGTAGTGATGTTTTTAAATCTCCCTTTTTGGGTAGAAATACCATCCATGACCTTCGTCAACACCACCACCACCACCACTACCCCACCCCATAAATCACATCCTCTCCTTGTTCCACTCTGTTAAAAACAATTCTTTAATGCTTTTAAATACATGGCTTCTAGGATGGACTTCCTGTGTATATATACTTAGCCTATTCTAGCTTCTCTTCTCATCTTTACTTTTTTTTTTTTAAGATTCATTGATTTGTTTGTTTTTAGTTTTCAACATTCACTTCCACAATATTTTGAGTTCCAAATTTTCTCCCCATCTCATCCCTCCCCCAAGACAGCATGCATTCTGAATATCCTTTCCCATAAACTGTTCTCCCTTCTATCCTCTCCCTTCTCTTATCCCTTTCCTCTTCTATTTTCCTGTAGGCCAGGATAGATTTCTATATCCCATTGCCTGTATATCTTATTTCCCAGTTGCATGTGAAAACAATTTTTTGTAACATTTGTCTTTAAAACTTTGGGTTCTAAATTTTCTCCCTTTCTCCCTCCCCACCCAACCTCATTAATGAGGGAAGCAACTTGATACAGGTTATACTTGTACAGTCATGCAAAACACTTCCATAGTAGTCATGTTGTAGAAAACTCATCATATTTACCTTCATCCTATCCTCCCCTCCCAGTTTATTCTATTCTCTGTTTTGATCCTGTCCCTTCTCAGAAGTGTTTGCTTCTGGTTACTCCCTCCCCCAATTTGCCCTCTCTTCCATCTTTACCTGGCTCTCTTATACCTTTCTCCTCTATTTTCCTATAGGGTAAGATGGTTTTCCATACCAGTTGAGTGTGTATGTTATTCCTTCCTTAAGCCAAATCCAATGAGAATAAGATTCGCTCATTCCCTCTCACCTTCCCCCACTTTCCCTCCTCTGTAAAAGCCATTTCTTGTCTGTTTTACGTGAGACAATTTATCCCATTCTACCTCACCTTTTCTCCTTCCCCCAGTATAATCTTCTCTCATCCTTTAATTTTATTCTCCAGATATGATCCCTTCATCTTCAAATCACCCTGTGCCCTCTATCTATCTATCTATATCTATATCTATATACACATACATATAATTTTTTCCCTCCAACTACCCTAATACTGACAAAGGTCTCATGAGTTATAAATACCATCTCTCCATGCAGGAATGTAAACAGTTCAACCTTAATGAGTCTCTTGATTTCTCTTTCCTGTTTACCTCTTCGTGTTCCACTTCAGTCTTGTATTTGAAAGTCAAATTTTCTATTCAGCTCTGGTCTTTTCATCAAGAACGCTTGAAAGTCCTCTATTTCACTGAATTACCATTTTTTCCCCTGAAGGATTATACTCAGTCTTGCTGGGTATGTGATTCTTGGCTATAATACTATTTCCTTCATTTTCTGGAATGTCATATTCTAAGCCCTCTGGTTCCTTAATGTAGAAGCTGCTAAAAACTGCATTATCCTGATTGTGTTTCCACAATACTTGAATTGTTTCTTTCTGGTTGCTTGCAATATCTTCTCCTTGACCTTGGAACTCTGGAATTTGGCTATAATATTCCTAGGAGTTTTCCTTTGGGGATCTCTTTCAGGAGGTGATTGGTGGATTCTTTCAATTTCTATTTTACCTTCTGGTTCTAGAATATCAGGGTAGTTTTCCTTGATAATTTCTTGAAAGATGATGTCTAGGCTCTTTTTTTTTATCTTGGCTTTCAGATAGTCCAATAATATTTTAAGTTATCTCTCCTGGATCTATTTTCCAGGTTAGTTGTCTTTCCAATGAGATATGTCACACTGTCTTCTATTTTTTTAATTCTTTTGGATTTGTTTTATAGTTGTCATGCTTTCTCATAAAGTCACTAGCTTCCAATTGCTCCATTCTAATTTATAAGCAAGTATTTTCTTCAGTGAGCTTTTGGACTTCCTTTCCATTTGGCCAATTCTGCTTTTGAAGGCATTCTTCTACTCATTAGCTTTTTGGACCTGTTTTGCCATTTGGGTTAGGTTATTTTTTAAGGTGTTATTTCTTCATTATTTTGGGGGGTCTCCTTTAGCAAGTTGTTGACTAGTTTTTCATGATTTTCTTGCATCACTCTCATTTCTCTTCCCAGTTTTTCCTCTACTTCTTTTACTTGCTTCTCTAAATCCTTTTGGATATCTTCCATATCCTGATTCATATTTTTCTTGAAGGCTTTGGATGTAGGAGCTTTGACTTTGTTTTCTTCTGGTTGTATGTTTTGATCTTCTTTGTTACCAAAGAAAGATTCCATGGTCTGACTTTTTTGTGCATTTTGCTCATGATCCCAGTCAATTTCTTGAGTTTTAAACTCTTTGTTAAGGTAGCAGTCTGCTTCCAGTGTGAAAATGTACTGTCCCAAGCTTTGAGGGTTTTGTGCAGCTATATTTCTAAGGATCTGTAAATTTTCAGTATGGTATGATCAAGGGCAAGGTATTTACTCCTTTCCTGGCCTGTGCTCTGGTCTGTGAGTGACCACAAGCACTCTCCACTGCCACTATAAACGACCGCCACCCAAAACTGTTATCCAGATCCAAGCACAGGCAAAGCAAGAGATTCCTGCCTCATCAGCAGCAAAAAGATCCCTGCAATCCTCCTCTGTTCTGCCACTTGATTTCCCCTCATTCTGTAGACCTCCAGAAACAGCTGTCTCCCCAGGGTTGCAATGGAACTGGGGCTGGGACCACCCACTTCTCTCTCTCACCACAGACACAGGCTTTTCCTACTGACCTTCTAAGTTATCTTTGGGGTTTGTAAGTTGAGAAGTGTGGAAACCACCACAGCTGCCCATGACTGAGTCCTTTGAGGCCTGCTCCAGGATCACTGAGGCTTGGTTTTTGCCTGGGCATGAGCCCCTGCTGAACTTTGTTTCTCTCCCAGGTGGGCATGATAGACCTTTCTAATCAACCATCCAGGTGTCTTGGGCTGGAAATTTGTTTCACTGTATTTTTGTGGGTTCTGCCATTCTAGAATTTATTTAGAGCCATTTTCTACAGGTAGTTGGAGGGATTTGGGGGAGAACTCAAGCAAGTCACTGGTTTTACTCCACAATCTTGGCTCTGCCCATCTCATATTTACTTTCTTCAGTATTATTTTTACTTCCTTATGAAGCATATTGGAGGCTGTGATATAAGAAGTTAGATGTGGTAGCTACTATAATTGATGAGAATTCTTTTGGGTTAGAGTAATCTTGAAAAAAAACTTTTCTTTTTTTATCTTGTCCTCCTTTTTACTTCTTTTCAAATGCTCTTAAGATGATCTTGTTTTATTGGGTCTCTTGCCAAGTTCTGTGTAAACTTGTTTTTCCCTGTGCTGTTTCTTGCTCCTTTACAAGATAACATAGCTCATAATTTTCCTTCCTTCTCCTCTATAAGACTTGGAAAAGAGATCAAGTATTTGTTTGCTAAAGTGACATCTAGTCACTTGTGGTCTTCTTGTCATGTTGATTGAAATACATTGGTTAAACTTTCTTAGGAAATAGTAATAGTATGAAATGTGTGCTATTTTAACCATTTCTTTCTTTTTTTTTCTTTTCAGGCAATTGGGGTTAAGTAACTTGTCCAGGGTCACACAGCTAGTGTGTCAAGTGTTTGGTCTGAGGCCGGATTTGAACTCAGGCACTCCTGTCTTCAGGGCTGATGCTCTTTCCTCTGTGCGACCTAGCTGCCCCTATTTTTAACCGTTTCTTACATATTTTTCATGCACTATAAAAAGATATATTCATCTTTATCTTTGATTAGAGAAGAAAAGTAGTCCTCAAATTATTCAGTCAATGATCAAAGTTTGTAATTTAATGTCTCACCTGTCTCATCCTGCTTTCCATGCCCTTGTACAAATTATCCTTTTAGGTTTTCTGTATTTTCTTGGCTGTGGAGGTCCTTTTCTTCTTTCTTTTAAGATTTAGGTCATGTGCTAACTCATCATGCAATCTTCCCTAATACCACATCTCTTCAAATCATTTGTGATATTCTATTTGAATCTCTCTTATCATATAATCTCATTCAAATCATTTGTGACATTCTATTTAAATCTCTCTTACCATATAATCTCATGTTACAGTCATACATATTTACATTATGTATATATGCACATTACTAGCATACATATACAGCAGGACCATACTGCCTAATTAATTATAATCGTTTGGAGGGCAAAGACTATTTCAGTATTTGTCTTTGCATTCCCAGGGCCTGGAAAAGTGTATTACATATAATACAGTAGGTATTTAATAAATGTGTGTTGAATTTCTTTGAATGAATCAATTAGCTACAATCACAAATATGATCAATAATTACTCTTTGCAATTTATCATTTCTTTAAATTATCAAGATTACTTTCAAAAGCATTAGGAACCTTTTGATGAGGAAAGACCACAAAATTGGAACTGTATTTTTTTCTAGGTAGTTTCTAACAAATGCTAAAGGTTCTTAGCTTTGGAAATTCTAGTAATTTCATACATTCATATGACCATACAACCTTCTGATAATTAATATCCTTGCTGACATGGTTAACACTAACAAAGTGACCTTAAGGATGTAGATCTCATTTTCTCAGAATTCTGTTGATAATTTAAAATAGATGCTCCATGCTGCTAATTCTTAAGATTCAGAGTCCACCAGTAATAACTGTCCTTCTCCTTCTACTTCAATGTGTGAAATCAAAAGATTATTATGTGTGTGTGTTTTAATTTCCCAGTGCCTGTGTGGTTTGTTTGCCACTGCCGTGTTTCATTTCCGAAATTTGATTTATGAAGTTGAACAAAGTATTATGCTGTAAATAGAATTCTGAGAAGAAAATTTAATAAATGGCAAAGCCAATATTATGGACATCCTTTAAAAGTGAAACCTCATTTCCTTTTTCATAAGTTCATCTTTGACCTGTAAGTTTATGCATATTGCCTCAACTCTGTCCAATTTCCCAGTACCAACATTCCTTCCACATAAAGATGTTTGTGTACATATATGTGTGTATACAGAATATTAAGATAACATATGTACATATACATGTCAGTTGCCCTGCTTAGGTATATGGCATTTGCATGTCAGCACTGGGGGCTTTGAAACAGTAAGGACAAAAGTAATGTCATCAAAGCTACTAGATGACTATGAGAAAGACAGCAGTTAGCCAATTATAACAGCTAAAAATACATTTTCGCTCATGTCTCTATTCAAGTGAATATAAAATGACTTTTGTGTGTATTATTCCTAAGCACAAATAAATCTTACAATAAGAGCTAAGTCCATGAAAGGGTTCCAGAAGTGAAACATTGAAATAGAGTGTATGATATGGGCAAATACATCTTGTCTGTACTCTAGTGAGAATTCACAGAGCCCTCTGATTTCGTAGGATAATAAACATAGATCTGGAAGGGACCTCAGGTAGTTCAACTCCTTCATTTGGCAGATGAAACTAAGGCCTGAAGAGGTTAAGTGATTTGTCCAAGGTCTCACAGGTAGAAAATTACAGAGCTAGGCACGGAATTTCAATGCTTTCTGTGACTCCATACTTAGTACTATTTCTACTCAGCAAGCTTCCAATGGGAAAAAAAACACAGGAAAACTTGAAGGATAAAAAATAAAACACAATACCTAAATGTGACAGTATGACATTTCTGTGTAGTATTTTCTAAGGAGTTACATTTATGAGTTTGAATTTTTTAAATTTATTTATATAACATAGTTTGCTAGAAAATATTAAAGAATTAATTATGGAGTAAAACTGAAATGTCAAGGTAGAATTACTTTTCAGTCAAAATATCCATTTACCTGGAAAGAGTATCAATGGTTAGAGCCTTGTAGGAGAAAACCTAAAACATTATCAGATAGTTGAGCAATCTTGAACATATCCTATAGATAAATCTAATTAAATAGTAGGAATTGACAGGAATAGTTGTTATTGGGGAGCCTTTTTGAAATGCTGTTCTGATTTTCAACTTGAATAACCAAATGCCTTCCTAATGGGATGGCTTTGCTCACTGAAAATCCTTCAACACAAATCATCTCTGTTTTTGCTGCTTGTTTTTTAGAGTAAATGTGAAAAGGGGAAGGGGAGGGCAAAATGTTTCACGTGCGGAATTAACACAGCAGGAAAAGTCTTCAAAGAGCATAGATAGCTGCAGTCCATACTTCTTTAGAGAAGAGGTTGTTGAATCTCTGCCATGAAATTGCAAGTTCCTCTAACAGTAAAGAGAGTGGGACAAAAATGGAAAATGGTGACTGGTGTCATTACAAGGCCAAGACAAAATTTAGAGACCATTGATAATTATTGGTCCAGTGAATACAAATTGCAGGGAAATTTTGGCTTAAGTCCTCAAATTTAAAGCAGTCTAAAAGTGGAATGGGTTGTACCTGACTCATGCAAGACAAATAGTAGAAGAGATGATGAACTCTCAAACATTTCCTAAGTTGGGGAGAAAAAGAGCAATCACATTTCATTGTTTAGAAAAATGTTGAATTGCCTCTATCAGGAATTGTGTAAAATTCAGAGGTTATACTAAATAGCAAAAAAGCCCATGTCCTCTCTATTTTAGAGTGGAATGATTGATTTTATATGCATATTATATACACACACACACACACACACACACACACACATACCTATATATACATATATATGTGTATACATATATATACACATACATATACACACATATATAGATATATACTTGTGTACATGTATATGCCTATAAGATTAACATTTTAAAAGGAAATTGGTTCAGTAACAATGCTGTTATTGTTACTTTATTGACTTTTTGTTGGTGTTAGTTTTTTCAGGTAATATATCATTTTAATTTTTATATCCTAGTACTCTTTTATTTTAATTTTATACGTGCATATGTATGTGTGCAAATGTATGTGTAGAGAGAGACAGAGATAGAGAGATAGAAACAGAAACAGACACAGAGAACTCAGGGGTCTCCCCATCTCTCTTAGACTGAAATGGCAGCAGCCATTCTCATAGCCCACATAGCCTGCTGACCTACAAGGAAATTTTGACATGTTATGTTTCTCATCTGAACTGGCTTGCTTATCCTCAGGCAGCCAGGTAGCTCCCCTTGCTCTCAGGAGCTCAACATATTGATGATGGATTTAGTGAAGATACACTACGGATTTAGTGAAGCTGCTTCAAGAGAGAAGAAAAACAGTATAAGTTCCTACTATCTTCCAGGCACTATGCTTGGTGCTTTCCAATATTCGATCCTCACAATAATCTGGAGGGAGGAACTATTATGACTTTCATTTTACAATTGAGGAAACTTAGGCAAAAGGAAGGTAAATGACTTTCTTAGGGTCACACAACTAGTAAGTATCTAAGGCTGGATTTGAACTCAAGTTTTCCTTGTTCCATACCCAGCTCTCTATTCACTGTACAATTAACTGTCTCTTAGGACACTGTTATAGCTCAGAACTCCTGAGCTTGAGTGATCCACTGGCTTTAGCCACTCCAGGCAGTAAGGACCACGGTCATGTTGCACCATGCTTGTATTATCTGAGTTTTGTTGTTCAGATATTGTATTATTTCCTATTTTTTTTGTCATAGTATCATTTAAATAAATTTGGTCATCAAAAGAGACCATATGATAAATTTAAAAATCACAATGCCAAGTCTTGTATACATACCATTTTTCCCCTAATGCATGTTTTCCTTACTTCCATCAGACTTTTCTACATATAATATATTCTAAAAATGAATTTTGTGCCCTTGAGGGTTGCCAATATCAGAGCTCTGGAAAATTAATTCCTTTATTGGTTTACTCTGGTGAATAATGTTATACTGTTAGTAAATGATATTGAAAAAGTCACTTAAGTGCATTGTGCCTCTCTACTGTCTTCTTTTGAATGAAGGTACTAATGGTTATTCCCTATTTATTTCATACAGCCAATAAAAGGAAGTATTTGAGTTAAAAATAGTACAAAACTTGTAAAGCATTTAAAGTTGCTTAGAAATAGGAGTGATATAAACATGAACATTATTATTATAACCTTTATATTTGTACCTCCTCTTTGCTCTTCTTCTTTCCCACCTCCCACTCTTTGGAGCACATTCAGCAAGCAATCCAGGAAGGCACCTTAAGGTCTGCTGCAGGTGTAGACTTAAATGATCCCCATCCTCTACTTCAGTATAGGCACAGATACCCTTTGACATCTTTTCATGTTGGCTGGGATGACTTAGGGCTCTATACTGTATGGTGACAAAAACTCTTTTAAATGACTGCTAGGCTGGAACTCCATGGATATATCTATTTCTGTCTATCTATCTATCTATCTGTATATATATATATCTTATGTGTAAGACGGGGGGATGCCTTCCATTTTCATCCTCTTTCCTTTCACAAAAGACTTTGTGAGATTTCTAAAGTCACTTAGGGTCTTCCCCTTCCTGGGAACCGCAGCATCAGTGTAGCAGCTACCAGAGAGCAGTTTTGGTGGCAACTACAGTGAAAGCAGACTGGATGAAAGTGAATCATCTGCAGAGAGAGTCTGTGGAGTTGAAATTCCCTAAGAAACTGCTTACAAATAGCCCAAACAGGTCTTTCAACTAATTATAATAGTAGTGACATTATTATATTCTGTTCTAATCATTCTGTCACTATTGTTTAGTTCCCTATTAGCCACTTCCCTACTGAGGAATGAGGCAAGCTTAGAGCAAAAAACCCAGGCAAACCATGAGTGAAAGTAAAGGACAAAGATTAGCACAATGTGTCAGCCCTCATAGCCTAAGTTAAGTAGTTCCTGGTTACTCACTGTAACAGACATTAAAACATTTTAATCCCATTATAATACGCATTCCACATCTATTGTTCATAGTGTCAGATTCTCTTAAAATTGCATATATAACACTAATAAGAAAGAAAGCCATTCTTCTGTATGAATATGTCACGTGGATGATCTCACCATCTGTTTTCGTGTCAGGAATATAATATTACCCTTGTCTTCCCTCCCATTTCCCAGCATTGGCATCTTCTTCCTTCAAAGCTCAGCTCAAGAGTCCATCTTCATCTTGAAATCTTCCCTACTTTTCCCAATCCCAACTTGCATACATAAAGCTAGAAGTGGTCCCTCCCATGAATTTTCAGAATATTCTTTTTTTTAACCTTTCCTCTATATTTAATCAGTTTCTAGCATGTGTTTATTAAATTTATCTGTGCTCATATCTGCCATTCCAACTAGACTATTAACATAATGAGGATGGGTACTATATTGTGTTCATCTTTGTCATACAAGGTCCTCTTCTAGTACGCTCCTCTAATGACTCATTATTATATAAAAAGCATCTTGGATTCCCAAAGGCTATAACAGCAGAATGAAGCACTGGCAGTTCCTACCACAACAAAAAGGCTAAGAATGCAGACATTATATTAAGACAAACTCATTACCAGGTTGGCCTGTGAGAGATGAATTTTTTTGTCCATAGTAATTCATGAAGACAATCTACTAAGGGTGTCAATCCATGCTGGTTGAAGATGTACTTTTAACAATGAAGTCACAAAGCCTGGAAATATTGACATCAATAATCTTAATGCCTAGCATAGTGCCATGCACACAATAGACACTTTAAAATATTGATTTCATTAAATAATTACACTGAAAACTCTACCAAAAATTTCTCATATGCTGATTTTCTTTTCTGCTTTTGGTACTAGCCAGTTCTGTAGTTACATGGATATGGTCACACACAAAGTCAAAGAATTCTAAAAAGGCTAAGTGGTATGCCATAGAGAATCCTAAATATATGAATGGGTAGTGTCTTAAAAGTTCATTTGTAAATTGGAAATTTATATCATTTTTCAAGATAGGCCATTTCACTTGTAAATAGCTATAATTATTAGGAAATATTCCCTCACAACAAGTCTGAAGTGGTCTCTTTATAGCTTGTACCTCCTGCTTCAGCCTTGTTAGGTCCAAATAGAAAAAAATCTAATTTCCCCAACAAATCATAATATTTCTTCAAGTACTTGAAGACAGCTATCATGTCTCCTCTGAGTATTTTATTCTCCAGGCTGAAAAATGTCCAGTTTCTTCAACTGATCCCCAAATGACATAGATTTAAAGTCTTTCAACAACATCCTAGTTACCCATTTCTAGATCCAGAACTCTTCAGCTTTTCACTGTCCAACTTAAATTATAGTTCCCAGAAATGAATGCATGAATATGGGGTAAATGTACCTTCTTCCCTTCTTTTCAGAGCTGGGTATGGCATAGGCGTGGTATAGGTATGGTATTCTGCAGATGTTATCATACTCAGACAACAAATTGGGTAGTTTCACTAAATAACTTTTCCTTTTTCCTGGTACAAAGGAATGTTCAGTGGGTAAGAAGGGGAACAGATATATCTTGGAAATGAATATGATGATAAAAAAACAATAAAAGCTTTAAATGGTATTACAGTTAGATTCCAAGGTTTCTCCCTATCTTTCCCCTAATCTCACTCATAAGGTAACTTACATGTCATTTAAGTAGTTTTTTGAGGTTTGTTTCAGAAGCAAACCATGATTTATAATATTTTTAAGGAAAACATATTCCCACTTGTATCTCAGGTCCCAGGGACACACCTCTTCTCTCCAACCTAATCCCCATGGCTAAGCAGGAATTGGGAGATGGACAATTTTCCTTTTGTCAAATAACAATTTACCACCACAATTGGGGTAGGGGATGGGGTAATTTGCTGTCTGGCAGGAGAGAAATTTCCATAGCAATCAAAAAAGGTGGCAAGAGAATTTTCTCACTCCAGACCTGGTAAACTCCTTCTAGTAAGAAAGAAATTCTATCACTCCCAAAATTGCTTATGTCAGATTTCATAAATCTTTGACTTTTAGCATATTGAATGTCTGTTGTCCATTAGCTCTCCTGTCAAATTTTCATTAGGGTTCCATAATTTCCTTTAGATTCTAGGTATGAGGGGTAGGGTTTCTTTTTACAACTGATATCTAACCACTAAGTAGTTGTCATTAGTTAAAAAGCTTTGATTTGTCAGGTTTATTCTATTCTAATTTCTAAAAAGAAAAAAAAACAGGAAAATTGAACAATTAAGTCATTGAAAAATGTGGCCTATTAGCAAAGTTTTTTTCTTGTAGCCTTCCTTCACAAATATCACTGAACCTTCTCTCCCTTCTGCCTCCCTCACTTTTCTAATCAAATAATCTATCAATCAATCAATCAATCAATAAATCAATCAACAAGCATTTCTCGAAATCCTAGAATGTGCCAGGGCCATACTATCCACTTGGCATAAATAAATAAAAATCAAACAGTCCCTTCCTTCTAGGAATTTTTTTTTCTTCTGTACTTAAGTATAAGAGATCTGGTCAATGATTAGTAGTAGATAAGAAGAACAAAGAGGAGAAAAATGAAAAAATGTCCAATCATATTTAGTAATAGTAAATTTTGACTTGATAATGTGAATCTGAAGATCTCCTGAAAATAGATTTATATAAAAATCACATATATGGAAAATTCTTCTGATTTACATACATAAATGTCATGGTTTTTCAATGTTTCATGCTAGTCTCACAAGAAAACCTGGGTATTAGAATAGGGAAGAGTGAAACCAGACAAAGGAGGTCTTTAAAATTGAGAGGGACCATTGGACATTCATCTCCCTTTCCAGCACAACTGCATACGCAGATAAATCACTTACAACTAGGTGAGACTTTTAGGGAAATATTAGTGAAGGTGATTATTCTTTTCTTATAACTAAGTGAGACTTTTAGGGAAATGTTAGTGAAGATGATTATTCTAAGGTGAATTATCTATCCCATCCCTCTCCCTAGCCCCCATCTGTGGAACAAACCGTAATCTTGCTTCCTCTATGATACAGGCAGGTTTATTTTAGAAAGCTCTTCTTAAAAAGAATTTCCCATTTGTTTTCAGAGAATATTTTAAAATTGATTCTCATTCTGAAATAGAAAAACCTTTGAAGAAATTTGAATTTAACAGTGAATGCAAAATACTGTTTTTGAAAGAGCATTGTCTATCAAAAAGTGCTTTACATATTTTACATACCCAATACTGGAGCCACAAAGTCATTAATCTAAAAATTAAGTGATACATTATTATAATAATGAAATTACTATCGGAGAACAATTTGATGTTATTTATAAATTAAGTGCAATAAGATTTTAAAATGATGTAGCTGGTGTAACCAGACCAATGAGGTGACACTCAGAGCAGTTCATATTTTAAATAAGGCCAACAATAAATATTCTTAGTCACTTTTTAAAATTTTTTCCACAATTTCCTGATCAGCTAGGAAATTAATGAATAGGTCAAATGTGAGTACTCTGCATATACAGAAAAGGCTTAATATAAAATACAGGGAAGGGGGGAAAAGTTTACTCCTCTGTTACATAAATGTTTTGGGGAGAATTCAAAGGCAAACTGGAGAAGCGGGCCTAAAAATCCATGTGCTCCTTATATTATTTCAAATGAATTTTTTACAGTCTTCAAATACATTGGTAATAATGGTCAGCTCATCTGCTCATTTTGTGTCAGGAATATACAGTTACACAAATATGGGACCCCTTTGGTAAGATGTGAATCTCAAGCCTCACAAATATCAACTTCGCAAATCATACAATTTTAAATCTGGAAGAGGCCTTAGAAATCATCAGATCCAGGTTCCTCATTTTACAGGGAAGGAAATTATAATCACAGACCTTATGTGACTAACACAAGGTCGCAAAGACAGTGGTAAAAGTAGGATTAGATACCAGGTTTCTAGATTCCCCATACAAGTTGTTAGCCATTATATGCCCTAGTTCATAGTTAATTTAACAACAATAAACAATAAAAACAAAACCGGCCTTTTGCTTTAACCAATAAACTAAAAACTGCAGGAAATGGCATTAGAAATATGTTGTATTTTTTTTTCCCTTCTCTTAATGATATCTATTTGCCGTATTCTATTATGAACAAAGTAAAGCATTAAAGGTAATGTATTCAGGCTTTAAAAGCCCCATAAATCCCTGGTTAGTTAGATTAGAATGAGTTCAATTCCTAGGCACCATTGTATAAATATATTATTATTTGGACTTATTAACCACAGATATCTGCAACATGGAATTTGTTGTCTGATCTTATGATCAAAATTTAAGTTTAAAAAAATACAAAATCTTTTGATATGAGTTGGGAGAAAATCATACTGGAGATTTTCCCTTTATATTAACTCATAAAAAATGCTTCTTTGATTTTATTTTAATAATCAAAGGCTGGCCTCCCTATACTTAAGGACACTTTGGGCTCAGGGATTAGGATAAGTTTAAAAGACTTTTTAGTATGAAGATTGAGAAAATAAAAGTGTACATTAAAAAAAATCTTTTCTGCCTATGGAGTTCAAATTGCAGTTAGAGATAAGGACTCTATCTGTGATTTCACTAGCATAAGGAACTCTCAGATGAGAAAAGTTGGCACCTTCTCCAAATTTGCAGTCTTAGAGAAAGACTTAGATCAAGCACTGAGTGGTTGTGTTTCATGTAGGATTATGCAGCAAGTATATGTTAGAAATGGGACTTGAGCCAGTTCTCCTGGCTTATAAAAACAACTTCTTTATCCATTATTTCTGTGTTGTTTTTGGTTTTTTAAGTGTGGGATGAATGGCAGAGTTTGTAGAGTTCAGAAATGCAAATCCAGGAATGCTTTATACCTCAACTCTGGATCCTGGAAATCCCTCTAACTAATAAAATTAGAACAGTTCTCTGTAATGCCCCCTCAGCCCTAAAGACCTTCACCAATGTCATGATGTTTTCTCTGCAGGCTCACAAGATTCGTCCAACTCCCAGATTATCCTAATAGGAAAAAATGAACATGTGATGGTTTATCCTGATCTTCCTAGAACTCTACATGTCAGAAAAGTCAGGGTCAAAAGCCCCTCTTGGATCGTTAAAAAGATTCAGTGGTAAGCAGAACCACTGTTGGTGCAACTTGCTAACCTGGTACTTACTCCTTCAGTTTTCTATGCCAGGGTTGGGGAATCTGCAGCCTTGAGGCCACATGGGGCCTTCTAGGTCCTCGGGTGCAGCCTTTTGACTGAGTCTAAGTTTTACAGAACAAATCCTTTTATTAAGGAGATTTGTTCTGTGAAATTTGGATTCACTCAAACATCCACACTTAAGGACCTAGAAGGTCACATGTGGCCTCACAGCCACAGGTTCCCCATCCCTTATAGACCTATGCCTACAGCCTTTCCCCTTGTTGAGACAAAATATTCCTAAACTAAAATAATTTAGACAGAAGTTTATTAAGTTGTCCAGCAGGTGAGAGGAACAAAAAAGGGTGCCCCACTTCTCCCAAGTGTTTGTAAATTACACATTATATAGGATTCAAGAAAAGGAAGAAGGAAACAGTAAATGATTGGCCAGCACCGAGGAGGTTTTCAGATAAGACACATGGGTTGTTTGAGATGTATAATGGGAGAAAACACCTTATATTACTTGCATCATTCTTCATATCTAACTGTGTTTCTGGTCAGCACAATCTGGTCCTGAGTTAAGCATTAAATTAATATGCTCTCTAAGCAACAGGTCTAGTTTTCCAGCCATGCAGGACTAAATAAAACAATGCAATAAAATTTTCCCACGATTTCTTTCTTTTGGTACTGTGAGCCCAATGTTCCTATACTAGCACAACAGACAGATGCAGACAGCTAGGTTAAAGTTCAAAATAATCTGAGTCAGTGGACATATCTCCTTCACTGCTCATCTTATTAAAAGCTTGATAGAATTCTTTTCAAGAGTTATAGGGAACAAATGGGTGGCAACTTAAAGTCGGAGGGATCAAATTCGGAAAGCATCAGGAGTTATATGGAAGGGGACTTAGACTTGTACCAGGAAATGAGTGTACTACAAAATACATGGACATTTCCCACACATTTAAGGAACATATATGACAACAAATATCACTAAAAGTTTTAAAATAAAAGACAACTTCATAATACCATGCTTCCTTTGATGTCATTAAGTACAGTCATAATCTCATACACCCCTTAGGAAACAAACCTAGTTACACAAACTCTGTAGGTAAACTAGTGAGAAAACAGATTAAACTAACTACCTTTAATTAATTTATTTCATCTTGGGCCTTAGCTGTCTCATGTAGCCATCTGATATGTGGAAATATTTTCCCTTTGGAAAGTCTGGAATAAGCCTCATTCCCAATTCAGTTATGGAAGGATAATACTCTTAAATTTGGTTTTCCAGTGACTAGTTCATGAGGTGAAAAGCAGTTCAGACATTGAGGAGACAATCTCATATGTCTTTTAGTCATTATTCTTAATAAAAACATTTAAAGCCAAATATATATGCACATAATTTTTAGAGAAAGCAATCTAGTCTTGTTGCTTTTTCTCAGAGTGAAGTTTACTCTTCCATTAAAATATAAAACTTTTACATCTTTATTATATTAACATCATTGTCCAAATTATCCTATCTACCCTTTGAAGATATATTGTCCTCAAATCATCCTGAAAAAATGAGATACTTTAAGGATCTATTATTATATATGAATGTACAAATAGTAGCGACCGAAAAGTCAGAATGGTAAAATTAAAAACAGCAAAATATTTCTTATTTGCACATCATTATAGTAACTCAGAGATGCTGAATACCATAATAACAGAATTCCATATATACATATATGTATATATGAATAGCCAATCATGGAACAAAGTTCTGCATTATCTATAGTGTGTCATAGACAAGACCAGAATTAACCAGGTGGGAAATTTTCCTTTTCATAAGGAAATAGTACAATAAGGAGACTAAGTCAAGAGGATTCTGTCATTTCACTTGCAAAATTGTCCCCTCAAGCTTCCTAAACACAGACATCCACTTGTAGCAGACCACATTCCCTTTGAACAATGCTCGGTATTTCTCTTACATGGTGGATTATTGGCTCAATGACAATTTAGACAATCATACATGAAATCAAAATTCAGAATAATATCAAATTACAGTCCCAAGATATTTTACTTCAAATCAATAATCACAGTTTACCTATAGCCATTATTTTTTTTCTCATGTTGCAATAACACTTAATACTAAACACATAGAGGCCTTAACTTATTTATCTGTCTAGTTTAAATTCATCTGGAATGGACATCAATCATTAGAAATTAAGGAAATAATAACATTCTATAATTACCCATATGCAGGGAACATATGATAGTTCACTCCAAACCTAGAAAAGACTGGTTGCTATAAGGCTTACATCTGATATTCATATCTGAAAGTATTATACATTAATCTTTAAAACCAAATAAAAATTTTAAATCTGGGATTTGTCGATACTAAGTTGGCTCAGAGATGTAATTGAAATATATGCCATTCCAGGAGTACTTTCATAATTTTCATAAGCAATGGCTAAACAATGTATCAAATAAAATTTGTTCTTCATAAGATAACCTTGTAAGCCCCTTTACTTCAGCTGTGAGAGATCCTAGCTTCTCATTAATCCATTTAATTATTTTAGAACTTTATAACATTAATTCAGCAACTTTTCTCACAAAATTAATAAGATTTGTGACTTCACTAAGGCTAAAGATTGAAGGGACTGAAAATCTGGCAAGTCCCCAAAGAACTTCTTAGATATTTACAATGTCTGTTTTACTTTCTCAAACTCTAAGGTATCGCATTATTATTATTATTATTATTACTCATTTTAAGCAAGCTATTCAATTAAATACTTGACAGTTTTTTCAACCATAATAACAGTCTCATTTTCCATTAATATAATTTTCCATTAATATAATTATATCACCTTATGGATATCAGTTTTTGAATTAATAGCATTTCTTATTCAATGATTTCCCAAAAATAACAATACAAGAAAAGTTAGCCCCCCTAGCTTCCTGGACACTTAGAGTCCTCACTCCTAAGACCTAGTTTGGGACCTAGAGAATTTGACAGTGTTCCACCTGAACCATGGGGGTATTTGCCCCTTTCTTGCTGTGCAGAGAGACCTTGTCTAAAGTAAATCTCACCTTTACAGTTGACCATCAAAGAACCCACTTCTGACACCATGTCCTTTTTGGCTGAGAACAAAAGACTATTAAACCAAAAGAATTTAGAAAGAAATTTATTAAATTGTCTAGCAGAGTGAAGGGCCAATAAAGGATGACCCAATCCTCCAAACAAAGATTCAAGGAAATGGTAACTAATTGGCCAGCATGGAGGCAGGTTTTAGATAAGACACATGAGTTGTTTGAGATATATAAAGGCAGAAAACTCCTTCCTTCCACACATCCATCTTCTGGGTTTCTGATAACCTATGTCTCGAGTTAAGCATTAAATAAGTCTCGTCTTTAAACAACCAGTTTAGTTTGCCAACCACACAGGTTAGATTCAAACAATGAAAGAAAGTTTTCCCACAATATCTAGTCTTAGAACTACTGTTACTACTATCTACCATCTTAACCTTCACTTGCCAGTCCATCTGCTCCATCCCTGTACCCTCAGCTTGAGCATGAGTCGTATACTGCAATGCAGTGGAATGAAAAAAGTGCTGTACTTGAAGATGGAAGACTTGGATTCAAATACTAGCTTTGCTGTTAGTGTCTGTATGACCTTGGATTTCATGTCTTTAGGATCTTATGTTTCTCATCTGTAAAATGAAAGGACTGGACTAATTAGATGGCCTCTCAGGTCCCTTCTAGCTTTAGATCTAGACTACTATCATAGTTTATTTCTAAGGTCCCTTACAATGTTAATCTAAGATCCAGACAATACCTTTCTTTCCCACCTGTTACAAATCATTATCTCCAATCTGTTGTCAAGGCTGCAGTTCTCACTTGTGAAATGTGCTTTCTCTACAGCTCCACCTGGTGGTTGAGTTCTAACTAATTATTGAGCTCGCATTGCTTCATTCCCAAAAGCAAGCAGGGAATCGTGGAATTTAGAGATGGAGTGGACCCTAGGGATCACTTAGTTCAAACTGATCATTTTGCAGAGGACCACTCCAATTTCATTGTGCTTTTCACTCAGTTACTGGACAATCTTTCTGTTAGAGCTAAGAAGCTCTGAGAGTGATTTTCATTCTTCCTTTACTGAATCTGGCAGTCAATGGGTTACCCAGAGGAAAAGCTCCAGTGTTTTCATAGAGCAGAAGTGGTAGTTGCATGTATCAACTCCTTGACAAATGTTCCGGCAGTTAAGCAAAACTTTGTTTATATTGCGTGCCTCTCAACAGAAATTAAGAACTGTGGAAACAATCTGCACAAGTGGTTGGCAATCTTCTCCCGTTCACTCTTAGAGAATATGACAAGCTCACCTGCTGTGGGAGCCTGGAAATAAAAGGACAGTCTCACCACATTAATAAAACATGAGTCCCAGCCAAATCAGAGGCCTCCTTAACCACCAGGGACATAGTGTAATGCTTAATTTTGTCGATGATGGCAGTACTTTAGCCTGAGGTAACTTTCATGGAGGCCATGTTTGCGTGCAAGCCCTCACTTAGAGCAATGTGGCATGGCAGAGCTGATGTTCAGAGGAGTGTAAACTTACAGAGAGATGCATCAACCACATAAGATGTTACATCACTCAAGCCAGTCAGCTTTGGTAGTGGCCTAATGTTTTATTGAAGCATGCTTCTTCTCAAAGGAGATCTAAAAATTCACTCAGTGACCTCAGTTTGTTTTGGCTGCATTAAGTGGTTCCCAATCATGGAATGATAAAAACAACAAAATAAGCTAATAGGGATAAGTTTTACAATCTCACTCTGGTGGAATGGGGGCAGATATCTAGAGGATGCATTAAGGACAGATCAAGGGTTTGGAGTATTCAGGCTTACAGCTGCTGTATACTAGGCACTGCTTTTGCTATCAAGTGGAAAAAAAAGGCAGAGGGAAGGTATTCTAGTGGAAGGAGAAAAAGGGGGAGACAGAAAGGGACAATGCATTATGAAACATAGAAGGAAGGAAGGAGAGGGAGAGAGAGAGAAAGAGAGAGAGAGAGAGAGAGAGAGAGAGAGAGAGAGAGAGAGAGAGAGAGAGAGAAAGGGCAGAGGAGAGGAGATGGAGAGGGAGACACACAGAGAGATTTTCCAGAAATTGGAGAAAACCATCACTGAAACTTATCATCAATCACAGAGGATTCAAAAATAGGCTCCGTGGTCTTAAGTGTTTTTATAATAATGATATAATGGTTATTTTTTGCAAATGATCATGTTTTATCTCCAATAATAACTTCATTCACCAATAATAATAATTAAATAAGGAATAACAAAAGATAAAATGTTTCTAACAGAGATATGTCCTTCTTTTAAGTCTGTTTTCTCAGATATAGGTTTGTTGGTTGTTTTTCTTTTTTTTGTTTGTTTTTGGGTGTTGTTTTTAATATATAGGTGTTTTCTGGGGTTTTTTACTCATTTTCATGAACGTTTCTGGAGGCCTTGATCTTCTAACAGTAGTAAAAAGCAGTAAATTCTACTTAGTGAACCAGAGCTTAAAACAGTGAATATTAAGTGGAAATCAGTACATTAGTATGAGTTGTTGAGTTGAAGGAGATTACATGTTGTGATAAGCCCATTATCTATCAGGGTTCCTTCCTCTCCACCTTCTTCTTGGCTCACCATCTCAAGAATTAGATTATTTTTCCCTAAAAAGTAATAAAATTGGGACTTGATTGTACCAAAGATGAGGCAAAGCTTCCTGGTAGTCTCTGGTGGTGTCTACTGGCTTCTAGGTCACTTAATAGCATACAAAGTTCCACCTGTACGGGGCCTGCACTGCTAATACTTAATGGATGTTTCAAGGCCAAAAATGTTACCACCCTGCCCTACTGAACAGATGCATTTCCATAAGGAGATAAGGTGCCCTTATGTCTGCCAGAGCTAAGTGCTACCTTGCTAATATGCTTTCTATTAGAGAACTAAGTAAATCTATTTTTGGCAACTGTTCAATTATCTTCAAGTGCCTCATTTTGTCCCAATATTAAACATAAATAAGGTACTATCCTAAGCCCTCCCCTTAATACATATGTTCTGAATTTCAAGAAATATATAAGATTCTAATGAAGGGAATTTTGGCATCATGATCAGTGTGTTTTATGACACAATTGATACATCAATTTCTATGTCACTGGTTGGTTAGCAAATAAGTGCTTTACTATAGCACATGCATTTGAAGAATTTTGTACAATGAGGATGGCTAGTTCATTCATTTGTGTTATATGGTAATGTCTCCCTTGGGTCTGGACATTTTATAGAGCTTACATCCTGTTCAAAATACACCTTATTTGACCTTATATCCTGCTAAAAATAGAAGCTATCCAACCAGTAGGACCATATATCTAGACTTAGAAGAGACTTTAGAAGTCATCTAAATGAATCTTCTGACCTTAAATGAAGTTGTGAATCACACAAGGTCTCCTCTCTATTAAGTGGCAGAACCAGGATATGAACCAAGATCCTTGGACTCTAAGCCAATGTTTGTTCCACAGTGGAAATAGTGTTAGGCATGTAGTCACAGGATCTCAGTTTGAACCCTGTTTCTGCTACTTAATAACTGTGTGAACTTAACTTATCTTATATTAAGTTTCCTCACATCTAAAATGAGGGGGGCTGATCTAGATGATCTCTAAGACCCATTCTAGTACCTAGTCTATAATCTTATTTCCTTTCTCACACAAAATTCTATAATCATATTTAGCACAGTCCTAAGACTCCAAGTTCAACTTTATATCCACTGCATTTCACTGCCTACTATAAGACTGAAATGAAAAACTGAAGTCATGCTGTACAAATATATGTGTGAATATGGGCCTTCAATTTGCCTTCTCTTAATTCTTAGAATTCTGAGAAAATTCTTAGAAATCTGAGAAGTTTTTTTAATTATATGAAAAAAATTAATTAAAACAAGTATGTATTAACCACCTACTATGTGCAAAAAAATACTGTTAGGCATGAAGATGTAAACATAAAGATGAAGCTATAATTGTTCTCAAGAGCTACCATTCTAGAAATTTGAAGATAATCTTATTATTTAAAGAAAAAGGTTAAAGAGCTGAAATTTGGGTGATAGTGAATTCTATGAATTCTGAGAATATATGACTTCTCTATTAACCACTTCAAATATACTCTTCCTTCTATCCCCCCCAAAAACACCTTGGTGGGAAAGTTCTTGTAGTACTATGATATGATAGATAGAGAGAGAGAGAGAGAGAGAGAGAGAGAGATGGATAGATAGATGGATAGATAGACAGAGAGATAGACAGACAGATAGGTAGATAGATAGATTAGATAGATAGATAGATAGATAGATAGATAGATAGATAGATAGATAGATAGATAGATAGATAGATATGGAGATATATATATATGTATATGGGGAGAGAGAGAGAGAGATCATCCAAATATATGACATATAAGCAACTGTATACAGGATGGTGATCCTTCTGCAGTCTATATAGTGGGTGAAAGGAATTGGCTTCTTTAACCCACTGTGCTTTACTTTTCATAAGCTACTGCATTTTCTAAAGGTTTCTACCTCCAATTGGAATGGGGCCTCTTTTGTTGATGGACACAGACATATTGGTAAAGGCTGCCAGCTGGACTGATATTTAGGGGACACTGTCTAAGAATTCTGTTCTACTAATCAACTCCATTAATGTACATCCTCCTTAATGACTTTCTGACTCAGATGTCCTGCAGACCACAAGGAATCTTCCTAATAGTGAATGCAAATCATCACTATCTCCATGGCCCTGTTTGTGCAATGCCCTGGGGAGCAGGCTTCATGCTGTCACATGCTGGACAGCATTTTTCTAACAGGCTTTGTCTTTGGGGATTCTGTAACTTGTAGTTATAGTTTACTTTTCCTAATTAAAAATGTGCTGCATTAATTTGACATAGAACCACTTGTAGTGCTACTGTGTATAGTTGTGATCTCTGGGTATTTGACAATTCATTTTGTCTGATTTACAACTTAATATTCAGTGATTTGAAGTTTTGTGAAATGAACAGCTTTTTTGGAAGTAAAGCTTGGCAGAAAATGTAACTAAAAGAAATCACAGATAAAAGTGCTCATAGAGCACTGAATAAGATCTCCCCAAACTCAACAATTGCATGACTTGGTTGAAAATAAACAAAAGTATATGGTTTTTATCTTTCAAGCACAGATGAGTTTTAGAAAATAAAGGCAAGGTGTGCTTTATCAAAAATTTAAGAAAAAGCACTGGACTTTAAGTCAATAGACATGGGTTTGACTGCTAGCTTTAAGTATAATAACTGATATCAAGTTACTTAATCTCACTGATGTTTGTGTTTCTTATCTATAGAAAAGGAATAATGGTATTCATAATGCCTACTTCAGAGGGTTGTTGGAAGAAAGGTATTTATAAACATTAGAGTCTATGTAAATATGAACTCTGTGAGCTACCATTTCAACAATATTTCCTAGAATTTGATAAAACCAAATTAATTATCTGTAATATGAAAAAATATTATTTTAGGGACTAAGCCAAAATTTAATCAAATTCAACAGAGATTGAACATTCATTTGTAAGTCATTCAACCAACAAATATTTAATGATCCCTCTATCACTATGCTCAGAACTGTTGAGTATATACAGAACAATAAGACATGGACTCATGGATCTTACAATCTAGAAGGAGACCTAAGATATATACATTTATAACTATAGTACATGAATGTGGGAAGGATCTGTGATTGTCTCAAATGGGGAAATACCTTGTATGGGAACTCCTTCCAAAGAAAACAGATCATAATCTGTCTATAACTTTGTAGATTGGTAATGGTTCAGTCTGAGAACCACAGAGGACAAGTGTATTGTCCAAGTCACATAACCAGTAAGTACGAGAGAGGTATTTGAGCAAACAATCAATAGAAAAGAATTTAATAAACTTATTATGTCCCAAGCACCATATTAGGCACTGGGGATACAAATATAAAGAGTAAAACAATACTTACTCTTAAGGAGCATGCCGTCTTATGATCCAGCTCTGTATCATACACTATGACATGAAACTTCTCTAAAGAACCTCTTTAAAGAAAAGTGACATAGCCTGGTACATTTATATATACATATTAGTGTATCTATATCTATATCTATACACATACATATACATATATACGTGTACATATATACACATACATATATATGGGTATGTGTCAATGTGTATATGCACATGTGCATATATATGCATATGTATATATGTATGTGTGTATATACACATTGACACATACACATATATATGTGCATGTGTATATATGCACATGTGCATATGTATGCATATGTATATATGTATGTGTGTATACACACATATACATGTGTATACCTGTGTATTTATACATGCATATATTGTCAATCATACCAAAGTTTGTTCTAAGAAAAGAGACAAATGAAATTTGGTTGTGTCCTCATTTTAATTTCTCTCAAGCTGGCGGCATGCATTGCATGAGAGTTATAGACCAGAATGACCACACTAAGGGGACCAGTACAGAACTGGCTCAATTGTGGGGTTGAGGTGCCCATTTACATACCTTTTCAACAGGGGCTGATATCATCCCATCATTGTTTTACCTCCAGAAGGACTATCTACATAGAAGAATCTGTCTCCACCCAAGCCTGAGCAGAACACAATGGAGCTTCCATACTTTTGATTAGATCAATTCAGACTTGGATTGGAATTTGACCAGAATAAGGAGACTCAATGCTTCTTAGTGTTCCAACTTCTAGCTTTCAGGAATTTAAAAAATATAAAATAAGGCACCATTTTTGGTTTGGTTAAACAAATATAAAATAAAGTCATGACTGGTACTGTATGACTACTAGATTTTTTCTGTTGAACTATTATTGTGATTTTGGTCTTTGGTAGAATCAACGTGGCTTCTTTTAAGATAGGGGGTCCTAGCCTTATTTTACCTTATTGACCCTTTTGGAAGTCTTGTGATGTCTGTGTACCTCCTATCAGAATAATGTTTTTAAAAGCAAAAAACAAAATATTAATAAACATAAAATATTAATGACATGATTATGAAAGAAACTAGATTTATAAAAATACAATTATCAATTTTTTAAAAAATTATTAACCTCAAAGTAAGAACCTCAGTTTTAGGAAGTAGATAAAAAGGAAATTTTCTAATAATTGAGTCACTTTCTGTTTATCATTAACAGATATGAAAAGATTTTGTAGGAGGCATACTCTATATGATATATTTGTGGTAGAGGATGCCATTAATCTCACAGTGTTTCTACTAGGTCAAAGGATGTACAATTGGGTGGGTCAGGAGAACTTTTCATGCCAGAAAAATTGTTGTCTAGTAAATTCAGTCAATCAGGATGCACTGGTTAAGTGGCACTGGAAATAAAAAATGAAAATGAACTAGTTACTGTCCTCAGGGAGCATATAGGTATTTGTATGTATGCATATGCATTTGTATGTATGTATATATGTATATGCAAAATAAATGCATACCAAATACATGTAAAGTAAATACTAGACAACAGAAGAATCACTAGCACTACAGATAGAATTTGATCTGAACTATGAAGGAAACTAGGCTATTTAAAATGGTAAGGAGGAAGTGAATGGCTTTCCAATGTCTCCAAGAAGTTTCCTGGTGGTCATGTGCTGAGACACTTTCATATCTCTGTGGTATATTCAAATATCTTAAGCAAATGAAGTTCATTGTGGGGTTTATAGGTTTTGATTCATCATCTATAATCTCTTTCGAGGACAGATGTTAGCCTTTATCTTCTGTTTCCCCCACTACCTCCACTATTGTCCCCATGGTCAAAAAAGGTTTAGGATGATTTAGCCTGCTGTTCTCTCTGACAAAAAAAAAATGCCTATAGAAATTCATGAAGAAAGTTGGCCCTGCAGATTGTATCTGACAAGAGCTCTGAATGCAGATTTGATTCTTTTGCTCATAGAATAATTATATATTATATGTATATAATATATATAATTATATATCACATATAATTATACAATAATATATAAAAATCCTTAATAATAGGATTTGTTCTATAAAACTTGGACTCAGTCAAAAGGCTGCACCCAAAGACCTAGGAGACTATATATGGCCTCTAGATTCCCCACCCCTCACTTGAAGTTTATAAGACATGGGTTAGACACATAACTAAATATCAAGATGGCCTGGATCTTCCCAAACCCTGGTAACTCAAAATCTCATTAATGAAAGTGATGTAAATTTGAACTTGCATGTTAATTTTTTGGGAGAAATAGTTTATATTTGTTCTCAGTCTCCAGAGGAGATCAATTAAGATTAAACAATTACAACAATTTTTGATGGAGAAGAAATGTGTTGCCATCTCTAGCAAATATTCTTATAAAAGCATGGCTCATAATATAATTTACATCCTATTGATCATCAAATAATATAATGGATACCTCTGCATATTTCCACATTGACAGAAAAAGCTACATTTTAGTATTGGACTATTTCTCTTTCATCCAAGGAAAATTCTCTTGATAAATTGAAGGTAATTCAGATTGGATGTACTGAGCATGGTGAGTTAATTTTTAGTCTTTCTTGACCTAGAAAATTAACTTCCCCAAGTGTCCCTTGATATGTTAACAACAGTTGTTGACACTTTTACAAACGCTTATTTACTATTTAATTGTTTAATGGAAGAGGCACTGTGATTCCTCCTTAATAAAGCATAATCAATCAATAAACATTTAACAAGGAGCTGCTATGTGCCAGAAACTGTGCTGAGCACTGAGGATTACAAAAAGAAGTAAGAGACAGCCCCTGCCTTCAAAAGGCTTAGCATTTACAGGAAGAGAAAAATACAAATAAATATATAAAAAGCAAGCTATAAACAAGATAAATAGAAAATAGTTAACAGAGGGAAGGCGCTGGAATTAAGAGAGGTGGGGAAGATTTCCTGTAGAAGTTGGGATTTTAGTTGAGATGCAAAGGAAGCCAGGCAGATCAGTAGCCAGCGCAGAAGACAGAGAGCATTCTAAGGTATAGGGGGAAACCAGGGCATTCCTGGAGCCAAGGGATAAGGTGTCATAACAGACAAAGATTGTGTTTAAAAATAAAGCAATTATTACCTTGATATATAAAAGCTTTGAATAACAATGTCCCCTCCATATTTAATTAGACAAATCTAACAACAATTTATAAAGTACCTAATATATGTCATGGGAGAAACATCTCCTTTTTGAGTTCATATGTAATTAACTCCTGCCAAAATATATCTACCCCAATGCAAAACTTATACAGGTTTAAAAAAAATCCTTTTTTATTATTATTATTATTATTATGTTTAAGCAGAGGTTCAGATATCAGACAAAAATAAATAAATAAATCTGAACAAAGATTAGAATTCCAACAAAGCCACTTTTAGACAAAATTACATCAGTGTGATGGAGAAATAATTCTTTTATGTATAGTAATTGTACATTCCTCCTAGGTCATAAAAGTAATAGAAAAGACAGATTCATAATCCCAAGATCATTCAATGTCATAAAAGTTGAACAAATTTAGTTAAGCTTCAATCTCATACATCCCCAAGGAAACAAACCTACTTAAAAAGACTGTAGGTGAACTAAATCGGGATACAGATTAAACTACATTTAGAGTACTTACAATAGGCTGATTGAGAATGAAAAGTTGTATGTCACTAAGACAACCAAGAAAATTGGTGTCAGGGAAATCCTTCCTTACATAATTAGCTGGTGAAGCCAACAAATAAGTAAATCACTTTGGGGAGCTCAAATTTTCCTTTGGCTTTCATGGAAGAATGTCAAATAGTCTTCCTTTAATATTATAATTTCAAGAGTCAGGTTTTCGACAAGCAAGGTTAATGTTAACAGAAGACAAGCTTTAGTTAACCAGGAGCTGGTTGTAGAAGGAATGTCCCTGAATCCTGAATAATAAAAATTAATAGAAGGAAATAAAAAATTTCCACAATATATGTACAAAGTGAAAAGAAGCAATCACAGTGGATAGAGAGCTGATCGTAGAGTCAGGAAGAACTGAGTTCAAGACCTGTCTGTGGCAGCTACTGTTGTGTGACCCTGGACAAGATATTTAACCCCTTGGTGCCCTAGGGAAATCCTCTAAGACTATAAGTACAGAAAAGCATACTTTGGTAGAAAGATTTTCTTCGTGGGCAGCTAGGTAGAACTCTGTGTCACTGTCTGTCTTACTGTCTTTATATATGTATATGTGTGTGTATGTCACACACATACATATGTAACACAGGAGTTTTTGGGCTACAGCCTCTAGCAGGTTCACTCTTGATATGGACAGCCAGAAGGATAGCAGTGGAGATATGATAAAGGATTATTTAACTTATTCTTGCAGGGGTTATTGACAATAGGAGCACCAACTCCTACAGCCTCCCATATACTCTTCTCACTGGGGCAGTGAGAATAAGAGTGGGAACACCAGTTCCTGTCTACATTCCCCCAGGTTTTGATGTGGGCCTGTGGAGCCAAGCACAGCATTCACATTCCCCACTTACTGACCAGTGTGCACTTGATTTATAGAGGAGCACACAAAGAAGGCGAATTTGCCTGCAATAGCCTCACAAGTTTACATTAATTTTAGTGATATTACGGTGAATCAGCACAGCACAGGCATGGTGCACTGTTTATGCCTTAACCTCAAGTGTTTGTATTCACTTGGTTACATAATGATACACAAGTGCAGTAAGATAGTTTATGGGCCATGACCTGGGAAATAATATCTCTAAAAGAAAACAAATGCACCTTACTACAATATAGCTAGTTGATCTTCATTATTCACAAATTCCATAAGAATTTGCCTACTCACTAAAATTTATTTGAAAGCCAAAATCAATGCTCATGACAGTTTTGCAGTCATCATGGATAAGTGTAGAAAGGCAAAAATATTGAATTTCTGGACAGTCATGGTCCTAGCTGATGTCACTCTGCCTTATTTCAGCTTTCATACTATAAATGAATATTCTTCTTCACAGTCTTTTTCATGCCACATTTTTTGTACCTTTGTGGGTGATTTTGCTGTTTAAAATGGCCCCCAAACATAGTGCTGAACTTCTGTCTTCTAAGCACAAGAAGGCTGTGATATGTATTACAGTGAAAACAGTTTTGTTAGATAAGCTTTATTCAGGCACGAGTTATAATGCTTTTGGCCATGAATTCAATGTTAATGAATCCACAATGCATTATATCCAGAGAAAAGGAAGTGGAAATTTGCATTAAAATAATTATTTGTAAGAATGATACATTAGGTAAGTTGTCTTTAAACAGAAACATGCATAAAATAAGGTTATGTATTGATCAATTGATGAAAATGTTGTGATTAGAGGCTTGAAGGAATCTAACCTTGCATTTCCCCTAGGAGTAATAGTTCAGTATTCACTAAATCAGTATTCATGACAACTTTATAGAACATGACTACTACAAATTATGAGAACTGACTGCATATGTGTGTGTCTATTTATCTATCTATCTATCTATCTATCTATCTATCTATCTATCTATCTGTCTGTCTATTACTAGCTAGGTGGATAAAGTGCATGGGGTGTTCAGGAAGACTAGCATCTCTGGTGTAATGGCTTGCCAATCCCTTTTCAGGACTGCTTATCCACCTTTGCTATCAACCTGATTCACCTAATTCTCACCTGTGGTTCCAAGAAGCTGCAGCGTGTGCAGCAGTCATACCCTGGGGAACTGTCTTGGCAGACAGGCCAAAGCAGATTGAGGGCAATTTCAAACCCATTGGTGAGTGAGGGGGAGGTCTACCACAAGCATATGAAGACTTTCCCAGCAGAATGGTAGATAAGAACAATTTGTTCCAATGGCCATGAAGACAAAAGAAGCAGGCACAGTAAAGATTTAAGAGCTTGGTGAAGCATCCAGGACACCAAAGTCATCAACTGTAACCCAGGCCATCACCAGTCATCTTGACTTTTGTCCTGCCACTGGACTTCAATGACTCAGGAAGAGAGGGTGAGGCTGATGACTTTGTGCAATTTCGCCTCACTTAAATCCAATTCATGCATAAGTCAAGACACCACCCATGATGTTGTTGACCCTCTAAAAAAAAAGGACAAAAATAACAATAGCTAGCTACGTAACTATAGCTACATACACATGTGTGGGTGTGGGTGTTTGTGTGTGTATACGCATACATATATATGCTACATAACATGAGGTTGCCAACTCTTTATCCATTATGCTATTTTGCCTCTCAGTTATACATACATGTGTTTATAATCATATGATTTATACATGTATATGTATAAATCACACAGATACTGTTATTGGAATGAATAGAAGTTCAGATACCATATCATCCTTTGTATCTGTATCTAGACATGATGTCCTGGACTGGGTTTATTGCTAGGGAAACTCAACCTCCAATTAGGCAAATTAGGTTCACAATTCTCATATTCACTAACTTGCTAACAAATACCAAACTGGTTGTCCCTGTTTGGCAATGCTAATGATTTTTTGAGTTATGGATCATGTCTGATTCTCCCCAAAGAGATTCAATATACAATAAGATATTCAATGTACAGGATGAATTAGACATTGGACAAATAAATTATTTCTATGAAGAAAGAAATGATATTCATAAAAGAAATCACACTGTGTATCAACCCAAGGATTTAAAAAAGATACAGTAACAATTTATGGCTAGCAGTACAATAGGCTAGAAAGGAAATGCCTAAGCCTTGTTGGGGCATAATACATCTGATAGAACTTATAATTACCCTTTTACGTTTCATTTATCTCTTTTGCTATTAGAATACTGCTGGTGAAGCCTACTGGTAAAGCAGCCAGACTCAGTCCTTTCTTTTTTTTTTCCTTTCTCAATGGCTATTCTCTATTCCTCTGTTACTTTGGTGTAGCTACAGATATTCCAAACATATACTTCTATACTTTTAAAAACTCATGAGGTCACTAATTCAGGAAAAGGAAACCAAAAATGTGGGACTATGATTTTATCCTACTCATATAGATTTCCTTAGGGAGGCCATGTATTCATGCCCAAGTGGCGTTAAATGGCAGACAAGGAAGTTACTCTTCCCCTACCCAATTCTCTAAACATAGCCCTTGTGCTTCAAAGCTGGAAAGAACAGTCTGGAAGTACCAGGTTGCCTCTTCTATATATCCACTGAGTTTTTGAACAGCAGCCAATTGATTGACTTTTCAGCATAATAGTGCAAATTCTATCATGAGCCATATATAAATAGGCTCTGTGGCAATTCCATGTGGCTCTTTGGAATGAAGAATGGAGACTGGGAGGAGGGTGGAGAATGAAAGGCTCTATTACATGTGTACATTTATGTATAAACATATGTACACATTTATACATTTCTGGTTATGTTAGCTTTTTAGGGAAACCATGTCACCCAGCTGTTGATTCAATGAGATTGCAGTCCACCAAAAACACCAAATTTTTTTTGTTGTTGGTTGTTGTGTTTTACATTTACTGTTGCCTAAGTCATGTCCCCTCCAGTTTGTCCTCAGGAAGTTAATTCTTTGAATCAGTACAGGGCTTTAAACGTTATCTTCCTCACTTTTTATCAAATGAATATAGTTTTCCTTGCCATGATCTTTTTAGATTGATTCAATCTCTAACTATTAGTTATCACTCACAGCTTTGTATATACTTGATACACCTATTTTACATTCACATTAGCTATCCTTTCTTCCAAACTATTAGTAAAATTAATGGAGATATTTCTGGGCTACAGATCTACCTTTGAGCTAACTTTTTGCCTTTTAGCAATAGCCTTCAAATAAACTAAGAGATTGTCAGATGCTTTGCTGAAATTCAGGCACACATTTTTTTTCAATAGGTCATTTTTCATTCTGATCTGACTCTTCATGACCCCATTTGTGTCTTTCTTAGCAAAGATATTTGAGTGATTTTCCATTTTCTTCTCCATCTCATTTTACATATGAGGAAATTGAGGCAAACACAGTTAAGTGATTTTTTTTGCATCCCCTTAATTAACCAGTTTAGTAAACCAACTCCTTCTTTGTGCAGACTACTAGGAAATTTCTTAGAAAGAACAAATCAGTCCATTGACCTCTGACTTTGCTTACCATCTGTTATTGCCTAGACCAAAAATACCTTTCCCTGACCACCAGTCTTCAGGAGGTGTTTCCTCTGTTGGAATGTAAGCTCATTGACATCAGGGACAGTTTTTGCTTTTGCTTAGCAGAGTGTCTGCCATAAAATAGTCCCTTAAAATGTTTATTGATTGATATTGATTGCTTGCTTTTGTATGTGTATTACCAGCCCTTAGCAGAGAGTCTGGCACTAGTAAATATTTAATAAATACATTTTTATTCATTCATTCATTCATTCTTTTTTTTTTTTGCAGATGAGAAAACTGATTTAGAGAGGTTAAAGACTTCTTCAAGGTCACAGAGCAAGATAGCAGCAAAGCCTGATCTAGGTTCCCCCGCCTTTTAATCCTGAAGCACATTCTGCTTTTTCTAAATTCAAAAAAATAAGATCAGGAAAATGCTTGAAAAGAAAAATAGGGTGGAAAGAACTATAATGAAAACTATGTAGCCCAACATGTTTCCCTTTTTGCCTTAATTGTCAAGAAACTGGAGCCAACTTCATTGCCCAATTGTAGTAATTAGCTCATCTCAGGTGCCTGGTAACATCTGTTCCCTCTGCTCCCCTTAGAGAGTCTTTGCTCTGTTTTTTATCCCCAATTGTCCTATATTGCATTATATATAATTTTGTAAACTACCTAAAATCCTTTTGAAAGTAGGCTAAGAATACCAAATCTATCAATCAGTCAACCAATCAATAGATTAGTAAATAAATAAAGAAATGACCAGATGGATAAATAAATAAATAAGGGTAATAGTGTGTTAATTTGAAAATGAGGATAGTCAGCAAGAATATGGAAGAATCAAGATTCTCATTCAACTTAAAAATACAGTTCTTCAGATTTCCAATTCCTTTGGGAATGGGGTGGAGAGTTTGAAGTTCTTTCTATTTGGTCTGTTATGTTTTTTTTTTTAATTTGGTAAAGTCTTAAATTTCAGGTTAAAAGACACTTGATATTTGCCTTCCCTCAATTTAACCAGTATATATAACTTTTGTTTTTTGACCCATGCATATCTTTTTTGTACATAATTGTTTGATGGTATTTCCCACCTCCACCCTATTCCCAGCCAATGCAATATTCCCCTTTTGGCAAGTAGGCAGTGCAGTGCATAGAGTGCCAGACCTGAAGTCTAGAAGACCTGACTTCAAATTCACCCTCACACACCTATTAGCTGTGTGACCCTGAGCAACTTACTTAACCCTGTTTGCCTAAGTTTCCCCACCTGTAAAATGAGCTGGAGAAGGATGTGGCAAAGAATCCCAGTAAAACTGCTAAAACAAACAAATAAAAAACAAATTGGGTTAAGATGAATTGTTCATGGCTTAAAAACAACATCCCATAGATTAAGTTCCCTGAGTGAAAGGATTGTGTTTTCCTGTATTCTAACACTTCCATGTATCCTAACATTTAGGACTGTGCCTTTCACTTATGCTAGTTGATTGATTGATTATGAGTAAGCTGGATAGCTAATACAGAGCTCATTCTGCCTCTTTTTAAAAGTATTTAAAGAACAAAATCTATGGTGCCTATAGCTATTTCAGAGTCATGCAATCAACAAACATTTGTTAAGTATTAACCTTGCTCCCCGGTACAGTAAGTACTAAGTGCTAGAGATTGTGGAGGAAATGGACACAACAGGTGTACTGTGAATTTAGGAGAACTATCTTATCTCTCCTTTCCAACATTTTAAAGGAGCCTTAGAAGCCAAAAAAATGGAACCAGCAGAGTTGTGCTGATTCTATCTCAAAGGGAGGTCTCCACTATCTTAGACTTCAGGTCCCACCTAGAAATTCTGTTGCTAATAACTATAGACCTTAGGCCCCACCAAGTTGGTCTGATGAGATTAACCACAGGTTAACACCTGCAGAGAATGACCTGCTCTTGGGGGGAAATCAAGGTTAATTCAAGTTAAATCATCCTACATCTGAGACCTGGAAATAAGAAAAGGGGTAGAACAGTTTCATCTGACTGGTTCTTTTTTCCACCTAAAGCAGTGTAAATCCTATGTGTGCATTTTATCTCCCTTTGTTCCAAAGAGCTGCTTGCCACCTGACAATTGCCCATTAGCTAATGCTAATTAAATTCTTTATCTTCTACATATGCCTTTTGATTCACTGACTTTCATTCAAAAGGACCTAGGCTGGAGGAATTACTGTCCAGTAGGATCTTAAGATCCATGAGCTGAGGGATTCCCCAAGATATATATGTATGTATATGTGTGTGTGTGTGTGTGTGTATGTATATGTATACATGTATATCCTCAAGATATGTGGGTATGTGTAGATATGTGTGTATGTCTGTATTCATATGTATTTATATGTATATGTGTGTATGTGTATAGATAGGTAGATAGATGTAGGTTCTGTCCTCTTTGTCCTCCAGGAGTATACATTATAATATGGAAGATGACATGTACATAAATAGGTAAATTAGAGACATGCAGTAAACCGAAGCCAACCTTTTAGGGTAGGATTCTAGCAGGTAGGGGGACTTGGAGATGCCTCCTTAGATGGTGAAATTTGTTGTGAGCCTTGAAAGAAACAAAAGATTCCAAGAGAGGTAGAGGAAAGAGGGCAGAGCAGTCCAAGCACAGGACATAGATAAGGGAATATTTTAAGTGAGAAATAGCAAGTTGGCTAGTATGGCTGGATTGCAAAGGAAATGGAGTATAAAAAGACTGAAATGGTAGGAAGGCACAAAGTTGTGAAGAGCTTTCAATATCAGAGGATTTATACTGACTCTATGATATTAGGGAGACACTAAAGTTTATTTGGAGAGCAGGGAACATATAAAGATACCCATTTAGAAAAATCATTTTGCTGAGCAGAGCACGGATTGAAGTGAAGAGAGTCATGAGGTAGCTGACACATTAGAAGTCTATTATAGTAGTTCAGGCATGAGATTATGAGGCCCTGGATTAGGGTGGTAGTTTGGAGGAAAGAGACAAAACCTGTGAGCTTTGAGTTTAGGGGAATCATCTTCTTTCTCCTTTCCAACGTTTGAAAGTAAACTTGGAGGTCAAAGAAATGGAGCCTTATAGATTTGTATAAATTAAACACTATCAAGTCTATCTTCTATCTCAAAGGTTGGTCTCCATGAATTTACACTTCAGGTCCCACATAGACATTCTGATGAGATTAACTAGAGATCTCTAGCACCACTGAGATACACCTCCCACCCCACCTAGAACAGACTAGATCTCAGGGGACACCAGGGTTAAAGAAAGTGGCTAAGCAGCCTCAACTGATGGGCTCATGTTGCCACCTACAGGTTGTGTAAAATCCTTTGTTCTACAGAACTGCAGCCACCTGGTAACTGCCTATCTGCTGATGTTAATGAAATTTTGTATTTTCTAACCTTGCCTTTTGATTTATTGACCTCCAGTCATAAGTACATAAGTGTAAGGAATCACTCTCCTGGAGTAATCTAGGTCTCTAGGTTGAGAGAAGGGGTTATAGAGAAAGATTATGAGAGAAATTGTGAAGATCAGACAATGGATTGTATATATTTGGTACCTGAAAATGAGTAGTTAAAAATACCATTAAGCTTGAGAGCTTAAGTAACTGGGAAGATGGTGATGCCCTTGCCTCCAACAAAAACAGGTAAGTTTAGAGAAGGGGAGGTTTTGAGAGGAAAGATGAGTTCAGTTTTGTACATATTTAGTTTGAGATGCCTACAAATTTGATATGTGTAAGATGCATTTGTTGATGTAGAAATCTATTTCAGAAGAGAAACTAGAGATCTATTTATCAATATCTATATATGTATTTATATTCTATATAGATATATAGATCCTAAGTTCATATATGAGTATATGTGCATATATACACATGTATATGTATGCAGACATGTAGTCAGTCATCAATAAATAGTTATTAAGCACCTATTATCTGTCAGGCACAGTACTAAGCACTAAGGATACAAATAAGAAGACAAGCCCTGCCCTCAAGGAGCTTACAATCTAGTGTGGAGAGATAATATACCAAAGGAAGCTAAATGGAGGAAAGCACCAGAAAGCACACTCCCATGGGAGCATGATGTTTTGTGGAGTTGAAACCAAGCAGAAAAGCTGATAGTAAATGAAAAGAGGACTGGAAATTCTGAGTGTTCTCTAAGGCGAGGCATTTTTTGAGCCATCCTTCAGTTCTCTAGTCATAGAGAAAAGGGAACTGAGGTTACTGAGAAGGTTTTGAGTATCAAAGCTTATTATACATATTTGTGTGTGTATATAACATATATTATGCATATATATATATATATATATATATATACACACACACACACACACACACACACACACACACATACAGAGTCATGTGCATAAAGATGATAAGGGAAGCCATGAGAGGTGATAAGATCACCAAATGAGATAACAAAAGTAGAAAAGAAGGATCAAGATAGAGCTTTGAGGGACATTCACAATTAATGAGCATTACCATAGCACTAGTAAAGGTGACTGAGGAGTAGTCAAACACACAAGAAAACCAGGATAGAAGATTGTTATGAAAACTCAGAGAGGAGAGGACATCCAGGAGGAGAAGATGATCAGAAGTGTTAAATGGTACAGAAAAGTCCAGAGGAATTAGGATCAAGAAAAGTCCCTTAGATTTGTCGTTTAAGTTACCACTAGAAACTTTGGAGGGACTAATTTCAATTTAGTGAATAGATCAGAAATGGATTATAGAAGATATAAAATAAAGAGAGGGGAAAGGTGCTGGAATTACCTAATATCTGGCTTTTTCAATGTATACATCTGAGAAAGAAGTAGGTGTAGAAAAATAGCAAGCAAGGATGGTTACAATAGGTGAGGGCTTTTTTTTTTAAGGACAGGAGAGACATGGGTATATTAATAGGCAACACAGGAGGAGCCAGTAAATAGGGAGAAGTTATAGAAAAAAAAAAGAATGGGGATAATAGTTGGGCAGTCTGCTAGAAATGATGGGGGTGGATGGCCTCTAGAGTTCATGTAAGGATATCTGGGCAAGGAGAAGGGTCACCTTTTCATCCAAGACTGGAATGAAGGAGAAGATAGTTGGAGAAGACTTCAGTGATGTGAGAAAGTAGAAGCCCTTTTTAGTTTGGTGAAGTATATGTTGAATTCATTGCCAGAAGGAGTAGGAGGAGGCAAGCCATGGGAGGATTGAGAAGAGACAAGAAGTTTAGAAATAGCCATTTGATAGGTAATGTAGCTAATCAATTAGGGAGCAACAGCATTATTTCCTTGCTGTAGGAAGGGCTCAGTTAAGATTACGTAGCATAAATCTGTTGTCAACCCACTCACCAAGGATCCAAGATTTACTCCAACTTTGTTATTCAGCATCTTGTGTATGGAACAAAAGAGGTAGGTAGGTGGTGGATTTGGCAGGTTGTGATTATTAATTGTACAAATGGACAAGGGATTGGAGGGAGTAAAGGATACTCTAAAGTTCACCTGCTTCACTAAGTGAGATAGGGAAGGGAGGAGAGTATAGCCAGTATAGGGTTGATAATCTGTGAAAGAATAAACAGAAGTTAGGGTGAGGATGAAGAACAGGGTTAGATTCCTTAAGGTATAGGGAAAGATGGAATGATAAAAGATCATGATCAGATATAAGAATTACATAATTCATGCATTTGTTCTTGGAACATGTATGTAGTACTCACAGGTTATTGTTTGTCCTTTGTTTTTGAAGAGGATCATGACATCAGGAAGACAATATCATGACTTGTAAGTAAATTGGATTTTAATGAGGGAGGTCTGTGCAAAATCACCAGTCACATCTGGGCCCAGTGGCAAGATATAAATCGGGACCACTGGAGATGACCCCAGAGATAAGGGTAAAGATAGAGAAAGAAAGAACTGTAACCCAGGCACAAATGCCAGCTTATCTTTTTAATTAAATATTTTTTGGCTGTTACCTCTGTGCTTTTGAAAGTCTACAAGCAATGCCATCAACCTCTAAATTCCACACCATGAGGCAAAGCTCCAGCTAGCCCACCCAAGTTATGATTCTGTTCCCTATTTTAAAATTCTATGATTCTGATTAAAACACTTGACTTGAATTTGAAAGATTTAGGAAATTTTACTCCAGAATTTGCCAGCTGTATGACCCTAAACCAGTCACTTCACTTTTTTTGGTCTCAGTTCTTTTCATTATAAAATAAGTTAGTAGAATTCATTAACCGCTAGAGTCCCTTAAACTCTAAATCTGTGGTCCTACCACACTTGAGTTCTTAACTGTCTTCCATGAGTTGCAGGAAACATTTTCCAGTACATTAGCTTTTAGGATTTAGCAGAGTTGAGCTTCCTCTAGTTGTTAGGATTAACTGTACCTCTTTCCAACACAAAAGAAACATGGACTATCTCCCCAAAATATCAAATAATAAGCCATATAGCATAACATAAAACCTGAATCAAATAAGAGGCTCTGAGAATACCAAGGGCACACCTATTCTTCCACTCTGCTCCTGAATTGACTCATCCAGCCAACAGCTGTTCTAGCTATAGTGTGGGCAAGGGAATTTTGCACCACCTGGGCTCCTGTCATTCCTGCTCCAACAATCTGTTTCTCATTAAGTTAAAGGATTGGGAATACTACAGCGACTCATGATCAGAGAGGAGAAGGGGTGGGCATCATCATATCAGGAAAACTACAGATTCTGTTAGGAAAGAAAAAAGATAGTTCCAAAGGGTACATCAAAAAAAAAAAAGAAGAAAAAGAAGTAAAGAAAAATAAATGAATGAGAGGCCATGAAAGGTAATTGTTTGTATGTCACAGTTGGCTGAGAACAACTCAGAAATCTGTAAGGCCATAGAAAACTGGAAGGACAAACTTCTGTATGAGCATATCAGTAAAGTGGAGATGTAGGTCTGCTTTTTCTGTTACCTTAGCAGGTTACGCTGCATACCAGTTTAATTTTTGAGAGAAGTTGAATGGTGAGAGAGAAGTAAAGAGAAAAATATACTGAGAAAGAAATATAAGACAAATCTGCTTCTGCTCTATCTCCTTTTAATCTTTATATTCTTTTTTTTAAAAAAATCTTCCTCTTCTAACATTAAAAGTTAAAGAGACTAAGATCTCTTCCATACAAAACATTGTGAACTACTCTAAAATCCCTAGAGAGGACTTGCAGAGGCACTTTTCAATAAATACTCAGATGGTTTTGGGAAACAGCAGGGTTGTTGAACACAGTCTAGGAAAAAACCATTTTATTTTTCAATTTTTAAATGTTTTTCTCCCAAAATAAACATCATTTGGTAAATGTTCTTTAAGGATATGAAATTGACTTTGCCACTTCCATATGCTTTCTGTTTAGTGCAGGGGTTCTTAACTTCATATGCGGGCACGCATGTGTGTGTGTGTGTGTGTGTGTGTGTGTGTGTGTGTGTGATATACTCTTCTGGAAATCTGGTAAAGCCTATGCAACCCTTCTCAGAATAGTGTTTAATGCATAATGCATAAAATATTAGCACTACAACATTAAATAAAAATAAAGATATAATTTCACCATTCAAGTTCACAGACCCCTAGAAATCATCCACAGATTCCATGCGGACCACTGAACCCCAATTTGATGAACCCCTTTCTCAAAATATCAGGTGATTGACCCAACCCTAACAGGTTAAATAACTTCTCATAAATTCCTCCAGTTCAATAAGCATTAATTAAGCTCTGTGGACAAAGGTAGAGACTGGTGGTTCAGTGGTAGAATTCTCTCCTACCTACCATTCAAGGCTTTGTTACCATAAAATGACCCTTCATGAATTGGAGAAGGCAGTGTGGTATAGTGGAAAGAGTACTTGTTCTTAAGTCAAAAGACCTAGCTTTGAATACTACCTCTATACTAAAAGATTGAACTTAGCAATTTACAACATTCCCTGAGCCTCAGTTTCCTCATCAATAAAATGAGAGGGCTAGGCTAGATGGCTAGACTAGATGGTCTAGATCTATGATCCTATTAAATCAGGCCTTATAAATAAAGATATTGGGAAAGATTAAAATTTAGATAAGACATATTTTCTCTCAGAGTTTTCATTCTAATAAAGATTTGTGGCAAACAAATAATCGTAATGCAAAACAATGCATAAATGAATAAGAAAGATGTGAACAAAGTGCTAATGTGAACTCTGAAAGAGAGAAATATTGTTACCAATTGGAGGAGGTGAGGACCAAAGAAAGATTCCTCTAGGTGGTAACATTTGATCTATGCTTAAAAGTATAGGTGAGGATTCAGTATGAAAGAAGAGTATTAGAATTTTCTTTTGTCCTCTTCCCAAAATTACTCGCAGATAGCATAGGTTCCTATTTCAATAAGTTTATTGAGCCCCTTTGGCATGAGATCTCTCAACTCACCATTCTCAATTCCGCAAAACTTTTCAGTGACTTTTCACCCACTTTCTCCTCCTTTTATCTGATCAGCCATTCTTTCTCTTTCAGTTTCAATAGAACTCCTTCTTCACTAGCTCTTTCCCTATTTGACTTGATACATGTTCCAATTTTTGTAGTCCTAAAAAAAAAAATCTTACCTTAACCCTTTTACCTTACCCTGTCATTGTCCCATCTCTCTATATGTTTCCATTTCTAAATTTATTGAAAAGGTTATAGTTTCTAGAAAATCTCTATTTTCTCGCTACCTACTTTCTGCTTGACTCCTTGCAATTATTGTTTCTACTCCACCATTCTACTGACTACTCTGTAAGTATCAACGACTCACTAGTTGCCAAATCCAATAAACTTTTTTTTCAGTCTTCAGCTTCAATGATCTCTCTTCAGTTTTGACACCATTTGACAACTTTTTAGGATTGCCTGATTTTTTTTGTTCCTTAGCTTCAGAGATACCATATTCTTCTAGTTCTATTACTACCTTGATATCTACTTCTCTCTCTTATCTTTTGCTTTCTCACCTCCCTAACCTGGTTTTGTTAGTAGACCTCAAGGTTCTAAATCACAATACTAAGGTCCTCTTAGATACTTCAAAGTTAATGTTCCAGGAATATCTCAAACTCCTCTTTATTCTTCCTTTGTCTCAAAGTCCTGTTTCTATTTCCAAGCCATCTCTCACACCTGTACTACTTCTCTATTTCTAATTTCACTGTCCTAGTACAGACCCTAATTACCACCTATCTAGAATATTCCATTTGCCTTTTTTCACTCTCACCTCTAAGGTTTACTACATACCACAATAGGACAATAGTTAGTCCCCAATTAACACAAATAATACAAGCTGTGAAGTGATCATATGATAAAAATTGGCCCAAATTGAAGTTACAATTATGTGTCAAATATGGTTAGTGCTTCTGGCCAAATGGGAATATTCTATTACATGAAAAATTATGCATTTTTTTATTAATGTAATCTAAGAACAAAGTACCAGGAACATATATTTCCGATTCAAATTCATTCCAGAGTAATAAAGTATTTCTAGAAAGCAAAAAATAATAATAATTTTAAAGATAAAGCCAAATTGATAATATGATTAAAACAACATTATTGTCATTTTTTTAATATTTGAGCAATATAGAATGAATTGTATTTTCTTTATTTCTCCATATATGTGTGTGTGTGTGTGTGTGTGTGTGTGTGTGTGTGTGTGTGTGTGTGTGTATTGGTATGTACAGAGATCTTTATACATCTCTGGAAAAATTTATACTCTCATATTCTCAAACAATAAATCAAAAGTAGTTGGATAACACCGCATTAGCTAAAATCAGTAATGCTTAAAATACATTTTTGTCATTGCAATATCTTTCTTGTTTTTCTTTTTTAGTGTTTCATAATATTTTATTTTTTCCAATTACATGTAAAAACAATTTTTACATTCTTTTTTTAAATTTTGAGTTACAAATTCTCTTCTTCCCTCCCTCCACCCCTGCTTAATAATGCAAGCAATTTGTCATGTTATACATATGCAGTTATGCAAAACATATTCTCGTATTAGTCATGTTGTGAAAGAAAACAGACAAAAATATCCCAAGAAAAATATTTTTTAAAGTATGCTTTGATCTTCATCTAGACTTCATCCGTATTTTTGTTTATTTGTTATGCTTTGTTTTTCCTGCCCCATAGGTGGATAGCATATTTCATCATAAGTTCTTTAGAATTGTCTTAAATTATAACATTGATCAGAATAACTAAGTATATCACAGTTGATCATTGTACAACATTGCTGTTGCTGTGTACAATGTTCTCCTAGTTCTGTTCCCTTTACTCTGCATCAGTTCATATAAGTCTGTAGGTTTTTTCTGAAATCGTCTTGCTCCTCATTTCTTATAGCACAATATTTCTTCACATCTTATACCACAACTTGTTCATTCATTCCCCAACTGATGGACATGTCCTCAATTTCTAATTCTTTGCCAGCATGAAAAGAACCCCCCCCCTTTTTTTTGTTCTCTTTGGGATATAGATCTAATAGTGGTATTTCTGGTTCAAAGGGTATGCTCAGTTTTTATAGTTCTTTGGGCATAGTTCAAAATTGCTCTCCAGAATGGTTAGATCAGTTCAAAACTTCACCAACAGTACATTAATGTCACAATTTTCCCACATCCTCTCCAACATTTACTATTTTCCTTTTTTGTCATATTAGCCAATCTGATCAGTGTGAGGTGGTACCTCAGAGTTGTTTTAATTTGTATTTCTCTAATCAAAAGTGATTTAGAGCACTTCTTCATATGCTTATGGATAGCTTTGATTTCTCATCTGAAAACTGCCTATCCTTTGACCATTTGTAAATTGGGGAATGGCTTATGTTCTTGTAAATTTGACTCAGTTTTCTATATATTTGAGAAATGAGCCTTTATCAGAGAGACTTGCTGTAAAGATAGTTTCCCAGCTTTCTGCTTTGCTTCAAGTCTTGGTTTCATTGGTTTTGTTTTTACAAAAGCTTTTAATTAAATATAATCAAAATTATCTATTTTACATTTTATAATGTTATCTCTTTTTTGGTCATGACTTCTTCCCCTCCCCACAGATCCAAAGATAGACTATTCCTTGCACTTCTGATTTGCTTGTGGTATCACCCTTTACATCTAAATCATGCCAAAGGCCTGTCATATCTAACTTTTCTAATATTCTATTTACCTCCTTAGTTTCTTTCTTGTTTATTTCTCAGGTGGAATTATCCAGTTCTGAGAAGGGACAGTTGTGGTCTCCCACTAGTATAGTTTTGTTCTATTTCTTCCTGTAACTCACTTAACTTCTCTTTTATGAATTTGGATGTTATACCACTTAGTGTATATATGTTTAGTATTGATATTGGTTCATTATCTATGGTATCTTTTTAGCAAGATATAGTTTCCTTCCTCATCTCTTTTAATTAAGTCTATTTTTGCTTTTACTTTGACTAAGATCAGGATTGCTACCCTTACTTTTTTTACTTCAGTGAAGCATAATATATTCTGCTCTAGCCCCTTACTTTAATCTGTATATGTCTCTGCTTTTCAAGTATGTTTCTTGTAACCAACAGAGAATTCTGGTTTTTGATCTACTCTGTAGTCTGCTTCCATTTTGTGGGAGGGTTCAACCCATTCACATTCACGATTACTACCTGTGTATTTCCCTCTATCCTATTTTTCCTCCGATCTGTCCTCTCTCTCCTTTTACCCTTTCCTTCCTCACCACTGTTTTGCTTTCATCTAATACCTCCTCTGATCCACCCTTGCTTCTGTCAGTCCTCACCATCCCCCCCTTTGCTTGACCTCCTCGCCTCCTACTTCCTGTCAAGTAAGATAGATTTCTATATTCAGTTGATTGTGTATATGATTCCCTCTGAGCCAAAATTGATGATAGTAAGATTCAAGCAATGCTCGTTGCCCACCACCCTTTTTGCCTCCACTGTAATAGGTCTTTCATGCCTCTTCATATGAATTAATTTACCCCATTCTACCTCTCCCTTCCTTCTATACCCATTGTACTCCTGTTTCTCATCCTTTTCTTTTTATGGCATATCCTCAAATTCACTGTATACCCATATCCTTTATGTATATTGCTTCTAGCTATATTATTAGCAATACCATTTTTAAAACCTACAAGTATCATCTTCCTGGGTAGGGATGTAAATTGTGCAGTTCTGTTGAATCCCTTATGTTTTCTTTTCCCTTTTTTGTCTGTTTGTGCTTCTCTTGGGTCTTGATATTGGAGGCCAAATTTTTGGTTTAGTTCTGTCTTCTCCTTATGAAAGTTTGAAATGCTTCTATTTCATTGAATGACCATTTCTTCCTTTGATATATTATGCTTAATTTTGCTGTGCAAGTGATTCTGGTTTTTAGTCTTAGCTCCTTTGCCTTCCAAAATATCATGGTCCATGACCTCTTATCCCTTAATGTTGCAGCTGCCAAGTTCTATGTAGTACTGATTGTGACTCCCTGATATTCGAATTTTTTTTTATTTGTGGTCACTTGTAGTACTTTAACCTTGACTAATTGTTCTGAGATTTGGCAACACTGTACCTTGGAGTTTTTATTTTGGGATCTCTTTCCTGAAGTGATTAGTGGATTCTTTCAAAGCCTATTTATCCCTATTGTTCCTGGACATCAGGGCAGTTTTCCTTGATAATTTCTTGAAAGATCCCGTGCAGGTCCTCCTTTTTATTATGGCTTTCAGGTAGTCTAAAGATTAGGATATTGTCTCTCCTTGATCTACTTTCCAGGTCAGTTTTTTTTTTCTTCATGAGATATTTTATATTTTCTTCCATTTTTTCATTCTTTCAGATTTGTTTGATTGATTCTTGATGTCTCATAGAATAAATAGCTTCCACTTATCTAATTCCAACATTTAAGTTCTTGTTTTCCTCAAATAGCTTTTGTGCTTTCTTTTTCATTTGGTCAATTGTACTCTTTAAAGAGTTCTTTTCTTCAGTGGTTTTTAAATATCCTTTTCCATTTGGCCAATTTTACTTTTTAAGTAGTTATCCAACTTGTTGACTCTTTTTTTCATAGTTCTTTTGCATCACAGTCATTGCTTTTCCCATTTTTTTCTTCTGCCTCTCTTAAACAATTTCTAAGCTCTTTTTCGAGCTCTTCCATGAGTTCTTTCTGGTCTTGAGACTGCTTCCATATTCCTTTTTGGAGTTTTCCTATTATATTTCCTATTATAGGTGTTTTCATATTGTTGTCCTCTTCTGAGTTTGTGTCTTGGCCTTCCCTGTCCCCATAGTAACCTTCTATGGTCAGGTTCTTTTTGTTATGTTTTTCTCATCTTTTTCCCCCCTTTTTCTTTACTTTTAAATTTTAGCTGTGCACACACAGTGGAAGGAGAACTGTCTCAGACTTCTTGTGCCAATGGTTGCAGGCCTTGGCTGTTTACCTGGTGCTGCACTAATGTTGCCCTGAGGCTCCAAAGGACCCTTGAGTCTGATGCTGTGGTGAGGAGTTTGGTTGGGGGGTAGCTAGTGCTGCTGGAGGCCATAAGGGTCTGGCAGCTTACCTGATGCTGAGTGGGGTCCAAATGGCAGTGTTTGGCATGTAATGAGGCCTGGTGGAGTGTTTTTGCACTTCCCTAGGGCTATACCAAAGCACATGGAGGTATGGACCCTGGAGGATGTCTGTTTGACCAGGGCTATGCTGAAGCATGGTGTTCCTCATATGGAGTTTGCCACTTCCCCTGGCTATGTTAAGGCACCAGGAGGGTTCCTGGTGTTGTTGTTTGCTTGATGTACCACACTGAGGCTCAGGATCTCCCACTGGTTTGCTGTGTTACTGGCTTTTCTGGGGAGCTTTCTGTCCTTGAATGTGCTCCCCTTTAACTCAAGTGAAATGGACCTTTCTTGCCAATTTTCCAAATTTCTTGGGCTCAAACACTGATTCATTCCTTCCTTTTGCTGGTTCTGCTGTTCCAGAACTTGTTTGGGGGCTCTATTTTACGGTTGTTTGGAGGTAAATATGGAGGAGTTACAGAGATTTCCTGTTATTCCACCATTTTGGCTCCCAGAGTCTGATACCCATGCTCTTAGCTTGGGTTACTGGATAGCAGAAATAAATCTTAAACACTTCACCCCTCAAAAGAAAATATCACCTAATAGAACCATTTCTTTTCAATGGTAACCTCATGTACAAAAAAAAAGAAGTACTGATGTTCTATCTAGCTACTTCTGGAACACGAAAGAGGAGAATGCGTACACAAAATAAAATTTTAAGGGTTTTTTTTCTTTGAACTTTGAGCCTCATTTCTGCAAATTCAAGGTCACTCTTCCTATTTTTCTATGCTGTTGAAGAATGAGGCTTTGGTGAATTTGCGTTCTTAAAACTCAAACTCTTTATCTAATCAATTACCTTTTTCTTCAGTAAGAGCACTGAAACCTTGACTCTGGCATATATACTTCATATATTATCCACAATCACATATAATTATAAATGTTGAGTGTTTGAAAACAGAAACTTTCCTAAATGATAGAGTGGGGGGAAAATACAAGTACAATAAACATTTACCTATTCTGCTGAGCAATCACATTTAAAATCATATTCCCTAAAGTAAAATAGAGTCAAGTATAACCCCAAATTTTATAAACCTTCGCTTACCTTGAACAATTCTTGTTTCTTCTAGGTATGCACACTAAATTTCCCAAGTGCCTCTCAAATTCCCTGAGTTTATTCCAAAATAGCAAACAGGCTAAATAAATTCTTTTAAAACTATAAAACTAAAACTGAAATATAACCTTTGTTTGGCTGTCTCACACAAGTATAACACTTTTCATCAATCATGTTAATGTTTTAATAACTCAGTGTATGGACTTTTGTATTACTGATTGATTGCCTTAGGACTCACTATGGTGGATCAGGGGAAAAAGCAATTCACTTTGAAAAGAATTATAGACATCTGCTACTAACTAGTCATGTAGGAACGTCATAAAAGCTATCCTGTAGTTTCTTTATCTGCAAGGAAAGAGTTAAACTGGATAAGCTGTAAGATCTCTTTCAGGTATAAAATTCTATGACTTTAAGTATATTTGATAAAAACAACTCCTGCAATTGGGGGTGGGGCATACTAAGAGAAAGGGAGTTGGAAAGTGGGGAGTGTGAAGAATTAGTTCATTAAAAGGAAGAGCCAAATAACATGCAATGAGGTTTTGGCTCACTTCCATATAACCTTAGATGGCATCTCTCCATGTAGAGCATGCTTGGGAGCCCACTTCTGGAAGAGTCATAATGACATGAAATAAAAGGTTTCAAGAGACTGTGTAGCATTCATAGACATTCTGATTCTGGTTGGTGAACCATGTAGATAAGAGGAGTCTTCTTTAATTGTCTGTGGAGGCATTCAGAAAAGCTTGTCAAATTCAGGTGCTTACTTTCTCTTTGCCTCAGTGATTTCAGATTCATTAGGTAACTTCACTAATGGTGTACAGTGAGAAACCATGCTGTAAGGGAAGAAACTTTAGAGCTTTCTTCCCATTGATTCTTTGTGGCACCATGAAAAGGCCTTAGTCCTTCATCAGTTTGTTCTTTGGCCTAAAGCTACCTAGTTAACTTGGGGTTTACTGACTAGATTTTTTTTCTCAAAGGCCAAGTCTTAAACCCAATTCCCATGGATCTCATGGACTGGAAAATAATAGGTCCCTACCCAAGCCCCACTTAATGGTTAATTTGGGGGCCCTCCTGGCTCAAAGTGAATGTGCATAGTAACTGTTTCTCTTTTGGCCAGCAACCCTGAGGATCTTCCCTCTCAGTTTCACTTTTTTTTTTTTAATTAAAGGACCATCCCAGGACTCACCTTATAAAGAGGCTTATTCACCAAATGGGTGTGGCCTCACTCAAAGTGAGAACCTGGAAAGACCTTAGCCTAGAAGGACCACAGTCTCCCACTGTATCCTGGGCTGTCTCTAGTCATCCTGATTGATATCTGACCACTGGACCCAGATGGCTCTGGAGGAGACAATGAAGCTGGTTACTTTGCATAGTCTGCCCTCACTCAAATCAAAATCAATTGCAAGTCATTTCCCTGATGTCATGGTCCTCTGAGAATGAATGACAAACCACACACACAATCTTTGCCATCCTAAGTAAAGACGATATAGGCTCAAAAATTTATTGTGAGTTTCTAAAGGTTCAGAGGGCACCCCAGCTTCATGGTACTTCACAGTAAGGAGAATCCTTTGTTGTCCTGGAATTCAGGGCTAGGGTCTGCAGCCAGATCACCATCGATGGCCTGAGGAGCAACAACACCTTCTGGACTTAAGCCAATCAAAGATGAGATATCTTTTGGACCTTTCAAGTCTCACAAAGTTGTGGAGTCTATACACTCATTTCACCAAAAATGGACAAAAAAGCAACAGAGGCATAAGACAAAGTCCTTCTACAGGGTCAAATGATCTTAGAAGGAAGAAGGCCCTATAGCATTTCTTCTTATAGCAAGGTCTCTCATTGGATAATGTAAGTGAAGGAGTGCACTAATGAAGTCTAGATCACTGAGGCAAAGAAGTGGTTTGGAAGGACTTTTTTCATGCCTCCACAGCCAATCAAAGAGACTCCTCTTACTCCCATGTTTAGTTTATCACAACTAGTATCAGAATACTCAACAGTCTCTCCAACACATTTCCATTCCATACCTTCCTTACATCCTCCATGTGGAGAGATAGCATCTGAAGTATTTTTGCACATGAACCAGAGCCCATTAAAAGTACATGGTCAGAGAATTTGTAGATAGATGAAAAGGTAAAGCAAAATGGGAGATAGGGCCTTTACAACATTTTACTTAAGGGTTTGACATTTATATATGCCACCGCATTAATATGTAGCATCAGGATAGGAATTGTAAATATGATTTTATTGGTATAGGAAGCTCTATACCAATGTATGTAGTTGAGCACCTTCTCTACAACTTATAGCCTTACAGAGTTACCTCAAAGACCATGAGGTATATATGTATGTGTGTGTGTGTATGTATATATATACACATATATGTATATATGTATGTATGTGTGTATGTATGTATGTATGTATGTATGTATATGTATATATGTATGTGTGTGTATATGTATGTATGTATGTGGTGTCAGTGGGTGGAGATGGAGACAGTTAATCACGCAATAGATAGAGAGCACTGGGCATAGAATCAGAAAGGCCTGAGTTCAATTCCAGACTCAGAAACTTAATAGAGCTGTGTGGCCCTGGGTAACAATTTCATTTCATTGTTGTTTCCTCAGTTGAAAATGGGGAAAATAATAGCACCTATCTCACAGGCATCAAATAAGATAGAATTTGCAAAAAGCAGTTAGCATAGTGCCTGGCACAAAGTAGGTTCTACACAAATACTTATTCCCTCCTCTCCCCTTCCTATATATTGCCTCTCAGTCTATAAGAGTTCTAAATAATGGCATAAGTAGAAATCATTAAAGAAATATTTATGAAGTACCCATTGTGTTCAAAGCACTGTGCTAGGCAATGAGGGACATGTAAAATTTAGATGATATAGTTCCTACCTTCATGGAGCTTTTATTCTAGTGAGGCCATGGGGTGGAGGTAGAAAAACACAAGTGCATAACTATATTATATCATGTTACAATGCACGTACCTTCAAGAAGTGCAAAATAAAGTGCCATGTGGTATCTCCAAAGAGAGAAGGTTATTCTCTTCCTCTTCAATAAGTAAGTAGGAGAAGAAAAGACATTCTGGGATAAGGGGCCAGTATAATCAAAATATACAGAAAGAAAAACACAGCGCTTGTTCCAGAGCAGAAAGGGTCAAATTCAGCTGAATTGTAGAGTGTGTTAAGGGAGCAATAGAAGACATCAAAAGTAGTTACCAAAACTAACATAATTTTCTCAGTGCCATTTCATCCATGAACTCTCTGATGCATTTGACTATCATGTATTGACTATCCTCTCATCCTGTTCTCTCTCCTCACTGTGTTTTTGTGATACTACTGTCTCCTGATAACCTCCTACCTCTCTGAATGCACCTTCTCTGTCTCCTTTGATAAGGAATCATGTCTCCTAATTATAAAATTTATGTGTTCCCCACAGCTCTATCCTTTGTCTTTCTTTTTATCCCTCCATCCTCTCTCTTCCTCTCTCCTTCTTCCTGTCTCTCTTTTTCTCTCTGCTTCTCATTCTGTCTGTCTGTCTGTCTGTCTCTCCACTACCCCCACTCCATTTCTCGCCTAGTAATTTCATTCATTCCCAAAGGTTTTAGTTATCATCCCCATACAGATGATTCACAGATATCTATATCCAGTTCCAATCTTCTCTCTGATCTTCAGTGTTTTGAATGTTTTCTAGCCTACATAAGTCAGTGTCATTCTTATATCCCCATTGTTTGACCAACCCACTCTGCCCTAGAAATGCACTAGGTTCCATTCCCTGCCACAACCATAGAAGCAGCCTGAGTTCTTTGTCTGTACCTCCTTTGCTTTCTCTGTACTTGCTGAGGAATCTTTTAGAAATGAGGTAGACTTAGAAAGGGGAGGCCTGGGACCAATAAAACTCATGACATCAAAGCAAATGAAATGGTTTTGTAGTTTCTCAAATCTATTCCCAAAGCAGTTCATTGCTTTATCTCTTCCAACACTATGAATTTGATCACTTAATTATAAAGCAATGTTCTTATAACAGGTACAATAAGGGGAAGAGAAAAGGCAGTTTAAGTGTGGTGCTTACTCAGAACTTTAAGATGACAATTAAAGTGAATGACTTGTCATTGATCACTGCAAACCTGAAGTTGCTCAAGCCCTCCTGTTGACATATTAACAGAGGGAGGATATATAGCCCTTGTTTCCTGAAAGATCACTCCTCTTCCTTTCACTTTTTGTATATATGTTCCTGCGCTGAACTTGTTAGATGATGAGGATCAGAAATTAAACTATAAATGAGTCTTTTTCCCCCTACTTCCCTCCTGAAGAGAGAAGGATGACCATATTTCAAAATACTTTCACTGCTGTTGCACATTCTGTAATAAAATCTGTTTTGACACATAATTGATATGCAGTCACAAAATAAACTTTTGAGACTGGGAAGAAAATATTCTCATCTCATTCTAATAAAATGTTCTCCTTTCTTCAATATACATTTCCCTATAGCTAATGTTAGCCTATCTGCTTTGTGTAACAATAGCTGTGTCTGTTTATGCCCAATCAATCACCATATATATGAACACAGCAATTTCAGTGAGGGTGGTATCTACTCAAATACTCACTTAAAATGGAATCTTGTGGTTATTTTCTAATGCAGGCTTTGAAAATAAGTAGCAGATTTAAGCAGTTCTGTAACACAGTCATTTTTTAATCTTCTCATTGACCCTTTTCTGAAAATTGATGACTGAATAAAATTAAATAAAGATGACTGAATTTCTTTTATAATGAGCCTCAGAACACAGATAGACATCCCAAATAGCCCAACATTTTCTTTGTGTAGTGCAGTGGTGAAAGCAGTTTTCACACCTGCCACTTTTTTTAAAGGTGACGGCAGCCAGAAATAGTGCCCTACTAATGGTTATTTCTGTATATCTTGTGCTTCCTTCCTTTGTTCTCTCATCCAGCAGAGGAAGGTTGGCAAAGCGCAGAATGGATCATTACTCAGTTAACTCTTTTTCTCTTTCTTTTAAAAGAGTATGTTATAAAGGAAAGGGCAGTCCCTATCCTTTCTAACTGTGTAAGAATACACATAGTTATGAAACACATACTAGTGATGGGAAGGACCTTATAGATCATCCATAAAATGAGAAGGTTGGGCTAGAATATCTCTGAGAGACTCTCCCTTACAGCTGAGGAAACAGAGGCTTAAAAAGATTAATTCAGACTTAGTAGGAAGTGTACCTCAAGATAAAGCAGGAGATGGTATTTTACGTCTGTCTACCCTAGAGGAGCTCAAGTCCCCAGCCAAAATGAGTCACCTTGACTCTTAGTATCACAGAGTCAGCACCAGAAAGGTCCACAGAAGACATACAATCCAATCCTCTCATTGTACAGATGAGAAAACTCATGCCCATGAAGGCTAAGTGACTTGCCAAACGTCACATGGATTTTAAGCACTGGAGGCAGGATTTGATTACATCTCACACTATGATTTGCTATACTATCATCAATAATTTAAGGAATAAGAATAGTGTGGTAGGATGTAAGAAGACAAAAAAAATTTTCTTGATTTTGAAATATGGGAAAAGGATACAGAGACTAGTGAAAACAATGTTAAGTTTTTATAAGATTTTATATTGTGTCATGAAAAAAAAAGATTGATGTACATTTGTAATAGATCACATAAGATTAAAATGATTTCTATTTTTGACAAAACTACTAGACTAGCTCAAGTGAATTCCATCAACACAGGAATTGATCACAAGACTTAGATACAGAGGGGACTCTAGAGATTGTCTAGTCCAATTCAGTATATTGACTAGTCTTATCTTATGAACAAAATAAAAAGCCATGGATTAGATTAAGCAGATTGTGCAATGATAGAATAACTGGGCTGCCAAAACAGTGATTGATGGATTGCTGTCAAATTAAAGGGAATTGGTTAGCCTTGAGCCATAGTGTCATTTATTATTTTTATTAATGAATTAGATCATCTCATAGATGGCATGCCTACCAAAATCTGCAAATGACAAAAAGCGAGAAGGATAGCTAACACATTGGATGACAGAAGCAAGAACCATAAAAATCCCCCCAGGGTGGAATGGGAGGCCTATTCTAAAAACATGACATTTAATTGAGACAAATGTGAAGTCCTACATTTGAGTTCAAGAAATCAACTTCATAAGTACAACGTTTGGGGGAATAGCGCTAATCAAGAATTATGTGTACAAAACATCCAGAAGTTTTGGGCTATAATCTCTATATGAGTCAATAATGTGGCATTTCAATCAAACACATGAAAGTAATCTTAAGCTGTGTAGTATTAAGGATTTGAAACATGACTTCCAATATACTCTGTCCTGGTCCCAAAATATCTGATGTATTGATTTCAGTTTGGGGCCCCCACTTATAGAAAGATAGTGATAATCTAGAGCATGTCCTAGGGACTGCTCCAAGTGACTAAAACATTGCCACAATGTCATGTGGAGATCAACTGAAGGAACTGCAGAAGTTTAGCCTTGAGAAAAGAAGACTTGAGGGAGCTATGAGAATTACCTTCAAGAATACATGTGTACAACAGAGGGATTAAACTTGCTTTGCTTTGCCTCAGAGGGCAAAAGTTGGAGTAATAGGTAGACATTGCCAAGAGGAAGATTTTGGCTCAATTTAATGAAAAGTTTTCTAACAACTACTGTTAGCCAAAGTAAATGTGCTGCTTCAAGAGATAGTGAGTTCCCCATCACTGTGAGTTTTCAGTGAGAGCTAGACAACTATTTGTCAGAGATATGGTGAAGGAAATTCTTGTTCTGATACTCTTGAGACTAGAGAACTTCTGAACAGAGTCCTAAGTATGGATTCTGACCCTTAGGACAAATGTAAGGAAGGGACTCAGAGGAGACCTCTACTACACAAGAACCCTAAGGGGAAAAGGCCTCGGAATATCTTGTTGGGAAAAGACATAGCCTGGGAGACCCTGAAGTTACTATTGGAGAGACCACTTATGGGACATGGAAAAGGGTGAGCCAGGCAAAGGAGAAGGTCCCTAGGGGTAAATAATAGCCTCAGGGTCCCATGTTGAATGGCATAGACCCAATCTTCATTCCAATTCATTTTGGGGACAAAGTCCACTCATTTCTATTCAGTATTAGGAGAAGACTATGTCTCACAGAGTCTGACCTAAACTCCTCCGAAGAAAAGAAAGATAGGTATTTGGTCCCTTGACTCTGGTTGATGAGAATGTGTTTGTAGCCTATTGGGCCAGCTACTGAACACTGGCAAAGGAGAGTAAAATGGTAACAGCGCTGTCTTCTCTCTCTCTCTCTGTCTCTCTCTCTCTCTCTTTCTGTGTGTGCATGTGTGTGTGTGTGTGTGTGTGTGTGTGTGTGCAGGAATAATGGCTCAGGGACAGGCAGGGGAATGGAGGCAATCATGTCATGGTTGTGGCTTGGGGTCTGTGGATGATCACAAGGTTCATGATGACCACAAAAAAGTAAGATGCATACTCCCCAGATACCAGATACCCCTGCTAACTCTCCCCTACATGTGATCTGAGGGTATGTTATCAGTTGAAATAAGTGGAAACTAATGGAAACCACTGGAAATTGCTCTGAGTCTATTCTGTGTATTTGTCCCCATAATTGTTTGGACTATGGACAGTGTTGTGGTTTTAATGGAAATCACTTTATAGATTACCCAGATGAGAATCAAAGAATTGGGGGTGAGGAGGGAGAAGAGTGTTAACATTCTTATGCTTTAAAACCTTACATCTCTAGTTTTAGGTCAGACCCATGAATAATTTCTTCAATATGAGGCTTATTTAAAATGATAAGACAGCATGTAGCTGAGGAACACTGAAATAGAGAGTTAGGAGAGTGAATCCCTAGTTCCAAGCTCTTCATTGGTTCACCATGTAAGCTTAGGCAAATCAATTCCCTTCTCTGGGCCTCAGTTTCTTCATCCATAAAGTAAAAGGGTTAAACTAGATCAGTGGGGTCAAACCCAAATAGAAACGACCCCCTGCAGGCCTCATAATGACTTAGGGGGAAAAAAAATTCTCTATGCTGTATTGTATTATTCTTTATTTTGTTAAAAAAAACATTTCCTAATTATATTTGATCTGGTTTAGAGAACTCACTTGACAACTCTGGAATAGAGGACCTTTTAGATTCTTCCTAGACGTAATTATGGTCCTACAGAATCGTAAATTAGTTCTTAGAAACAGCGTCAGGGAGTGAGTATCTCATTAGGTAGACCAAAAGAAGACCCTGTTCTACAATGTGGAGATGATGCCTACTAGAATGAAAGTAGCTGGGGCACCATAGGAAAGCCTAAGACTATCTCTTCCTTGTCTATCTCTATTACTGTGTTACACACACACACACACACACACACACACACACACACACACACACACACACACTGCAGGAAAATGATACCAATGCCACAATGGAAATCATAAATATTGTCTGTCTAAAACCAAGAGTAATTCTCTGTTTTCCATCAGCAAATCTGCTTCATTTTGCCTCTTTGGAACTTCATACACTACCTAGAATAAACTGATCACCTGAAATCTCCATCAGCATGCTGACTGCCTCATTTTTGTTTGTTTGTTTGCCACATTTTTTATATTCAGTATTGAACACCTCGATTTCCTCAGTTGTCTCTCCTCTCTGTTTAAAGGGCTGGAGAGTAGAACACTAAATTCCTCCCAAAACCTTCCCCTATAAAGGACTGGAATCTGAACTTTTCAGGTAACTTTCCATTTTCCATAGGCAGATCGGTTTGGTTTTGATTTCAAGAATATTATCCCCCCCGATTCCCTCTCCTATACCTCTGATACCTCTGGTATTCTCTCCCCCTTTTCCTTTTGTGTGTTGTCTTCCTCCATTAGACAATAAGCTCTTTAAGGGCAGGGAATGTCTTTCTTTTTCTTATTTGTTTCCTCAGTGCATAACACAGTGCCTGGCATACAGTTGGCACTACATAAATGTATATTGAATTGAAGTGCTATTATTATATGTACTAGAAACAAATGAGCATCATTTCCAATAAAATTAGGGGTGAAATAAGGATGCCCATTGTCACCAATTCTGTTTGAAATAGTAGTAGAAATGCTGGATCAATAAAATGAGGGAAAAAATTGAAGAAAAAGCATAGGTAAAGAAGAAGCAAAACTATCACTTTATGAAGATATGATGGTGTACTTAATGACCCTAATGAGTCAACTAAAAATTCAAAGAGCTATTTCATTTAACTTGCAAGATAGCAAATAATTTCTTAAAATGATCAGCACTTCTATATTAGAACAATAAAAGGTATCAGGAAGAGATAGAAAGAGAAACTCCATTTAAAATAACTGCAGAATGAATAAAATGTTTATAAGGCTATCTACCAAGATAGATAGACAGATAGATAGATAGATAGATAGATAGATAGACAGATAGATAGATAGATAGATAGATATAGATAGATAGATAGATATATGAACTATATAGATATAACTACAAATCACTATATGCAGAAATAAAGATTCGCTTAGTTAATAGGAAAAGTAGCATTTGCTCATGGGTAGGACCAGTCAACATAAGAAAAATGACAATGTTATCTAAATTAATTTGTGTATTCAATGTCTCATCAATTCAACTACCAAAGAATTACTTTTACAGAATGAGAAAAAAAGTTACAAATTCCTATGGAGGCAGAAAAGTTCAAAATTTCATGGGAAATAATGAAGTGTGAAGAAAAAGAACATAGTAAAGTCAGATCTCAAAGTATACTACAAAGCAATCATTCTCAAAACAATTTGATACTGGTCAAAAAATCACTATCAATCAGTGAAAAAGATCAGGTACACAATATATCAAGGCAAATCTACCTAGTACCCAAATATTTGATAAACACAAACAACAGAGGAACTGGGGCTCACTATCTGACAATAACTACTACGAAAGTTGGACAGCAATATGGAATAAATTAGATTTATACCGACTCACATATTATACAAAGATAAACTCTAAGTAGCTACATAATCTAAATATGAAAGGTCATACCATAAGCAAATTAAAGAAACAATACAAAAAGCATATCTCAAATACATTAATAAGAAAAAAAAGCTTATGACCAAACAAGGGATAGAGAGGAACACAAAAGATAAAATGGACAACTTTGATTAGATAAAATTTTAAAAGTTGTGCAAACAAATCCAGTAAAGCTGAGACTAAAAGGGAAACAACAGGTTAAAAAAAACATTATTTTGCAAGTTTTCTTTCTAATAAACATTTAATTTCCAAATTATATAAGGAGCTGATTCAAATTTCCCAATTAATAAATGACCTAAAAGTAAGAACAGGCACTTCCTAAGGGAAGAAACACATAGTATCTGTAGCTGTAGGAAAAACTGATCCAAATCACTACTAATTAGAGAAATGACAATTGTAGCAATTCAAAGATTCCACCTCACATCCATCAAGGATGTCAAGGATGGCACAAGAGGAAAATGATAAATGTTGGAGGGGCTGTAAGAAAACAGCACACTGTTGTACTGCGGGTGGACCTGTGAATGGATACAGCCATTCTGGAAAGTAATTTGGAATTATCCCCCCCCAAAAAAAAAAACTGAACAGAGAATGTCATTTAACACTATACCACTGGTAGGCCTATATCCAAGAAAGATCAAGGAAAAGGGAGAAGGTCCTACATGTAAAACAAAATAAGGCCCAAACAAAAATTTATAGCAGTTCTTTTTGTAGTGATAAAAAATGTAATGTCCATCAATTTAGTAGAGGTAATCTGTAAATGTTTGTAATGTTAGAAACAAAACACATCAATAACACTTAAAAAAAAAAAGAAAATTAATCAAGTGTGTGCTGGTGAAAACCACAAAATGTGTCCCAAGCAGAATAGGAAGTCATCTTTAAATTAATTACCTTCATAGAAAGAATTCAGTAGTTGAAGGAGGGCACGGTCATGGGCAGAAGATCTAACGTTCTTGAGGCTGCTAATGGGGAAGCCTCTGCTGAGCAAGAGAATTTAGCAGGCTTTAGCCAGGGAGGAGTTACCAATTCTCTCTTTCCTTTCATTGTCAAATTTTTAGAAAGAGAAATCTATAAATTCTACCCCCTTTGCCTTATCATCACCCACTCTCTTAGGTTTTCTTTGTTTGTTTTTTGCAATCTTGGTTTCATCTCGCATCATTCTACTGAAATTGCTTTCTTAAAAGATCACAATGGCTTCTTAATCACCAAATCCAATATCCTTTTCTTATTCCTTACCTTCCTTGCCCTTTCTACAGGTTATAACAAAGCAAATTGTAAGTACAATATAGTGAAATATTTTGTCCCAAAAAATCAATACAAATACATACAATGATTTGTGCAAGAAAAAAGAAATTAGTGTTAGGAGAGATTTTAGAGATCAGTTAATCCCACAACCTAACTTTACAGAAAAAGAAATAGGCCAAGACAGATTTAATCATTGGAGTGCCTTTCTTGCTCCTTTCTCTTCATTTGGATTTGGTATATAGCATTCCTTTGTTTCTCCCTTTACCTCTATGACCATTCCTATCAGCTTCTTTCAATAGTGTTCCTTCTTCTCCCTATATCCTTTGAATCATTCCTCAAGACTGTTCTTAATTTTATTTGCTGCTCTCTCTCTGGATCCTCTCCCTTATTAGTCAATTACCACCATGGTTTCTATCAGAAATGTCTATGTGTTTATTCATCCTAAATGTATGATTCTAGATCCAATCTTTTTTGAATTATGTATTTTCTCTTTCATTATCTTACTGAGTATCTGAATAGGGGCAGCTAGGTGGTTCAGTACATCAGCAGGCCTGCAGTTACAAAGATCTGAATTCAGATCTGGCCATAGACACTTACAAGCTGTGTGACCCTAACCAAGCCACTAAGCCTCTCTTTTCTTCAATTTCCTCATCTGTTAAATGGGAATTATAATAGCACCTAACTCATTGGGTTGTTGTAATGATCAAATGGCATAATAAACACAAAGTGTTTAGCACAGTGACTGACACATAGTAAGAGCTGCATAAGTGTTTGCTTAGTATTATCATCATCATCATCATCATCATCCATCATGTTTTCTTCAAATGCAACATGTCTGAAAAATGAGCTATTTCTGTTTACCTCAAATCCTCTTTCTGACTTCTTTTTGTTTGAAACTTATCAGTCATCTTTGGTTTCTCCTTCTCACTTGACCCACTTACTCAATGAGCATCCAGGTCCTATAAATTGTAATTATGTGGTAACTCTCATGTATATATCTTCTTTTTTTTTTCCTCCAATGCCTGCTACCACAATGTTAATTCAAGTCATCATTACCTCTAGTCAAGAATACTTATATAGTAATAAAAAAGTACTACAATAGCAATGTAGCCAAGATTACTTTTGTTATCTCCTAGCTAGTCTCTTTTCTTCTAGTTTCTTCTCCATCGAATAAAGCCCATACATTTCAATTGGATTAAAATTCTTAATGCATAGATCTAATCGTACCACTTCCTAGCTTTAATAATGTCTTCATTGACTCTCCACTGCCTTCTGAATAATATTGGTGCTACTTTTTTTTATTCAAAGAGTTCCACAAACTATTTGTGATCTGGTTTTCTATCCTTAGCCTATATACCACTCTAATTGACTTACCTATACACTAGTCAAATTTACTGTTTCTTCTTCATAAAGCCTAGATCTTCCTTGGACTGCCATGTCTGCATGCAATGCCCTCCCCTCTGCACTAATACCATTTGCAATGCTACCCATTATTCATAAGTCTGACCAAACGTCACCTTTTCTATATTATCTTCCATGATGCTCAAGTCAAAAATGATCTCACACTTTTTTGAACTCCCATAATACTTTGTACCTCTTATGTACTTTTCACACCCAAATTTTTTTTTCTTTTTCTACATGTTATCTTTCTACCTAGAGTATTACAGTCTTGAGGGCAGGAATCATGGTTTTCCTGTCAGCACTTAGTATAATATCTTGCATAGTATAGAATATAATTAATAATACAATATAACACATAATATACATATGATATAATAATGCAGTATATGTTGGGTATATAAAATGCAATCAAATGTTCTGTAACTGAAGAAACAGCCTCACTGTAAAATGTTCAGTGATATCACTGAAAGCAGTAGAAAGTATTAATGATAGATAGATCAACAAAAGGGGCAAAAAATTTATCTCTTTATAATAGTATAACAATAAAAAATAACTTTTTCATTCCATTTAATTGTTCACAAGAAAGTCCAACTATAGTTGAGACTTGTACAGAGAAATGGTCTCTTGTACTTATTTTATGTTTAAAAGATGTTTCATCTTTACTATTTGTAAAACATTGTATTTTTTAAAGATGTATCATGGCTATTCATTTTTAGTAGAAAATAATTCATATCTCTGTTTTCCCTCTCCCTCAAAGTCTCAGTCATTTTCCCATATAAGATAAAAGATTAACTTGGCTGGCCTGAGGTAGGCCCAGGTGGTACCCTCATGCTTGTCTCATGCCCATATTGCCTCGCACCTGCTGAATGTTACTTCATTCTGTTCTTCTTCATAATAGCCCTATAATTGCATTACTAATAATAGCACTCTCACATGTGGACACATGAAGCCAAAGTCTGTATTCCAAATTGGTACTATTTGTCTTTGATTGGCTGAAGGTACTTCTCTAATTTGTGACTGCGATCTATTCTCTTTTCCAGTAAAATATGGAAGAGCAAAACAGTACCTATCCCTGGAATGCACATCCTCCTAAGGTTTCTGTATCAAAGATGCAGTTTCCTGACAGTGAAAAGAAAAGAATCTGTATCAAGTTAGGTGAATGACTTTCTTTTATGATTTCATCTGTGACTTTCTAGTTGTTTTAAAGTGAGCTTTTTTTCCCTAAAGAAAAAGCTTGTAGTGATGGAATATAACAATGAAACTTCAGTGAACCCTGGGATAGCGAAAAAAAATAAAAATGGCAAAAAAGCACATCTACCATTTTGAGGTAACATGTATGTTATATGCTAAAGGATCATTTGGCTCTAAGAAGCCACATAAGACTAGGCTGCAGTGGGGATTTGGTGCCAACCAGAAACTAAGAATATTAGAGACTGAAAAGGTCTTAGAGATGAGATCATCTAGTCCAACCCATTCAATGACAGAGAAGGAATTTCACTCCTAGAAAAGGTAAATTATTTGTGAGTCCTTGGACAAGTCACTATTTTAAAATCATCTTTATAATTGTTTATGCTGATTGATCCAATTACAAGAGGGAAAAAAAGTACTATACCTGGGAAACTCATCTTCTCACACACCCCCTTCACTATATCCCCAATTAAAAAAACAAATCCAATGGCTCTGTGATTCTAGTTTTACTGGAGTTATAAAACCTTAAAGCTGAGTGTAACTACAATAGTGTTACCTTTAGTGGAAAATTGCTAATCATTGATTGTTTTGAAAAACAGTCCCTGCTAAGATTCACATTACTCAACCCATTAAGAGGGAAAAAAAAAAAGAAAAAAAAACTTGTGATCTCCAAATTACAAGGATGAGTGCAAGAGTTAGAATACTGGAGTTTGGAATCAGTAAGACATGTTCAAATCCAGTCTCTGATACTTAACTGTGTGACAATGGCCAAGTCACTTACCTATCTAAGTCTCAAAGCAGTAACAACTTGGCCAAGTTGTTGTGAGGTAATCTATCAAAAGCAATTTCATACTCTAAAATGATACAAACATCAGTTTTGCTATTGTGATAATATTGATATTGATGATACAGTGTGTTCTCATGCATAGACATCCAGTCATAAAACCAGGTAGAACCGGGTTAAAGTATGGCCTCTGATACATGCTGCCTGTGTAATGGTGGATGGGTTACTGCGTTGCTTTACATCAACTCTCTGCAATCACAAGTTCCAAAAACAGTTATTGATTGGTATTGGCAGAATGAGGTCAGAATGAGAACAGGTATAGTTGTTCCCAAATACATATATAGCATACTATTATCCTGCACTGACCATCAGAGGGAATTGTGGCCTTTTAAGCTTCTTTGATGTGCTGCTTCCTTTTAGTTAGGTTGTACTACCTTTTCTTTCCCCCACCTTATATCTGCTTCCTCTGCTTGTTTTAATTTATTTTAAGGGAAAGATAAACACATTTCCTGTGTGAGTTAATATTGGCTTCATTACTAAAATATTTTCATGTATTGCCAGTGTTATCTCATTCCTATTTGCCTAAATACTGAACACAAAATTATTCAAGTAAGTTAATAACAGATCATCCAGCATGATCCTAATTAGTTTGTGAACTTACCAACAACCGAGATGTAGCACTTTGGCATGGAGGCACTGCTGAACCCTGGCATGGTGTGCTACCACTTCTTTGGCTTGCCTCCAAAGTCTAATGAACCTGTCATTTTTTGTTATACTTCTGTGAAGCTTCTAATTCTCTTCCAGGTTCACTACATTTAAAAAAAAATCAACTTCTACATGCAACACATTTAATCTTATTCCCCCCCACCCCAACCACTCATTATAATTCATAATGCCCTCAAGGGGCACCTAGGAGACACAGTGGGAATAGTGTTAGGCCTCTAGTCAGGAAGGCTTATCTTTGAGTTCAATCTGGCCTCAGACACTTACTACCTGTGTGATCCTGGGCAAGTCATTTAATCTTGTTTGCCTCAGTTTCCTCATCTGTAAAATGATGTAGAGAACGAAATGGCAAACCACTCCAGTATCTTTGCCAATAAAATTACAAATGGAGTCATGAAGAGTCTGCCATGACTGAAATGATTGAATGACGACAAATAACTTCAAGAGAAAAGGGAGCTTTGTCTCCATATTAAGGAGTTTGGAAAATCAACCCATAACAAACAGTTGGATAGAGAGAGGAATGCAAGATAGAGCAGTAGCTGTTCTCACATCCATGGAGGCATGTATTGGGTCCCCATGAATTTGTTTTAACTTCTAAACTTAGTCTTTGGATTCAAAGGCCATGGATTCATAGAAATGAAAAGGAATGTACAGATAGTTTTTGAGATCCAAAGAATATAAATGATTTGCCCAGGGCCCTACTGCCTGGGAATAACATAAGCACTGTGAGAGCCCAAATGTCCTGGTTTGCAGTGTAGTGTTTGTTCCTTGCTCTAAAATACAATGTTTGAGAACTCTATTGACCTTACTAAAACTGCCCTTTGATATGCTCCCTCCTTCTATTCTACTAAGTGCAGTGAGGAAAGAGGTATGTAAGTTTTTGTAAAATCCAATCCAATTATTCAACCTTTTATTAAGAGTCTGCCCTTGCAGGCATTGAAATTACCAAACAAACAAACAAAACCTCCCACAAAAGACAAAAAACAAAACCATCCTTATTCTCATGGAACATGAATTTAAATGACAGGATTTAGCATGTGCACAGATAAGCTAATGGAGAGTATACATAATACCACCTCATACCTGATAGGTTTCCTTATCCTTCCAACTGTTCATGCCCTCCAATCAAACTACCTTTTGTTTAATTTATTTTTATTTATTCTGTAAATATATATGTATGTATGTGTACATATATATATACATATATATGTATATTGTATATATAATCTGTTGTCTTCCCTTTTTAGAATATAATCTATGAACAAGAATTGTATCATTCTTTGTATTTGTATCTTATGCATCTGACATATTGCCTGACACTTGAGAAATACTTAATGTTCATGGATTGTTGTTGTTTGGAAGAGATCATTAACAACTGGGACATCAGAAAGACCCTCATGTAAGAAGAAGTCTGTGTTTTAAGATAGAAATGGAATTAGGAATTCCTTTTTAAAATGCATTTTGTTGATGTTTTTACTTTTTACATCACCAAAATTTCTCTCAGTATCCCTCTTCTTCCCCTAACAGAGAAACTTCTCATATAACAAATAATATTGTAAAGGAAAAAAAAAGAAGACGAAAAATCATTAAACTGGTCAATATGATGGGGTGTGGCCCAAGCCAAGGTCTTTGCCCCTTATGCCAAAGAGAGTCTGGCTTCCCTTTTTCTATAGACCCCAGCCCCTCATCTCCCTTTGAAAGCTCCGGCCCCACCTTTTTGATCTCATTCAGATACCTTTCAGTTCCTTTGTTATCTATTTCCATTATCTATTCAATCTCTTAGACATTCCAATCTCTGGGAATTCTCACCCAGACCTTTTTCCCAGACCATTTTCCCAGACCCTTCCCTGGTCACCCAAAGTATATAAGATCTACCCCAGCCTTCATTCAGGGCTAAGAATCTCAGGCCCAACAGGCTGAGACCTTGTCATGCCTGCCTGTCCTCACAGGCATCACCTGGCCTGTGTGTTTTATCACTAATCAACTTTTCCTCTGGCTGAAGAAGATTTGAGTTGAATTCTTTGAGACAGGGCCCAGTACCATGATCTTGGGGTTCCAGCAGCACCCCAAAGTCCTAGACCTCTTCAAATACATCAAAATAAATTAGAAAATATTTGCAGTGACCCCACACTGAATGCCCTACCTCTGCAAATGAGTAGGTTATGGTATCTTCAAAAATCTGTCCTTTGGGACCATATATGTTATTTATAATTTTACAATATTCACTTTTAATTATTTTGTGGTTGTTTCAATTTTCATTGCTATAGTCCCAGGATATACTGTTTTGTTTTGTTACATTCACTTTGATTATTCTGCATTAAATCATCTAAATCTTACCATGTTTCTCTATATTCTTCAAATTCATCATATTTTATGGTATTATATTCATATCTCAGATTTTTAGCCACTCTCCAATTGATGGACATCTATTTTGTTTTCTACTTTTCTACTCCTAAAAAGTGTTGTTGGAGCAGCTAGGTGACACAGAGGATAGAGCAACGGCCCAGAAGGCAGGAGTACCTACTTCAAATCCAGCCTCAGACCAAACACTTGACACTTACTAGCTGTGTGACCCTGGACAACTTACTTAACCCAAATTGCCTGAAAAAAAAATAATAAAAAATAAAAATAAAAAGTATTGTTAAAAATATATTGGTGTATACGATTGCTAGAAATAGTGTATATTGGTGTATATGGACTTTGTTATTTTCAGTAATGTTATTCGTGTATAAGACTAGCAGTAGGGCCTCTAGATCAAAGAGTATGGGCATTTTAGTCATTTAATTACACAAATCCAAATTGCTTTCCAAAAATGATTGTAATGTTCAGGGGGGCTAGGAATTTTAAGAGACAGAATTAAGCATGGGAAAGTAATTCTTTTAAGAATTGTAGATATAGTTAGAGGCTGTTCTGTGCAATAAGGTGCATTAGTCTCTAGAATTCTGAACAATGGGGAATACCATCTTCTTCTCTGAGGTTGGTCCTATTTTGATAGTTTTAGTTGGCTCTGAAAAGTGTATGATATCATGTGTGTATGTTTGCACTTGTGTGTATGTGTAGCTATACCCACAGGCAAATGTGTAGATTCATAGACACATGAACTTAGAAAGACGGACCAAATTATAATTCCTAATGTAGTCTCTTTTTAGGCTAAGAATCTTTTTTTATTCTCTGAAATTTCTATGGTAATAGTTCTATGGAAAAGAATTAATTTTCAATTGCTATTTCAGATCCTGATGCGACAAGGATGGTAAACTGGTTGCAGCCTTTTTTGGAAGCTGAGACACTCAGTCTCAACATTTCACAAGGAACCTTGTGCACATCTCATGAATGTGCAAATTTTCCCTTTGCAGACATACCCTTGCTTAAAACAAAGCACTTATGGATGACATCTGTGGCAGGTGAAAAGCTCATAATGTCTTTCAAAATGCAAAAGATAGCTTATTATGATCTGATTTTTTTGAACATACATTGTCTGCTTTCCTTTTCCTTAAAGATATAACAACGACTGCTATGTAATTAATACATTTTAAATAAATGGCATCAACTACATTGATAATACACGTGAAAAAAAAGTAAAAGAGGCTGAATAAACCTGTTGTCTGGGAAAAAAAAACCCAACATAAAAATGTCTAAATCAAGTTTACACAGAGACAATGCATATGCATATAAAATTCAGTAAGGATACATATTTCTGGTACATTTAGAATAAATAAGTCAGCCATAGGATCTAAGTTTCTCCTTGGCTACAATTTTGGAAACATTAGAAGCTACACAAAGCTATTCAGACAATTTCATACTAAAAAGCAAGTAACAGACTCAGTGTGTGATTGATAAGTCACGACCCTTCCAGGCCTTATTTGTGGCAATAACTTTTAAAATCTAGACAATCTCACCATATGTCTGGCATTGTTCAAGTGCACTCCTTCCAGGTCTGAGGCAGGAATGAGATGCTTTCACAGCACCTAGTAGAATAATTGATTATTCAGGATTCCCAAGGAGTACATGTATGCCCAAATTTAGCACACAGAAGTCAAACTGATTTATAAATGCAAATTATTTAATTCAGTAAAAGTTTTTGTATAGATATAAACATATAAATATATTGACGTAATGTCTAAATAACCAAACTAAAGTCCTATAGCAAAGCCCATCAATTAAGGTACAAAATGATACCATTCATTAATATCCCTTAGTCATGCACTCAGTGAATCTCTAATCAAAATCACTAGCAGCTAAGCCTGAAAACTCTTTCAGGTTCTGGGGTGGGGAACCTGCAGTTTCGAGGCCGCATGTGGCCTTCTGGTCCTTGGGTACAACCTTTTAATTGAGTTCAAGTTTTACAGAACAAATCCTTTTATTAAAGGGATTTGTTCTGTGAAGTTTGGATTCAAAGGGCCTTATTTGAGAACTTAGATGGCCACCTGAGGCCTCCAGGCTGCAGGTTCCTCACCCTTGCTACACAGTGCCTTACATGGAGCAAATGGTCAAAATGTTACTTGAGTGAATAAATGAATTCTGCGTCAGTGGGAGGCCAGAGTCAGGAGTTAACATCAGGAGTTAATCCTGATGACAGTATATTGCTGTTCTACATGGAGCCTTTTGCTCCTCTGAGACAGAAATCATCTCACCTGATTAAAACCAACTTGGCACAGGGAAGACCAAACCAACAAGCTAATAAGCTAACAAACTGAAGCGAATAGAAGCGCTAAATATTTGCTGAATTTAATTTAGTGATAGCAAAGAACACTGAATTTGGAGTTGGAGGACTTAAGTTTCAAACCTGACTTCCCAGCTGACTACTCCTGGGACCAATTCACTTTCAGATCTCTTCTTAGATTCCCCATCTATAAAATGAGGGGATTGGGTTAGATGATATCTATATCCATTACACCTCAAAAATCTAAGAACTTATGAACTGCTAAATACATAATATTGTTATCTTTAAAACAAAACCTCCAATTTATCAGCAAACCCCCCCCCCTTTCCAGCTGCACATTGCAGCTCAAGAATTGCTATAGGAAAAAACAGACAAATAAAAATTACAAAAAAAATTATTGCCTGCTGAACAACATTTTGGTGATAGAGCACCATTAATTTCACTAGGTTTGTTTGTTCTCAGATGACAGCCACACAGTCTATCCTACAAGGCCTTTCTAGGTCCAAAGGATATAAAAGAGCTTAATCAGAGTTTTTGGGAACCCAAAGTTTTACTGCTGCACTGAAATGAAGCCTCCTGGTAAGTCTTTATTGGAGAAAACATGTACTAAATTATACATGTATATTTGCTTTATTGAATTCCTAATGTATCTTCTCTCCCCATGATTTTAGACTTCTTTCAAATGATAAAACATTTTGATTCAACACCAAAATACTGATTCTTTCCATCAATACAAAAACATAAACCAAATGGTGATCTTGGGTTACAAAAGCTGAAAACATTTCAATTCACACAATAGAGCTAGAAAAATCCCTGGATTTAGCTCAAGGATTAACTGCACTGCTATGAAATTGTGAAGGTCTTCATCCAATTCACTAACAGTAAAGCCTCTCTCCCTAGCTACAAATACTTGCCACTTAAATAAAATACTTTTGTCTGGGATATGGTATTTTAAGGTTCCTTCTGTCTTATGCAATAAAGAATAAGTTCATTTAACAACAACAAAAAAGTGTGTAATTCATTATATGGCGACATGAAAATTTTCATAATTTTAAAGGGGAAAATATGAAAATCAGGGGTCAGATGGGAAGATTGTATGAAGTAATGCAGAGTGAAATCAGTAGAACAAAAACAATGTACGTGATGTCTATAGTAATGAAAATGAAAAGATCACTAAAGGAAACTGAATTCTAAGTAACTGAAAAACCAATAACAGTCCAAGAAGTTATATTATGCAACATGCCTCTCTCGTTTCATCAGAGAATAGGGGAAGTACCAAGACAGAATGTTGCCAACATTATCAGACATGGGTAAGATTAAACATCAGCTGTTTCTGATTAACAATTTTTGTTACAAGGGAGAGAGGATTAATTTGGGAATGGAGGGTGGAAATAAGAAAATTATTTTTTAAAAATAGAAAGTATCAATAAAAATTTTTTTAAAAGGTTGTCCTGTTTGCATAGGGCCTATCACAATGTCAACAGGATTTAATCACCAATCCAAATTTGGAGGTTACTTTGTAAACAAAACAAAATCATTTCCTCATTCATGTGTATGGAGATGGAACTGGGGGTTGAGATAAAAACTGCTTTGTAAAACTGTTAAAATAAAAAAACCTTCTGTTGGCTTCTGTTCAAAATACTCCCAGGCTAAAAACAACATAAAAGTAAAAAGCCAGAAAAGTGAGTTAGTTAAAGTAGTTAATTGACTTGACTTATCAAACTGGGTTGGTCAACTAGGGTGAGACTCAGGGCAGAAAACAGGATGTGCTAATGAGTTCTCCCAGACTGAGAAAATAATTATCCCAGGGAGACAGTCTTACATCACCATCTTCTTTCTTCAGAGACTGCCACAGTGAAAGCAGAGTGGAGAGGGTACTTTTCAAGCTATAAAGAGAAACCTTACACCTCTCCGGAGGGAGGAGAATTTAAGACAAAGGAATATATAAGGTTTTAATTAGAGTGATTAAGAAAGCACCTAATTAAAAGCTTAGGGCAAATAAGTTACTTGCCAAATCCTGTAGTCTCTCAGACAGCCCTAGAGAGCCAAGCTGAGAGTGGGCTCAGAATTTAGCAGATTGATAGATTCTGAAAGATTGAAAATAATTTGGAAACCATCTACTTTAGGGGTTCTTCAATTGGGATCCAAGAACATGTTTTCAAACATACAGCAAACATATTTTGAAAACTGTATTTCAATATAATTCATTTCTTATGTATTCCTATATATCTTATTTAGGCATTTAAAAGCATTCTTTGAGGGATCCATAGACTTCACTAGGCTTCCAAAGGGGTTAATGATATACACAAAAGGTGAAGAATACCTTTTCTAATCTAAATCCTTTTTTTTCACACATTGTGAAACTGAGACAAGATAATTAAGCAATTAAATAGTTAATCCTATATTAATTAATGGAAAATACACCTAGTTTGCTAGTATCTACAATACTCTTTCCACTATATCATGTTGCATCTATTCATACAGTACTTCAGCACAGGGACTACAGCACATAGTACAGTACCTGGTACATAGTGTCAAGTTCTGAAATAAATCAAAGCCATAAGCTGAGGAATAAAGCATCTTTAATGGTGATAACAGGGTAGCAAACCTGCCACCCTGGGGGATGTCCAGCAGATTTTCCTAACCAAGGAAACCCATGAAAAAGTTTTTGTAGTTTTAGGAGGAGAAGGAGAGGAAATAGGTGGAGGAGGTAACATAAGGTAGCAAGGCCTGGTCATGAGACCCCAGCTACTCTCAGCAATCCAAAGAGAAGCACTGCATTCTGGTGGTTTTGCCCTTCATGCCATGAATCCCAATGGAAGGAGACAAGGACATCAGAGGCCTAGATCCAGTTTAAGCCAGATTCCTTTATGAGGCAAGATCCCAGGATGGGACTCAAGGTCTGACTCAGCTCAGCCTAATTGACAGTATCTTGCTGGGAATGCTAGTGACATTCTGACATTGCTAGGATCATTCAGGGAGCGGCAGATAACATTACATTTGGTATTTATAATTTCTGTCCATATATTAACAATTTTCTGTTAATAGGAAATGCTATATAAATATTATTATTGTTACTATTACCAGTGTTGTATTAAGCACCTTCCTCTCTACGATACAGAGAAAAAGGGGCCACAAAGAGTCAGCAATGGCTTCATTAATAAGATCAGAGACTCTCTTCTAAATTTGTTTCCTTTTTTTGACAAATCCATAATGTCAAGAAATTGCCACAGATACAGTTTGCCTAGCTATTACCACAAGTTTTTTAAAAATCATGAGATAAAATGTCAAATGCTATTCTTGTGGCAAGTAAGGGTAGATTTGAACTAGTCAATGAATGGACTGAAGAAGGAGTCATTAATGGCTTGATTTCAATTCTGAAAGTAGTTTCAAGTTTGATGGGCCCAGGGATCTGTCCTCATCTACATACTAGCTAATAATCTAATCAGTTACTTAGATATAAGTGCCATGCTTATCATGTTACAGATGGCACAAAAGTGAATTAAGTAACTAACATATTGGATGACAGAATCAGAATTTATAAGTTCTTGACAGGCTAACTGGGTTCTCAAACTATTTTGTTCTTTAGTCATTTCAGTCATGTATTACTCTTAGTGACCTCATTTGGGATTTTCTTGGCAAAGATATTGGAGTGGTTTGATATACTTCATTAGTTCATTTTACTAGTTCATGAGGAAACTGAGACAAACAGGGTTAAATTACTTGCTCAGAGTCCCACATTTAGTAAACTAGTTAGTATCTGAAGCCAAATTTGAGCTAAAAAAGATGAGTCTTCCTAACTCCAGTCTGGAATTCTATCCATTGCGCCACACAGTTGGTGGCCAAATTTGGCTCCTTGCCTATTTTTGGACTTTTCTGTAAACTGAGAATATGTGTGTGTGTATATGTACGTATGCATTTATGTGCACATTTTACTGTAGAGTAAAATATATTTTAAAACATAAAAACTGTTTTTAGATTAAGTGACAAACAAAATGCAACCTGTAATTTGCCCACCTCTGATCTAGGACATTGGGCCAAAGCTAAAAAGATACCATGTAATAGAGATAAACAATGTCATCTACTTGGGTTTAAAATGTTGATTTCATGAGTACAAAATGTGGAGGCATGACTTGATCATATGTATTAAAAAAAGGTCTGGTAGTTTGAGTAAACTACAAGGTCAATATGTGTCAAGTGCTTGCTATGGCAGCCAGAGAAGCTAATGCAATATTGGGCTGCCTTAAAAGAGGCATATCTTCCAGAGATTGGGAGGTAATACTCCCTCTGAACTCTGCCCTGGTCAGATCATATCTAGAGTATTATGTTCTATTCTGGGTACCTCAGGTAACCAAAGACATTGATAAGCTAAAGAGCAGAGATGGTCAACCAGAATGATAAAGTGCCTCCAATGCATATCTATGAAGAGCAGTTGAAGGTTACCAGTTGACAATTGCCAATGAGGTCCAGTTGAAGTAACTAGAGTTGTTTAACTTAGAGAAGATTTAAAGAAGAATGGCAACTGTCTAAATATTTGAGGATTGGACTTCTTCCATTTTGTCCTACCATACAGAATTAGAAGCAATGGGTCAAAGTTTTAAAAAGGTTCCTACCTGCCCCATCTTAACCTCCGATGACTATAAAATCAGTTACATCTCACTTCTAATATCAATTAGTTTTTTATAAAAAAGATATTTAATTTGAAGACATAACAAAAACTAAAGTAAAACATTCACCCCAACACCTCAGCATGCATTCTCTTTCCTACCAATGCTTTCTCTGAAGAAAATGGATTCAGAATAAATGCAGTTTCCACATTTCTATTGGTCCTAGCAAGTTTATGTCTAAATGTGGAATCACCACTAAACAGCTTCTTGTCTCAGCTACTGCTGAAAGTCAGCCCTCTGGGTATCAAGGCTGAACTGGCTACAAGATGTAGCATGGATTCAAATCCTGGACTCCTGAACCATGAGTAGCTTACTCTGCTAACCTATCAACCTCAAAAGTTCATAGCCCCGAAGAAGAGAGAGCAAAATCGAAAGGTGGAGTAAGTTAGTGTTTTTACTGAGCTCTCTCAATAGAACTCTCTAAACTTTCTTTGCCACAATTTTAAAAAGCATGACAATTGAATTATGAGCAAGAAAATTCCACAGTGAATCATTTGTTCCAGCCTAGGACAGCTTAGTAAGATAGAAAGAGTGGTCTGCAGACTTTGGAGTGGGGGCTGGCTATAAGTGCATCCTTGCAAAGCTCAGCAGAAGCACACTCATCGTGGACTATGGGGAGGCAGTAGTAGAAGTAACCAAGGACCCATGAACACCTGGTCAGAAAGAGATCCATGGGTTCCCATGTATTAACACTGATCACAGGATCTAGTGCCATTTGGCATTTCTGTGGCCTGTCACATAGTTCTGAATCACAGTTTCAGTTTGGAGAGGAGTCATTGTGGTCATATTGGAGGAGAGACCCTACTTGTATAAGGAATGGAACCCAGAAATGTGGTGATCAGACATTTCCCAGATCATGCCACATTGTAAGCACTAAAAACTTATAGACAAACACTGAAGTGTAAAGGCAGCAGAAGCTCCTAACACAAACACACACACACACACACACACACACACACACACAGAGCCCTACCCTAACAAGTAAGTAGCGCTCAACTGTGATGTAAAATCTGAAGTCAATAAGTAATCTGGGAAAATGAAGGAATTTTTTTAAAAAGGAACCTAACAAAAAAAAGCTACTGCAGTGACAGCTTAAGAGACAAATCAAGAAGACAATAACTTGAAAACACCCACAAGCAAAGCCTAAAAGAAAAATGCAGATTGTATTCAAGCTCAACAAGACTTCTTAGGAGAGCTAAATAAATAGATAAAAAATAGCAAAAATGACTTTAAAAAATCAAATCAGTATGGTAGATGAAAAATTGGGAAAAGAAATGAGAATAATGCAATTAAATTTGAAAAGATGCACAAAATACTGAAGAAAGTAACTACTTAAAAATTAGAATTGATCAAGTAAAAGGCAATGACTTTGAGACATTAAAAACAACAAAACAAATATAATATCCCTGGGAGTTTTCATTTTAGGGTTTCTTTCAGGAGGTGATGAGTTTTGTTTTGTTTCATTTTTCAATTTTTATTTTGCCCATTGTTTTTAAGATATCAGGACAATTTTCCTTTAAATATGCTGTCTAGGTTTTTACTTTGATCCTGGTTTTCAGGTAGTCTGATAATTCTTAAATTGTCTTTTCTTGATCAATTTTCTAAGTCAATCATTTTCCCTATGAGATAATTCACATTTTCTTATATTTTGTTTTCAATCTTTTGACTTTGTTTTTTTTTTCTTAATGTCCTATGGAGTCATTGGCATCCACTTGGCTAATTCTAATTTTTAAGCAGTTCTTCTCTCATGTCAAGGAAAAAATACTCTACGTAGTTAGAAAGAAATAATTCAAATACCATCATGCCACTGTAAGGATCACACAACATTTAGCAGTTACTAATATAAAGGAGCAAAGGTCTTGTGATGTGATATTCTAAAATCTATAAGACAAAGGAGCTAAAATTATAACCAAGAACAACCTACCCAGCAAAACTGAGTATAATATTCAGGGGGTGGGGGAATGGATGTTTAATGAAATAGAGGGCTTTTCAAGAATTCCTAATTAAAAGACCTTGGCTAAATAGGAAACTTGACATTCAAACACAAGACTCAAAGAAAATATAAATGGAAACATTAATGAAAAATCATAAAAGCCTTAACAACAAGATTAAATTTTTCATACTTAGATGGGAAGATGATACATGTATCTCCTAAGAAATTTAATGTTACTGTAATTAAAAGGCATCTAATTATCTGGAAGGGGTGCGAGCCTATTTTGATGGAATGATCTCAAAAGGATGGAATGGTGGGAAAAAAGGGATACACTGCAAGAGAGGGAAGTGAGAAGAAGAATGAGGAAATTAATTCACCTAAAAGAAGCACTCAAGAAAGAGTTTTTACAGTGGAGGGGAAGATGGGGAAGGACAGGACAAAATTTGAACCTTACTCTCATCTGAATTGGTTGAAGGAAAGAAGAATGTGAGTGTGTGTGCTTGTGTGTGTATGTATATATGTATGTACTTATGTATGTGTGTATGTGTATACTTATACATTATTTATGTATACATGTGTGTTTGCATGTGTGTATATGTACATATACACAGTTGGTTATAAAAATTCCTCTTACCAAACAGACAAATAAGAGACAAAAGGGTAAGAGAAAAGGAAGGTGGTGTGATAAGAGGAAGGAAAATTTAAGGGAGTCAGTGGTCAGAAACAAAACAAACTTTGAGTAACAGACATAGTAAGAAGAAAGATAAGGATAAGTAGAACAGTATAGAATGGAGGAAAATATACAATCAGCAACCATAATCATAACTGTGCATGTGAATAAACAGAATTTACCCATAAAATGGAAGAGTATTACAGAATAGAATAGATTAGAAATGAGAATTAAAGAATACATTGCTTTCAAAAGACATGTTTGAGAGAGAAAGACACACACAGTTAAAATAAGGAGATGGAGCAGAATATATCATACTTCAACTAAATTTAAAAATGCAGGGTTAGGATTCAGTGTCTCAGACAAAACAAAAGCAAAAACAGATGTAATAAAAAGAGATAATTAATTAAAACATTTAGATTATATTATTTGAAGATCTAAATTGGATTAAGAGAAATACTCAAGGAAGCTACATTTTCCTAAAAGTTACCATAGCAAATGAATTAATATAATAATGATCATATATTATAATAGGAAATTATAAGAGGAGTTATAAGAATCACAAGAGGAAATAGAAAAACTGTATCAGAGGGAGATTTTAATTTATCTCTCTAAGACATACATGAATCTAATCATAAAATAAATAAGAAAGATATTAAGGATATTAACAGAATTTTAGAAAAGTTAGATATGATAGAACTTTGGAGAATACAGAATGAGGATAGAATGGGGTATACCTATTTCTCAGCTGTGCATGGCAGATTAACAAAAATATTGACCATATACTGAAGCATTAAAAGCCTCACAAAAGAAGCAGAAAATCAGACATATTAAATGTACCATTAACAGACCATAATGCTATAAAATGTGTTTATTAAAGAATCTTAGAAGCATAGATTAAAAAATTATTTGAAAACTAAATAACCTAAAGCTGAGGAATGATTATGTCAAACACAGAAATGAAAATTTTATTAAAGATAATAAAAACAATGAGGCAAAATACCAAAATTGTGGGATATAGCCAAACTAGTACACATAGTGAATAGTTTATATCTCTAAATTCTTACATCAATACAAGAAAGGACAGATCTATGAACTGGGCATGAAAATGAATTTAAAAACTAGAAAAACAACAAGTTAAAAACCCCAATAAAACATCAAAATAGAAATTCTGAAAACCAAAGGAGAGGTTAACAAAATTGAAAGAAAAAATGAACTAATAAGTAAAGCAAGAAACTAGTTTTATGAAAAAATACAATAAAATAGAAAAACCATTGGGTAATCTAATTCAAAAAAAAAAGAACAAAACCAGAACCAAACTACCATATTAAAAATGAAAAGGATGTATACACAACCAACAAGATAAAATATAAGAAATTAAAGGAGCTATTTCATGCAAATGTTTGCCAATGATATAAATGAAATGGATTAATAGTTACAGAAACATAAATTAAGAAATGGAATTCTAAAATAGCCTTGTCTTAGAGTAATTAAATAAATCATAATTGAACTCTTTAAGAAAAAAAATCCCATGAGAGATGGATTTGAAAGTGAATTTTGCTAAACATTTAAAGAAAAATAAATTCTGTTTTAATATAAGCTGTTTCAAAAAAAGTAGGAAATGAATCCTACCAAATTCTTTCTGTGACACAAACATGGCTTGAAACCTAAACCAGTGACAGCAAAAATAGAGAAATAAAAATATAGACCAATTTTCATAATTAATATTGATGCAAAATTTTAAAATAAAATAGCAAGGAAATTACATAAAATCAACAATTCTTAGTACAAATAAAGCCATTTATAAGCCCAAATTAGAAGAAAGTCAGGAATCTGGGAAAAATCCTGCAGTAAGTTCCTTTAATAAAGTTCTCATTTCTTAAAAATATGGCAAACTGAGGCAAATTTATAAAAATGAGAGCCATTCCCCAATTGATAAATGGTCAAATGATATGAATAGGCAGTTTTCAACAGAAGAAGTAAAAGCTAACAATAATTATATGAAAAAATGTTCTGAATCCTTAATAATTAGAGGAAATGCAAATTAAAACAACTGAGGTAAAATTTCACACTTTTCTGATTGACTAAGATATAAGAAAGGGAAAGTGACAAATACTGGAGGGGTTATGGTAAAATAAATACATTGATGCACTTTTGGCCATGCTGTGAAATAATACAAACATTCTGAAGAACAATTTACAACTATGTCTAAAGGGCTATTAAACTCTGCATGTCCTTTGACTTAGAACCAGTATTGCTAGGTCTATCCTTCAAAGAGATCAAAGAAAAAAGAAAAAGACCCGTACATACAAAATTATTTATAGTAAATCTTTTTGTGGTGGCAGAGAATTGGAAATTGAGTGACTACCAATCAATTGGGAAATAGCTGAACAAGTTATGATGTATGAATATGATGGAATACCACTGTGCTGTAAGAAATTATGAAGGGGGTATTTTTATGAAAACCTGGGAAGACTTATATGAACTGATGCAAAGTAAAGTGAAAAGAACAAGAAGAACAATCTACACAGTAACAGGAATATTTTAAAGATAAATCAACTGTGAGACTTGATTAATACAATAATACACCAAAACTCCAAAGGTCTCATAATACAAAATTCTATTCACCATGAAGTAAAGAACTTATGGGGCTCAGAGTGCAGATTGAATATATTTTTCTTTTTATCGTATTGTTATTGTAGTGGTGATTGTGGTCGGGAACATTGTCAATGTGGAAATATGCTTTGCATTAATCTGTAAGTATAATGGATATTATATTTTTGCTTTCTCCATGGGTAAAGAAGGGGGAAGGCAGAGAGAGAATTTAAAACTGAAACCAAAATAATTTAAAAAAGAATATGACACATACGTGTGTGTGTGTGTGTGTGTGTGTATTATCCCTTACCCACCCATTTAATTATAATGAAGGTCTTGAAAAAAATAGTTGTTTCACTCTTCAATGGATCTGTGACCACTAAATGATGTGATTAATCTCTCTGCCAGTGCAGAACACCTCCACACCTTCTCATCTTTTTCAATTTTTGTTCATGTTTTCAGAAAATTATTCAAGGAAGATCCAACCAACATAATGCAAGTCTTCCTCTAGTTCTCTGAATATCTCATGGGTGTCATCATCGTACTTGAGCTGTCCACATGTGATGTGCCTCTCTTCTCGTTCAGTTTTGGGTCTAGGTTACTGTCTGTCTATAAGTATTTGACCAAGACATGCTTTGTGATTAATTGCTACATTAGCTCTGTGGTATGGTCTCAGTAATAGGCTTTTTTTATCCAAGTTGCTTTCCCAATGTAAATAGTTATGTTGATCTCTTTCAAATCTATACAGATTTCATTGAAGAGTCTTTGTGATGTACCTTATTTTAATGAAATTAGTGAACAAGGTCATCTGAAAATAAAAAGTATTTAGACAATTTCATTATCAATGGTCAATCCTTTTCTATTCAGACTCTTCACAGAATATTTTCCAAGATACTTGCAAACACCATAAGTGTACATAAAACAGGCAAAAAGGTAACTTTAAGTTGATATTAATTATTGAGAATCAACTTACTGTTTCTATAGCTATATTGATTTTTTTAAATTTACATAACTTTAAATGAAAATTCTTTGAAATGAGGGTTAGATGATGACATCTATTGTTTATATCTATGATCCTGTGCTGAAATTTTTAGAGAAATTTTGGACTTCATGACAAAATTATTTGCCTATTTTAATTCTATACTTCAAAATATGCTTAGTAATATTTTTAAGATTGATATTTTTGTAATCTATATTTTGTCTTTGGAAAACTCCATTATAAGAAATCTTGCTTTTCTTTATTTTTTACTAGACTTTAGATGAAGGTAAAGACAATACTTCATCCTTCTCTTTTTTTTTCCTCTCCCAGCACCTCACACAGTTTACTTTATAGAGTAATAAAGATATGTATTTTTCCTTCCTATAAATTGGCTAGAAAGAAGGTAAATTGATAACATTTGCAAGTATATATGTATATATACACATATGTGTTATGTAAAAGTGTCTTTCTTTAAGTTAAATATCATTAATTTGTAGAATTATAGGATATGAGAACCACGTAGGAGGGACCTTTGAGATTATCTTCTTCAGCCTTAAGTAGTATAAATAACTTGACCAAAGCCCCTCAGCTTATTAATTCTAAAAGGACTGAAACCTACCTGCTTTTAACTCCTTTGTCAGGGTTCTTTCTATTGTATCAGGATTCATTTACTTAAGAAGTGAATTATTTTTATATTTTAAGTATTTTTGTTGCTATTTTTTCATCTTTCTTTTCATCTTTCTTATAGCCCAATATACATTTTAATTAAAAAGCTTAAGTAATACCGGACTAAGGATATATTAGGTATGTTAATTCCTTGAAGGCTAACCATTACTTATTCATGCTTATTCATTATTCTTGTTTCGTTTTGTTTTTTATACCTGTACTTTTCTGATTCATATTAATCCAGAGGTCCATGAGCATCATTACGGATCTTTCTACCCAATTTAAACATGAGCAGTCATATCACATCAGTCATTTGGATCACTTGATTTTCACTTTGTTTCATTCTGAATGCAATGTTTCAGGCTGCTCACAATTCCTCCACTAGAGCTTTTAAGTTTTTTTTTCTATCCAATCTTACATAACAAAGAAGAAAATAATAAATAGGACCAAGTTTAATACCAACATCAACAGAACATTTATTTTTTGGTTACAGCCACTCCTTGACAGTGAATTATTGAAATAGCCTTTGAGTTTGACCTTCCAACAAGCTTGCACCTACTTTACAGGATTATGGCCTAGACTCTGCTTTTCTGGTTGATTACTAAATATTTTATGCAAATATAATTTTAAAAACAGCCTTGCTTCAACCAAGTTATAATACATCTGTATCCGCCAGTACTGTCACTTTATGTAAACTCAGAATTTATTCATTCTCCATCACTGTCATATCAAAAAGAGAAGAAGAAAAGAAAACAGACAAAAACACATTTGGAATAAGCATTCCTATTTTTAAAATAATTATATGTATCTCTTTCATCAGAAGTGGAAAATATAAGCGCGGATGTCCCTGAATGTTTTTCATGATTTCTGTATCTGCTTTTACCATAAATATATTAAAAGTCAATGCTTTTGTCTTATTTTGGAAACAATGTTTAATAAAACACAACATTTGCATTTGACTAGAATTTTCAAAGTAAAATAGCACAGTTTATATCAGGCATGCTAGGTTAGGATTTTCATTTGGATCAAGCTCTTCTATGTATTTTATTTGTTTTTTTATTTATTTTTTCTTAATGATATGTTAACCTGTTTCCTCATTTGGAAAACTGGAATGAGGATATTTAGCATCAATCTATCTCTAAGGGGTACGATAAAGTACAAAATCTTAATTGTTACTTTATAAAAATCTACCGCTGTTTGAAAACATTTTCATACATTTTTTTTCCCATTTGGCCTGACTCATATTTGTGGGTGTACTAAAACATTTGCCCATGCGAAATGATTTAAGGAGCAAGTGCTCTAAAGCCTTTCCTCAGTGATGTAAAAATGCCAGTATTCACCATACTTTCAGCAATCTAGCCATTAGCTTCATTTGTTCCCTCCACACATTACTATGTCAGTCTCCTTGAACTCTGATCCTGGGCCCCAAGTCCTGATAGGTAATCTTTTATCTTATTATTCCTAGAACCAGCCCTCCATATAACCTCCAGCCGTGCTGCCTCAGGTGTGCCCTACCTCCTTTTCAGTTTCCCTTAATGTCTTGTCTTCTTCTCATTAGAATGCAAGCTTTTTAAATTCAGAGATTGCCTTGATAGCTTATGTTTGTATCCCCAGGGCTTAGCACAATATATGAAACATAGTGAGAACTTAGTAAATATTCTCTCTCTGTCCGTATCTGTCTCCGTCTCTGTCTGTCTCTCTATGTCTCTGCTTCCGTCTCTCTGTCTTTCTGTCTCTATCTGTCCCTGTCTCTCTGAAACAGAATGGAACACGGCTAGCACAAGAGGCCCCTGCTGAAGAAGGATGATATGCCAGAGTAGGAGTTTTGTCCCTTTATTTTGTTTTCCTAGCCCCACATTCAACTTGTGGCTTAGAGTTCATCTAATTTAAAACTCTTATTTTATGGAAAAGGAAACTGAGGCTGAGAAAAGCCATGAATCATAAACCTTGAATTTGAAAGGGTCTTGGAATTCATCTAGTCCAAATCTCTCATTTTGCAAATGAGGCCTAGAAAGGAAAGATAAAGACACTTTCCCAAGGTCACTTGGGGATTTGGTGACTGAGCATAGAATCAAACGCAGGTCCTCTGATCCTGGAATCGGAGGTCTTTCTCACTGTATGGGGCTCTCACTATAACTTCTCACTTATGCCTCCTGGTTCCCACTTTTTTCAACCTTCCTTGGTATGCTGAGCCAACTCTGTAGTTCATCATTGTCTCAAATTCTAGTCATTCATTCCTTCTTATTTTGGCTCTGTCACCTGGCAGTAACAAGGGGAAAGCATGAGAGCACTGAAAGTTCGAAGTACTGGAAAAGAGAAAAGTGTGTGTGTGTGTGTGTGTGTGTGTGTGTGTGTGTGTATTTAAAAACCCAGAATGTTTTTGTGCTTTACAAATGTGCTTTACAAACATTATCCCATTTGATCTTCAAAACAACTGTGTCACGTAGATGTTATTATGACTTCCATTTTACACTTAAAGAAACTGAGGCAGAATAAGTTAAGTGACTCACCCAGGGCCACACCTATTAAGTGTTTGAAGCCAGATACAAACTCTGGGCTTCCTGATTTCAGGTCCAACACTCAATCTATTCTACTACCCAGATATCTCTAAGAAAGAAGCTCAGCCAGCAACCTGATAAGCTACTTAAGCAGAAGAGAACTCAGGAAACATTATATAACAAAATGAGAATAATGAACATATAATAGATCTACCTATGGGGAAATGGGGAAATTGTTGGAATATGGAGAATTTTACAATTGTGGATTTTTTGAGATGGGACAAGGTAGACCTATGATTTCATCAGTAAAAGAAACTCCCAGCACCAACCCAAAAGGTCAGCTGCTGTGTAATTCATTATCCTGGTTTGTTTGGTGGGTTTTTTTTTTTACTTTTTTCATTAATTTATTTTGAATGATCAGCAATCACTTCCATAAGCTTTTGAGTTTTAAATTTTCCTCCCACTCCCTTTCCACCTCTCTCCCCAAAACGGCACACAATCTGATATAGGCTATACACATACATTATTATTAGACATATTTTCACATTAGTGATGTTGTAAGTAAGAATTAGAACCAATAGGAGAAACCATCAGAAAGAGGAAACAAAACACAACAGAAGAAAAAAAATAGCAAATAGTATGCTTCGATCAGCATCCAAACTCCATACTGCTTACTTTGGATGTGGATAGCATTTTCCATCATGAGGCCTTTGCAGATGTCTTAGATACCTGTATTGCTGAGAAGGGTTAAGTTTATCAATATTAGTCATCGCACAATGTGGCTGTTATTGTGTACAAAGTTCTCCTGGTTCTGCTCACTTCACTCAGCATCAGATCATACAAGTCTTTCCAGGTCTGAAGTCAGTCTGTTCATCATTTCTTATAGCACAATAGTATTCCATTACATTCATATACCACAACTTGTTCAGCCAAAGTAAAAGATACTTGTATCTTTACTCAGATGACTTCCAGATCCAAATTGCCACCCCCTAGTTTCTCCTTAGAGTTTCTAACTCACATTTCCAGCTGCCACTTGGGCTTTTAAACTGGATGTCCCAGAGATGTCTTAAATTCAGCATGAACAAAACTGAACTCATTAACTCTACCACCAAAACTCCCCCTCTTCCAAACTTGCCTATTTTTATTAAAGACATGATCATGTTTCTATTGTCTTAGGCTTGTAACTTTGATATTATGCTATACTCCACACTCCCCCTAACCCTCTATTACCAATCTGTTTCTTTATAACATCTAAACTCTTCTTTCCATTAACATAACTACCACTGCAGTCCAAGCTCTCAGCAAGTTTTATTTAGATTATTTAAACAGTCTCCTAACTTGTCTGCCTGATTCCCCAAACCCCTCTACTCCATTTTCCTTTATACAACTGCTGCCACAGTGATTTCCCTAAAAGCAGATCTGACAATGCAACAACTCCTACTCCATCAACTCTAACAGCTCCCTATTGTTTCTGTGATAACATAAAAATCCTTCTGGTTAGCTTTTCAATCCTTTTATAACATGAATCCAAACTATCTATTCAGCCTTACTGGATACTACCCACACACTCACTCTGTAATCCAGAAAAACAGACTGGCCTTTTCTCTGTTCCTCACACAGGATGCTCCATCTTCTGTCACTATGACTTTGCACTGGTTACACAAACACCTAGAATAGACTTCCTCTTTATATCCTTCTCATAGAATCCCTCCTGAGCTATTTTGTATTTAACTATTTTAACCGTGTGTGTGTGTGTGTGTGTGTGTGTGTGTGTGTGTGTGTGTACTGAACGACTTAGCTGCATATATCTTCTAAGATATATTCATTCTAATAGGGGAAATTTTACATACACACACACACACACATATACATATGCAGCTAAGTGGCTCAGTGGATAGAGTTCTGGGACTGGAGTCAGCAAACCTAAGTTCAAATCTAGCCTCAGATACTTACCAGCTGCATGATCCTGACTGGGTAAGTCACTAAACCTCAGGTTTCCTCAATTTCTTTGGCTATAAATTGGGGATGATAATAGCACTAACATTGCACAGTTGTTGTGAGAGTGAAATGAACTAATATTGTTTTAAGCACTTGGTACAGTCCATGGCACATTAAGACCAAGGGCCTAATAAATGCTTATTCCCTTTCCTTATATGTACTTGATGTTTCCTCCATTAGAATGTGAGCCCCATCTGGATCCTCTTTCGTTTCTCCACGATCTCTGTTTGACACAAAAGCCTTCATAGACTGGCTGCCTTCTATCTTTCTAGTCTTGTCATACCTTCCTTATTTACCCTCATGTATTCTGAGATCCAAAGACATTGGACTCTTTGCTTTCCTTCTACAAGATACTCTATCGATTGACTCTGGGTATTTTCACTGGCTGTCTCTCATGCCAGAACTCTCTCCCTCCTCATCTCTAGCTCCTAGCTTTTCTGGCTTCCTTTAAGTCCAATCTAAAATTCCACCTTCTACAAGAACTTTTCTTAATGCTAGTGTTTGCCCTCTTTTTACACACATACACACACCCATGTATATGTATGTATGTATATGTATGTGTGTGTGTGTGTGTGTGTGTGTGTGTATATATACAGAGAGAGAGATTATGCATAGTTTTCATATTGACTTCCACATTAGATAGTACCTCGAGAGTGGGGATGGTCTTTTATTTATCTCTGTACTCCCCACACTTAGCACAGTGCCTAGCTCATGTTGACTGATATATTGTTTCCTCATGGTTTAATATAATGCTTGGTACTTAAATATTTATTGATTTGCTGTTTTAGTTGACTTCATGTCACAGAGATATTATAGTATAATGTTCACATAATACAAAAAAGAAACTTTTTTTTATTTCTAAATTAGAAATAAACCACAAAACTTTTATATTTTTTCCTTTAAATTAGTAGGTACTCAACCCTAGGAGTTAAGAATGTGGTGGGGCATGAGAAGAGAATGAGAACTGGTTTAGAAAAGTTATACAATTAGCACATATGGGCTGCCAATGGATAATGAAAGTAATGTGGTATAGACTAATTTTAGGAAGAACTAAGTACTTTTGGTGGTTATAGTGGGCAACTACAAGCTAATGGAAGCTCTAAACTTTCTTCTTCCCAGTCCTTTTACCACTAAAAGGGTTAATTAAAAATACAAAATCCATAGAAGAAATTACAAAAGACAAATTCAACATTTTGCTTTTGGAAGAGATATCTAGATACTTAGATGTAGACATAGATAGATATATCTACATGCAGATAAAAATATGTGTGTGTATACATATATATATATATGTATACACACACACATATATACATATGTAGGTATGTGTATATGTATATGTATGTGTGTATATGCATATGTATATAGGTATATGTATATATGTATGCATGTGTATGTATACACACATGTATCTGTATATATAATTTGTCCCTGCTATCTTGTCTTATGCTAATTAAATGTCTAAGCACTTGTTCCTATATGAAATTAGAATATCAGCACTAGTTCAACTATTTTTTTGCCATACCATGTTTATTACTTATGTAAATTTAGTTAATTACACACTAACTCCGTTATCTTATTTATTGCATTTCAATTAGTATCCTTTTAATAGTCACTAGCACTTTAATTAACTCACTAAAACAAGAGGTGTCTTGTTAAATGTAAATTAAATAGAATTAAATAGACAATAGATTGCAAGGGGTAGATTTACTGCTAATGGTATAGGAGAATAGTTACTAGAAGGTCTAAATGTGTTTCACCATCTGCCTCAATCTTGAGGCAGAGTCAAATTTGTATTTCCCTCAGAATTATTTTTAATTCAGAGATGGGTACAAATCCAAACAGTTGTGAGAATGGTACTAACCACTATAACAACCCTCCCCATCTCAATGGATAGTAAAACATGACATAGAGCTCTGACATGTCTTTTCAGAGTCTTCTAACTTAAAATAAAGCTACCTAATTCAATCTAGAGCACATAGTTCCTTATAAAATGAAAGTTTGGAGGTCTAAAAATAGTTCATGATCACTGATTTATTTTGCCAGCTAACAACTGAGATCTTCCATCAGTACTCCCTAGTGACTTAACAAGGAAATTAATTGTCAGGGCATCACTGCTATGAACATATCATGACTGTGGGCAGTTTGAACGTCAATAGTCTGACACCAAAACCCAGTTTTGCTATCATAAATGATTCTATTGTAGCTATTTTGGCTCTCAGAGGGAAAATAATGATAGCACTTGTATAGAAAAACATATATACTTTCATTTACTAGCAAGCTTTATTCCTTGTAAAAGCACTGGGTGAGTCTTCCTTGATCCTATTTGTCTTATAGGACTCATACTTACTGTCACTAAACATTATAGTAGAAAAAGATGGACTGGGGATTAATACATGTTTCTCTAATATTTGTTCACAATTTAGTTTGCCACCTTGTCTGTAGAAGAAGGGAAATACTTTAACACATGACATAGAGCTTTGACATGTCTTTTCAGAGTCTTCTAAGTTAAATAAAAATAAATCTAGAATCATCATTCCGAAGTTATAGTTTTAGATCATGTGTTAGATAATTGATTTCACAAAACCATCCTAACCATTGAAGACATTTGATGAATCTTAAAACAAATTGAATTATTTTCTTTTAATTTGCAAGCTAAAAATAAAATAATGAATCTTGACAGGGGGAGAAGGTTGGAGCTGTGGTTTTATCTTTGTGTAGAACTTCCAGTATGGAAAAGCCTAACCTCAATGGAGGTCAACTATTCTTCTGCAATTTGTAACCTTAGATCATTGCTGAAGAGCATTGAGCTGTTAAATGACTTGTCCATGGCCAGGTAGCCAGAATGAATTGGAAGCCATGTTTGAGACCAATTCTTTCTCTTTCTTCACTTTAATCTGTATTTCAGAAAATTGCCAATGCAATTTTCCTGAAGTTTTGGACTGACAATGTCCACTCCTTACTTAATAAACTTCTTTGGCTCTAAACTTTCTATTTGACATTTAAAGCCAATCACAATCTGATCCCTTCCTGCATTTTAGTCTACTATCATTATTCTCATTTCATAGGAAACATGCAGAAATAGGGTAAGTGATTCGTTTAGGATCCGATAACTTATGTCCAAGGCAGAATTCAAACTCATGTCTTCTTGATTCCAAGTCCAGTACTCTAGTTATCATATAACCTCATTGTACATAGAGATGCAAAGGTACCTTAAGGTGAATTTGTCAAATCCCTTGTAGACACAAGAAATCTGAGGCTCAGATAAATAAAGTGACTTGCACAAGGAAGTGACCAAGTTAAGACTTGGATCCAGATCTGTTGCCTCACAACCCAGAGTTCTTTGCAATGTAACGTGTATCCTTACCCAAAGCTGATGGGAACTGCAATTTCATTTGGTCCCCAGTTGGGGTGAATTGTTAACTTGGCAGGAAATGAGACCGTAATCCTAAACCACTTAGGGGAATTATAAGACTAATGTATTAGAACATAAGCTCCTTGAGAACAGGCGCTATTTCATTTTTCTCTTTGTATCCCCAGGACTTAGCAAAATATCTGGCACGTAGTAAGTTCTAAATAAAGTCTCTTCTGGTTGCTTAATTGATTGTTCTGACTACTAGATTGGCCCTCTAATTCCTATGTGATGTTAGCTCTCAATGGAATTTATATAGTGAAAAAAATATCATCTTTAAAACATGGCAAATAAAAATGATTATGATAAGCCATGACCAATTTGAAATTACACCATTTCCTTATGTACATTTTCATAATGCCAGTCATACATTTGTTTGCTTCATTCTCACACCCAACTCTTATTCTTTGTCATTACACAGAAATAAGCTACGGTTATAATTATAAACAATGTATCTAAAATAGTCCAATTTAACTTTTTAAACCCCTGATTAGCATAGTACACTGTATAAGATGATTTGGGGTATTTAAAAGGACTTAAATGCAAATAACTGAATGAATAACTATGAATCCAATGGCTTTATTAAATATCTCCATCCTATAATGGAAAGAGCACTATACTTGGAACTTGAGGATTTGTGGTTTAGAAATGACTTATATAAACTTTTAAAAGGCATCAACAGGGGCAGTTAGGTGGCGAAATAGATAGAGCACCAGCCCTGAAGTCAGGAGGACCTGAGTTCAAATCTGGTCTCAGACCAGACACTTGACACTTATTAGCTGTGTGACCTTGGGCAAGTCACTTAACTCCTAATTGCCTCACCAAAAACAAACAAACAAAAACATAAAAAAGGCATCAACAAACTATAGCACTCACTTATATGGAAAATACACAAAACTGTAGCAAGAAATTAACCTTTACTTATGTTTACTTATGTTTCATATTTATATAAAACCAAGATGTAGCCTTATTGTCATGCAGAAACACTAGAAGTTTTCCCACTATGATTCAGGTAAAGCAAAGATGTTGTCTCCACTATTATTTGACATACTGCTGACAATGCTAGATGTAATAATAAAATAACAACAACAAAGAGAAAAAGAAATTGATGGAATCCGTGCAGGTAATATATTCCCTATTTGTAGATGATATGATGTCTTACAGAAACTCAGAGATTCAATAAAAAAAAATTAAGACAATTACTAAGTGCTTCAATAAAATAGGATATGAAGTAAGCTTAGAGAAATAACATCTCTAAATTTTATTTAAACCCAAGAGGAAATGAAAGAAGTGAAATTTCATTACAAATAACTATAAAATTCATAAAATATTTGGGTGTTATCCTACTAGGGATACACACAGGATTCATGTAAGGAACAGCTAAAATATTCTTTACAAAAATAGTGAAAGATTTAAACAGTTGGAGAGACAGTGTTAATTTGACAAAAATAAGCTTCAGCAATAAAAAGGATATTATATAAATTGTTAGATAGAAACACTTAGTGCTCTATCAATCAAAACACTAAGAGGCAACTTTATAGAACTAGACAAAATCATAACAAAATGCATTTGTAAGAACAAAAGAGCTAGAATCTCAAGGGAAATAATAATTTAAAAAAAAGAAGAAGGGGTCTTGTACTACCACATCTCAAATTACATTACAAAGTATTAATCATAAAAGGGATATATAAATTTGTTTTTAGAAGTGACAGCCTTTGGGCTTTGACATAATGATTTCATTATTATTTGCACAATTTGTCATAGCATTCAATAAAAAAGTGTGAGATAATTTGTATTTATAATTGGTTTTCTCCATTTTACTTATAAAGAACATACAGACAATCCCTCAAAAGCATTCACATAATGTATATTTATCTCTTTTATATGCACAGACAATCTATTCTCTTTCTGAAATTCATAGGAATACTTTCTATTTTTACTACTATTCCTGCTAGGTAATGCCTTCCATTCCTCCTTAAGGCTAGATATCCCTTCACTGTCTAGGACCCCAGTTGGTAACTTCAGAGTCATTTTTAATTCTTCTCTTGTAGTTACCCTCATATTTAACCAATTGCCAATCCTATTGATTCTACCTTCACAACATCCCCTTAGATTCATACACTCTTTAAAAGGAGGGAGTGTTTGTTTTTGCCTTTCTTTGTCTCCTGAGCACTTACACAGTGCCTGATACAGAGTATTCACTTGATAAATTCTGGTTGATAGATGAATATTTCTTGCATCTTCTTCCTATTCCCTACTCACCTTACCTCCACCCAGTCCAGGACTTCATCATTTCTTACCTAGAGTATTGTAATATCCTGAAAATTGCCCTTCTTGACTTCTTTCTTTCTATCCTATATCTGTCAAAGTAAACTTCAGAAAGTACATCTCTGCCCAGACCTCTTTTCTGCTCAAAAGGTTAAAGAGAAAGAGGCTTATCCAGTGGTAAATTTTAAATTCAAAGCCCTTGTGTAAAATGTTCTAAAGAATCTTTTTATTCCTACTCTCCATTTTATGGCTTTTTCTATGTACCCTGGAATGAGTCAATTTTCAATTTCCTAATCACTTGTTAAAGATGGCTTCCACTGAGAGAACTTAACTTTTTTTGGAGTCATCGACCACTTTGGCAGGCTGGTGAAACCTATGGACGGCTTCTCAGAACAATGTTTTTAAATATACAAAATATTTTAGATTACAATAGAATTCAATTAGGTTGAAATAGAGAAGTATTTTTTTTCCATCCAAGTTCCCTGAAATATATCCAGAGACATTTAGAGGATCTATGGACCCTTGGATAAGTAGCCCTGCGCTTTAAAGAATAATTATAATTTTCCTTTTATTCATTTGTGTTGCATAGAATCATGGTAAAATGGTGAAGGCTAGGTGGTGCAACAGATAGAGTGCTGGGCATGGAATCAGGAAGACCTGAGTTCAAATCTGTTCTCAGACCCTTACTAGCTATGTGACTCTAGGCAAATCACTTAACCTCTGTTTGCCTCAGTTTCTTCAAGTATAAAATGAGTAGCAAATACCTCATAGGTTTGTGTTGAGAATCAAATGAGATAATGCTTGTAAAGTGCTTAGCACAGTACCTGGCACAGTAAGCTTTGTATAAATGCTAGCTATTATTATATTGTGAAATTATTTTTAATTTAATTGTATTATTGATTGAAACAATGTCTTTTGGCTAATTTTACTATGAGAACAACTAATATTAAAGTTAGCTCACATCCCTTGGACTCATTTGTGACAAAAAATTCACTCGGTGTGTGCCTATTTTCCTGTTCAGAATCATCTCAGTGGCTTAAAAAAGAAAATGCATACTGAGGGGATGATGCACAACTGGAGAATTGAATTCTACCTAATCATTAGTTTGTTTATTTGAAACTGAGCTAGAGTAATGATCCTTGAAGATGTTACCAATTATCTGAAACTGCAGTAAACAGATTTTCCTGTGAAAATGTTTCATGATAGAATGAATTTTTTCACTAATATTTTATGGCATGTATTGGATCTCTGAATTCTGAATGTTATGAGTGCCAGCATAAGTCAGTGACTTCCAAATTTGCAGTGACTTTAGAAACCTATCAAGAAAAAAAATTACTTGAGGAAGGTATAAATCCACGCTGGGTATGGAGAAGATACTTTTGATTTTATTCTTTACATTTATTAAACTCTTATGATGAATGGGGATGGGCATCAAACTTGCTTCTTGGAAGAAGATAAGCTTCTTGAGGTCAAGAACTATTTTCCTTTTGTTGTTATATTGCCATTGAACACAGTTCTTACATATAATGAATGCTTAATAAATACTTTCTGAACAAATAAGGAATGGCAAAAATAAATGAATAAAGGAATTGAGAATATAGGTGTCTTTACTGTCCAAAGAGCTCTCAGAATCATACTCTTTCAGAACCAAGAAATGAATAAAGGAAAATTATAAAGGTCTTATAATTCCATCTGAAACATTCACCCAATGACATTAGAGGCCTCTAAAACTACATCAAGTAATGTATTTTGCATATGATGCTAATCAGCTCAATTTTCTCAGTCTTAAAGAGAATATCTGAAGGTGATAATCCCTTACCTACCCCCCCCCAGACTATTCATGTTTATTTTATAGGGCTCATCTTCATACTCTCTTAAGTTCCAGTCAAACTACTTGCTGTTCCATGAATTAGCATTATATCTCCAAAGTTTAACTCTTGGACCAGAGCTTATTTTGTCCTCACACCCACTTCTTGGGATCTATAGCTTCATTCAAGACTCTGCTACTTATCTATAGGAAAAGATTCTAATCCCTCTGCTTCTTAGGATTGTCTCCTTCCTCAAGTTATCTAGTATTTACTTATCTGAATAAATGTCCTATTCTTTTAGTCAAATGTAATCTCCTTGAGGACAAAGCAATATGTTTTGTTTTTGTGTTTTTTGGTCATTTCATCTTGTGAGCCTAGCATACAGACTAATAGATAAGCAGTGCTTTAACAAGAGCTTATTAAACTGAATTGGGCAGAAAAGAATGTCATGTCTTTTCACATATGTCCTTCTCTCCCTAAAGTATATCTACATCTATTTAGCTAGAATGTGTGATTTTGTTTTGCAGTTGATCTCTATGGATACAACAAAGGACAAAGGTCATGGTTCCACAAAGCATTTCCTTAGGTAATTGCTCAATTTTCATAGCTCTTAAGCAGCCACTGGTGAATAGTTAGGTTATATCCCTTTAGGCTGTTCATCATAGATGTTTGCCAACTCATCCATTTTAAAATGACCTGAAAGAAGCCTGACTAAATTGGAAGCTATCAAAACTACCTTAGTTTCTCTGTGAGTGAAATAGACCAAAGACAATTCTTTACCATTCAAGTCCATGCCATGCATAAAAAAAGTGATAATCTTCAAAAACAGACTATTTGTCTTAGTAAATGGATATGTGTCTGCAGAACCTGATAGCATGCCAGTGACACTAGCCAGCATGATTGCAGCATTGGGATTCAGCTTCTCAAAAAAGTGTTAGAAAGCATGACAGGACGGGAATCCTAGCCTGTTAAAGTAGACTCTTCTCCATGAATGATCTCTGGGATGGATATCAGTATGCTTTTTCTTTTATCTACAGTGGCAGGATTTACACAGGACCTCCACTAGCCTGTCCTGCCTACAAAATATACCTGATATTGATACGAAGAATTTTAGATGAGAAAGAATTCTTACATTGCAAAATTAAGTGAAAAAAAAATCTTTGTACCCTGGAGAGTTAGTTCTTTGGACTTCTCTGGTTTTAATGCTAAGATAAAAGATGTTCACTACTCAACCAGCAAGGCCAGGAAAATTGTTTTTTAATGTTTTTAAATAAGTCCATGAGTCACTTTAATTAAGGAATGACTGAGCAACAAAATCAATAAAAATATCTTTCCTAACCTCTTTTATGAATTCAAATTATGAAATATAGCTCTAGTTTGGAAATCATTACATGATGAAAATTAGTATAACATTTCATCCCCACTGTGAGTCAAATTGTCAACTGGCTGGCTGGTATTCTAAGCCATTATCAAAATGGGATGGTAGTATTCCATAAAACTGTCTGTTTTGCTGTTGTTTTGCTTTGTTTTTGTTTTTATTGTTTAGAGCATGATAGGAATCATATTTAGTCATGGAAACTAAAAAAATATATCTCCAATGTCAGACAGATTGAAATTTAACAACCTGACAAATATGCCCATTTGTTGACTTCAACAAACTCACTATCCCACTTAGATTAACATGATAAAAAAGCACCATAAAGGCAGCTTAATGACATTTGTACAAGTAAGATATGTTTTAGTGTCTGGATGAAATGGTTGTCACTAAAAGATTCTGATTATTTAAAAATGAAGTCTGTTGTACTTGGGACTTTCTTGCCAAATGGGTTGAGATATGCCACTGATCTAAAGACAATGATCCTTTTGAATTATGTTCCTTTCTCAGACTTAATAGATTGAGGCAGGAATTTATATGAAAATCTGTTCATTGCATTTCATTATAAAACTCTAAGGTGTATTCATATCTTCTTGCATAAACATCAGTGAATGGGATGTATTCTTTGAATATAGGTGAAAGTATCAATAGTATGATTCAGAATGAGAACCTGCTCAATTGATTTATTTTATTGAGTTTCATTCTACAAAGGTACAATAAAAAAATGTCCACATTATGTCAAAGGCACCAGTTATATATAGTTTCTATTTCTTTCTTCAGTTTAGGATTCAAGTTCCATGATTTACTGAATCTTCTCTAGAGTTGAATTTTTAAAAAATCAGCATATTAGAGCGGTATTTTTCTTGACAGCTGATTAAATGCTATACAGAAATTATGTTGGTAGACCTGCATAATGCAGATGAATTATCCATTAGCATTAATGCTGCCCTCTGAAAGTAAGTCTTTCAGTGAAATGTTCACCTTCAATGTCCATAATACAGGCAAGAGAAAATCACTAACTTTCAAATTAAATTTAACCTTTCAGAGTATGAATTATTTACATGACAATTTTCTTTCTACCCGAGTATTTAGAACAGGTTGTCCCATGCTTTGAATTTCATGACCATGAATAACTACAAATAGGAATATAAAGCTTCAGTATTTCTGGTTTGTTGAATTGTTCCTATGTGTTTTGGTGTTGTTGTTTTAGTTTAGTAATATGATTTAAAAATCCATATTTAACCAATTTCTTATAATTTAAGTCAGCTGCTCTATAGAAATAAATATTTTTCATGCAGACATTGAAAGTTTGACTTTTCTTTAAGATTTCAATATTATTTTTAAAATAAAGAGTTGTCAAAGTATTGTGATATTCAGCATGCTAATTTTAATTTAATTGGTTTTATGTTCCTGATAGTTGCCAAATTACAGTTTAATAAATCTCCAATATAAAGTTCTAAATTATAAAAAGGTTTGATAGTTTGGAAAGAGAATGTTTCATTTTTACAGGTAGGAATCTTAACAGATGCTCATTGTAACAAGTCTTTTGAAACTCTCTAAATCTAACTTTGCAAATTGATCCTGCATCTATAAAGATGCAAAGATATCCCCACCCCAAAAAAGCTAACTTCAATAATTAACACATAACCGTCACAGTCTTCTTTGGGGGACAAAGCTTACTGGTACATATGAATCAATTATGCTGGTGATTTGTGGGCAAATTACTCAAATAGTTGCTAACTTAGAAATGTGGATTTCTATCTGTAGAGGAAGTGCCCACCCTGATAAAACCATAAACCCATCATAGACGTGCCTCTAGTCAATTTGGCTGAAATGAACTGATTGACAGAATTTTTAGTTCAGTTTTACCAGCCATCTTAATTAACATCCAATTGCATGTTGCCTTTGAAGTGAAGACAGTATGGTAAATGTTGATTATGATTTTACTGAAATAACTAGTTTGACCATTAAGGAATTTGTATAGTATTCAAATTTTATATATATATATATATATATATATATATATATATATATATATGTATATAAAAATCAATTTTGTAATAAAGTCCTACTTTGGTGCTCTATTATGGTATGGAGGCAACCTCACATTCTATTCAACAAATTTTTAAACATTTTTTTTAAATTTATTTATTTTTAGTTTTCAACATTTACTTCCACAAGATTTTGAGTTCCAAATTTTCACCCCATCTCGCCCTCCCCCCACCCCAAGATGGCATGCATTCTGAATATCCCTTCCCCTAGTCTGCCCTCCCTTCTCTCTCTCCCCTCCCTTGTCTTATCCCCTTCCCCTCCTACTTTCCTGTATGGCAGGATAGATTTCTGCACCCCACTCCCCGTATTTCTTATTTCCCGGTTGCACGTGAAAACATTTTTTTAAACATGTCTTTAAAATTTTGAGTTCCAAATTTTCTCCTTTCCTCCCTCCCCACTCACCTTCATTGAAAAGGCAAGCAATTCAATATAGGTTATACATGAGCAGTTATGCAAAACACTTCCATACTAGTCATGTTGTAAAAAACTAACTCTATTTCCCTTAATCCTATTCTGCCCCTCATTTATTCTATTCTTTCTTTTGACCCTGTCCCTCCTCAGAAGTGTTTGTTCTGATTACCCCCTTTTTCAATGTGCCCTCCTCTCTATCATTCCCCCTGCTCTCTTCTCCCCTTCTCCCCCTATTTTCCTGTAGGGTAAGACAGATTTCCATACCCAATTGAATGTGTATGTTATTCCCTCCTTAAGCCAAATCCTATGAGAATAAGGTTCACTTATTCCTTCTCACCCTCCCCTGTTTCTCCTCCATTGTAAGAGCCTTTTCTCTTCTATTTTTTGTGAGATAATTTACCCCTTTCTACCTCTCCCTTTCTCCTTTTCCCAGTATAATCCTCTCACCCCTTAATTTTATTCTCCAGATAGGACCCCTTCATCTTCAACTCACCTGTGCCCTCTATCTCTATCTATACTATACACATATATGTATGTGTGTGTATATATATATATATATGTATATATATATACATATATATATACGCATATATATACATACGCACACACATACATATAATTTTATCCCTCCAACTACCCTAATACTGACAAAGGTCTCATGAGTTATAAATATCATCTTTCCATGCAGGAATGGAAACAATTCAACCTTAATAAGTCTCTTATGATTTCTCTTTCCTGTTTACCTGTTCATGTTCCACTTGAGTCTTGTATTTGAAAGTCAAAATTTCTATTCAGTTCTTGTCTTTTCATCAAGAATGCTTGAAAGTCCTCTATTTCACTGAATAACCATTTTTTTCCCCTGAAGGATTATGTTCAGTTTTGCTGGGTAGGTGATTCTTGGTTGTAATCCTATCCCCTTTGCCCTCCAGGATATTATATCCCATGCCCTGCTGTCCCTTAATGTAGAAGCTGCTAAATCTTGTATTATCCTGATTGTATTTCCACAATACTTGAATTGTTTCTTTTTGGCTGCTTGTAATACTTTCTCCTTGACCTGGGAACTCTGGAATTTAGCTACAATATTTCTAGGAGTTTTCCTTTGGGGGTCTCTTTCAGGAGGAGATCAGTGGATCCTTTTAATTTCTATTTTGCCCTCTGGTTCTAAAATATCAGGGCAGTTTTCCTTGATAACTTTTTGAGAAATGATGTCCAGGCTCTTTTTTTGATCATGGCTTTCAGATAGTCCAATAATTTTTAAATTCTCTCTCCTGGATCTATTTTCCAGGTCAGTTGTTTTTCCAAAAAGATATTTCACATTGTTTTCTAAATTTTCATTTGTTTTGCAGTGTCTTGATTTCTCATAAAGTCACTAGCTTCCAATTGCTCTATTCTAATTTTTAAGGAAGCATTTTATTCAGTAAGCTTTTAGACTTCCTTTCCCATTTGGCCAGTTTTGCTTTTTAGGGCATTTTTCTCCTCATTGGCTTTTTGGACCTCTTTTGCATTTGGGTTAGCTATTTTTTAAGGTGTTATTTTCTTCAGTATTTTTTGGGTCTCCTTAGCAAGCTTTGACTTGTTTTTCATGATTTTCTTGTATCACTCTCATTTCTCTTCCCAGTTTTTCCTCTGTTTCTCTTACTTGCTTCTCAAAATCCTTTTTGAGCTCTTCCAAGGCCTGGGACTGATTCATATTTTTCTTGGAGGCTTTGGATGTAGGAGCTTTGATTTTGTTGTCTTCTTCTGGTTGTATATTTTGATCTTCTTTTTCACCAAAGTAAGATTCTATGGTCTGACTCTTTTTGCGCTGCTTGCTCATGATCCCAGACAATTACTTGAGTTTTAAACTCTTTGTTAAGGTAAGAGTCTGCTTCCAATTTGGAGAGTGTACTGTCCCAAGCTTCAGGGGTTTGTGTAGCTGTTTTCAGAGATACTTCTTAGGGACCTGTAAATTTTCAGTTCTTCCAAGGTGGTATGATAAGGGGCGAGGTGTTTACTCCTTTCCTGGCCTGTGCTCTGGTCTCTGAGGAGAATTTCCTCTCCACAGCCACTACAAGCTGCACTAGGCCAGTGATCCTTCTCACCCCAGGATCGCCCCTTAGAACTGTGACCCAGATCCATGCACAGGCAAAGTAAGAGATTCCTGCCTCAGCACTGGCAAAAAGATCCCTGCAATCCCCCTCTGATCAGCCACTGGATTCCCCCTCATTCTGTGGGCCGGAAGCTCCAGAAGCAGCCACCACCCCTGGGCTGAGCTTGGGAATTGGGGCTGAGACCACCATGCTTCTCTTTCACCATAGAAACAGACTTTTCCCGCTGACCTTCTAAGTTGTCTTTGGCGTTTGTGGGTTGAGAAGTCTGGAAACTGCCACAGCTGCCTGTGATTCAGGCCTCTGAGGCCTGCTCCAGGTCCACTGTGGCCGGCCCTCCCATGCTGAGCTACACTTCTCTCCCAGCCTGGAGTGACATACCTTTCTGATCAATTGTCAAGGTTGTCTTGGGCTGGAAATTTATTTCACTCTGTCTTTTTGTGGGTTCAGCTGCTTTAGAATTTGTTTAGAGCCATTTTTTATACGTATTTGGAGGGGTTTGGGGGAGAGCTCAAGCAAGTCACTGCTTTCAGTCTGCCACCTTGGCTGCGCCCCTTTGAGAGAAACAAATATTTATTAAACATCTGACTGTATGTGTTCTGTGCTATGTGCTGCATGATATAAGCAAATGAGATAACATATTATTGTTGTTCAGTTGTTTTCATCATGTCTGACTCTTTGTGACCTCATTTGGGGTTTTCTTGGTAAAAATGCTAAAGTGCTTTGCCATTTCTTTCTCTCCAGCTCATTTTACAGATCACGAAACTGAGTCAAACAAAGTGACTTGCTCAGGGTCATTAGTAGCTGAGGCTGAATTTGAACTCAGGTTTTCCAGACTCTTGCCCTGGCACTCCATTAACCATGCCACCAACAGATCCTAGTAAGCAAGAAGAGCTTATTCACAAACTATCTGCCAGTCAGCTAAGGACCAGCCTAGAGAAGACAGAGCTTTAGAGTATCAGCCATACTTCCAGAGAAGCTCACAAACAAGCTTGTTCCAAAGTGATAAATGTTTTGGCCAAAACAACTCATGAAACCGTCTGACAAAGTTTAATAGCAACCAAATATTAGAAATCACAGATCCTTTGAAGAATTAAAATCTAGCAGAACTACTTAGATTATTTATGCTTGATTATTTTCTATTAAATGAAAGTAATAAACCACTTAAAACAAACTAAATGGTTTCCAATTTGTGAAAGACATGATTGTGTTATAAGAAGATCAGTGGAAAAGTCCAAGTTGTTAGGTAATCCAATCTATAAAATTTGAAGGAAAAGAAACATTTTTAAGTTTAAGAAATAGAAGTAAAAAGAGGGGCATAATAAGGCAGCCTTAGAATATTTGACACCAAGGTGAAACACAGATTTTTTAAAAAGGTAATTTAAGTAAAAAAAAAAATTGCATCATATAGGCAGCATAGCTAAGTGGAAAGGGAGCTGGAGTTAAAGCCAAGAAGAAGAAGGTTCAAGCTCCACTTCTGGAAAATATTGCCGGTATGTCTCTTGACAAGTCATTTAGCGTCTCAGTACTCTGGACAACTTTCTAGGATTATAAATTTCAGAGAAGATGCTAATATGTTGACAGAGGGACTTAGTTTATTTACTTGGAAATCTGGTTTTTATCTTTATCCCCTCTCCATTGTAAAGGAAACATGAAGTAGAGGACAGATCATTGGTTTATTTTCAGGAAGACCCTGGTTTAAACCTTTCCCCAAACACTTATAAGAGTGTGATCTCAGCAAGTCACTTAACCCCTGGGTACCTCAGTTATTTCATCTGTAAAATCAGAGGATTGGACCTGAAGGCTTCTAAGGCCCTTTCCATCTTGATCTATCATCCTAGATATAACAGTGCACATCAGCATTTCAGCAAAATGAATAGAGATGGTGGTGATGATGGTCTTGAAATAGGCAAGGAAAATGACCTTGGGGTTGGAAGATGTCAGTTCAAGTCCACCACTTTATAGCTAGGTGATTTGAGGTAAGTCATTTCACTTTTCCAAGTTTCAATTTCACATATTTTTGTAACATGGAAATCATAAGATTTTCATTATCACAATATCATGAAAATAAGTTAGATCTGACCACGTTATTTCTTTCCCACCTGTAAACTATACTGGCTTCCTACTACCTCTAAGAGCAAACATATAAATTCCTCTTTGGCATTTAAAATTCTTCATTACCAAGCCCTTCCTACTGCCTGTCTTCTTAAGAATAATTTCACTCCACCCATTCAATAATCTAGCCACACTGGCTTGCAGTGTTCCATCTATTGGCCCTGCACTTTTGCAGTAACTGTGCTCTGGGTTTCAAATACTGTCCTTCAACTCTAGAGTCACTGGTTGCCTTCAAAATCCAGCTCAAGAACCACATTCTACAGTAGACATGTTAAACTTACTGCCAAATGTAGTTTGCAAAACTTCCTAGCGTGACCAAACTAGATTAAAATGTAATGGGAAATGTCTAACAAAATTGACAAAAATCCAATCCTACATAGATAATGGTAATTTGTGGTTTTCTAAGTCAATATGCTTCCCACATGAATATGTTTCTATTTGCATTTGATGGCACTGCTGTATAGGAAACCTTTCTTGATCTTGTCAACAACTAGTGCCTTTCCTCCCCCAAACTATCTTGTATCCATTTTGTGTATTTGGGACCTCCAAGTAAGAGTGCGAACTCCCTGAGGGCAAGAACTGTTTGACTTTTTTTATATATGTAGTGCTTAGTACACTACATTATAAATACTAAGTAGGCTTTAACAAGTCCTTGTTAATTGACACAATCTACAGATGTCATTAACTTATGTACAAAATCATAACAGTCCTTTACTTAAGGATTTTATTATTGCTATAGGATTGTATTATTAAATGAAAGTTTTGATACTTGATGCAATCTGAATTCCATAGGTGGGATACCTCCTCTGTAAAGGCAAATCACAACCCGCCTGCATCTTAGTTTTGCTATCTTTCATTAGATAGGACTTTTAATGTGTATGTAATGATGATGAAGAAACTGTCTCTACCCACAAAGATCTGCAATTTTTCTTAAATGTGTAATTAGCAGGTGGACACTTCAATAAATATCTGAGGTGAAAAAGGGCAGTTACATGGTACAGTGGATAGAGTGCTGGGCCTAGAATCAAGAAGATTCACCTTCTCACGTTCAAATCTGGTCTCTGACAGTTACTAGGTATGTGGCCCTGGGCATATCACTTAACTGTTTGTCTCAGTTTCCTCACCTGTAAAATGAGCTGGAGAAGAAAATGGCAAAATATTCCAGTATCTTGGCCAAGAAAAACCCATATGGGCTCACAAAGAGTTGGATATGACTGAACAATGTCATGATTTTATTTTTTTTTAAGTAACAAATAATCTAATGGCCAACCTGCTATCTATGAACAAAGAAAATGCAACCACGGATAATTAGGCTATTTAATGCAAAGTCCAGATTTCTATTTCATCTTAAAAACTGAAATTATTCTGCCTCCATTACAGGATAATTTATTAAAAGATCAGCACTAGATATAGAACGCCTTCTGATAACTCCCTGGATTTGAAGTCCAAGAAACTATTTCAAATTCATAACTGATGAGTTACATTTTATTACCTTGCACTATATTATATTTTGTCCATTTTATTTTGTATTCTTACTTGTGCTTATACACTTTTCTTGTAGTGTGAATGATCAATGTGAAGAAATAAAACACAAAGTAGGAACGGTATTTCTTATATCAGGTCAATTCAAAATATAATGAATTTAGAGCAGGAAGGGACCTCAGATACCATCTAGTTCAACCCATTCATTTTATAGATGTAGGAACTGGTTCAGAGGTAGTTAATTGACTTGTCCAAAATCTGCCAGGTAGTAAACATCAGAGGTGGAATTTGAACCCATGTCCTGACTCCAGAAGAATGTTCTTTCTACTTTGCCACCTGATCCTTGGAGCCATAGCTAGGGCAGTGAAATAAACTACCTTAAATAGACCATATGAAAGTTAATGTTGTGTCTATTGGCCATCTTTCAGGATGTTAATAAAAAGTACTCTACATCGAGAACTTTATCCGATGTATCTACTAGAATATTTATATTTCTATGGAGTTAAGGTATCAACAGACAGTGATGATGCTGGATCTCTTAGTTCATGCTTGATGTATATTCTTCACAAATGGGAACTTGTCTTTTTCTGATTTAAATTTAAAATTCTGCTGTTGCATTTATTTCTTAATTTGCTGAATTCTTCTCTTGCTGCTCAGGGTTTCTAGTGCCTTCCTTCTAATCTTGAATGACATTCCCACTGTATCTTACCAACTTAAAGCACCTTTTCTTTCCTTGTTTAGAGATAATTGTGTTTGTCTGTGTCTGCATGGTGCCAACATAGCTAGTCGGTGGAAAAAATCTGATTGTCACCATGAAAACAACAAACAAAAACACTAATTGCATTTTTTTTCTCAACCAGTGTTATGGCCCATGTAGCTACAGCTTATGAGTATTGCAATTTATTTTCATTTAATCTTCTAAATTTGATTTCTTAAATACACTATGAAATATTATCCTCATAGCTGAATTGTGTGAGCATCCAATAATGGATTTACTTCCCATGCTGCTTTTGCAGCATTCTGTATAGAAAAGAACCCATCACTTAGTCTGCATAGGGACTCCCAGAATACTAATTCCTACCAACAAATGTTGCAAACCATGGGGGTCTTTTAAAATATATCATTTTTAATCGCTAGAAGCATACAGTGTTTAAATTTAGTGGGGCAGGTAGATGGCATGATGGATAGAACACTAAACCTTGAGTCAGAAAGATCTGAGTTCAAATCCAGCCTGCAATACCAGTTGTATGACCCTGACAGTAAACCATCTGCCTGATCCCCTCCCCCATAAAATGGACATAATAATAGTACCTACCTCCAAGGCTTGTTCTAAGGATCAAATGAATAACATTTATAAAGCACTTGTCCAAGATCCTAGAGCAGTTGCCAGAGTGTGGGTTTGAACCCAGGCCTTGCTGCTTCTAAGCCTAGCTCTCTGTCTACTTTGCCATTATTCAGACTAAATATAAAACTCTTTGAACTACTACAATATATACAGCTCTTGATTTGTAGTTTGTCTACTTCTTTTCAAGTAGAAAAGCTCTACTGGGGAAATAGTCTTAAGTAGACATGGAAATAACTTGTTTCTGATGGTGAAAGGGTACTATAAAGTAAATTTGGTCATTTTGACAAAATGATAGAAATAATAACTTATCTTGGTTGCAATAAAATAGCTGATTGTAATTCCTAAAGTCTATTTATACCCTCTGTTTTGATTCGTTGAAACTTAAGAAGTATATTTGGTCTTTCAATAGGGTGTAGAATTAGGTAACAATGTCTACATTCCATGTAGAATCATATCGGTTATTGTGATAATAAAGATCAAACATACAGAAAATATGTATTTTTATAATAGATATTTGGGCTTAACTGTAATATGGCTAAAGCAGCTATTTATATAAGCACATGCTTTTATTCCTCACTGATGGTATTTCTATTTTAAAAATAGAGCTTGTCCAGTGGAAATAATTTTTGGTAAATAATTTAGAAACACTTCTGAAACAGGCACAATTGAAATAAATATGCTTTTTTTAATAAAAGATTTTTAAATTTATGTTTTTATTTTTAAATGGAAGACAAACTGATGCTTATATCAAGTAATGTGGAAGTGAAAATAGAAAAATTTAAACTATTCAGAATTTGTGATTATTTGAGATCCTATGTTCCATTTCTATGGAACATTATTACTAATTCTGTGTTCCATTTCTTAAGGAAGAGCCAAGCAGTGGAAGTCATCTTTGCTTCTTGCCTTACTAAATGTTAGTTGTAAGACAACATTGTCTAGAACAGATACCTAGAGAACCAAGTTTTATTCCTAGCTTTTACTACCAGCGCAGTAGGGAGGCTCTGTAAGAACTTCCCTATATGTTTCCACTTTGCCTTCTTTTTAGGTAATTTGAAAAGTATAGGTGTTGCAGTTTCTTTTATTTTTCAGAAGGATGTTGTGTAGATGGCTGAGCTAATATGTGGAAGGCTCTTTGAACTACTTAAAAGAAATATATTTTAGTGAAAAGAGAGAGACTTTCAAACTCAAAGCATAGGATAACCTCCTGTCATAGATAAATTGTGGCAGAGAACAAGCCAGTTGGTTTATTGCAAACACACAGCAGGTATGCCATTTCTAGACCTTCAATAGCAATACTACAAAATGTGCCCTGATGCTTTCTTTGGGAGCTCAACCTCTTAGTGACAGTAAACATTGTCTGACAGAGGTTCCAGTAGGGAAGTTTCATGATCTTTGACTTCTATATTCTAAGCTTTGTCTCTGATAATCTTTCATGGATTGACTTTTTAGGTTAACTATTATAACCCTGGCTTTCCACTGTAAACATAAATGTTCTCTATTCAATGATATTCTGAATGAGTAAAATGTTTTGCTTACTCGTGAGGGGAAAGCCGAGGAGAGAGCAGGGTCTGTTTTAGCTGGACAAAGTAAGGGAAAATTTGAAAATGATGTGTAAAATGATCCCATTTTTGAGTGAGAATAAAAGTATGTTGGAAAAGGGCTATGGAGTGTGTGTGTGTGTGTGTGTATGTGTAAGACCAGAGAAGCCTACTTTTAATAATGAAAATTATTAGTACTATAGAGTTTAGCAATTAGGGAAGTACTGCCTTTTAGGTAAATTCTTTCACAGCTACCACCTCCCCAAGATAATACTGACTTCCTCTCCAAAATTACTTTGTATTTATACACGTTACACACTTACAGTATTTACATACACACACACACACACACACACACACACATATACACATACCACATTCACATCTAACCAATCATAAGGACAAGAAATGTTTTATTTTTGTTTTTGACTAAGGTACTTAAGAAATACATGTGAGTTGAATCAACCCTAGTGAAAATTCATTAATCACAGGGGCAATAATAGTTTACAACTGAATAAAGTACCTTAAATTGTACTCACAAGAAAGTTGTTATACTAGAATGTTTATTGAAAAGATTAGAAGCATATTATTTCTTTTGCTGTACCTGATAATGTTGGAAAAACTTTTTCACCTTGCTTTTGAACTTTCAAGAAAGTATTTTGAGCCTCACTAAATATTGTGCCAATTGGAGAATAGCTGTAAATGAGAAATTGTTGGCAGTCAGTCATCTGTGGTTGTGAAAACAGCAGCAGTCATATTTATGAAACACCTAGATTTAATGAACCTGTGGACAAGTTTTTGAGGCAGCTGTTTCTTTGTCAACTGACAAAAAGCATGAGATCTTAAAAGTGGTAAATGGCATATGTCATAGGACATGGTAGTAGAAAGAAAAAGCCTCTTCCACCAGGTTATGTTAAGGGCAAATCCATTTAGATCACCTTTATTTTTATAGGACATTGTGATAAAGTGGGCAGTTAGTCTTTGTATTATATTTTGCATTTTCAAGTCATTCTCATTGCTATAGTTCTTGAAGTTTTCATTAGTAGCCTATTACATATAATAACTAGTTGACATAATATGTATACATAATATGGAACATTTTGTAAATATTCAGATCTGAGAATGGGTGTGCCTAAGGTGAGGCATGCCCCTTTTGTTTATGTATAAAATTTTATAAAGAGATGTAGATTGAAATCTTCAGCTTAAAGACCCCTCCTTCCCAGGTCCTATAATCCAGTTTTGGGATGTTTTCCAAGGAGTAGTAGGGATCTAACCAGCTGTGCATATCCCCACCTACTGTCCAAGCTAATTTTTTTTCTAAATTGCCATAAAAACATGTGAGACTTAATGATCACATAAATAGTGAGATGAATAAAACTGCCTATAAACCTATTTTGATCAGAGAATCTGAGATCACCTTATATTGGATTATTTTTGCCTTCTCTGTGATTTTAGAAGTCATGTTATCACATATTCTAGAAGAAAGGGGCAAGAGAGGGGTAATTAGTAGTTTTATATACATTTCTATTACGATCATATGCCCATTTCTTCTCTGATCATGTGCCTTCATGCCTTCAAATAATTTTCATTACCATAAATAAATTTTAATCATTACATAACATAGAATCTAGGAGGTAGAAAATGTAGGCCTATTAGCAAAATTGACTCATTTCTTAGAACTGAAACTCAGAGATCTAAATAGCAGTTCTAGTGCCTAGGTCAAGCAGCATGAAATTTGCCTTCAAGGTATAATTCATGATGTTAAAAAAATTACACAAATGCCCTTGAACAAAGTGGGAATTATGTAGGAAAGTAGCTTACAGAAGGGAATCTTTAACTAATCATAGTCTTTTTATTCGTACTTAGTTTAATTGTTTTTGATGAAACTATTGGGAATGTGTCACATTTTTGTACCCTCTAAATTTTGACACCCTGGACAAAGCTCTAGTTGCCCCTTCTTGGTTATGTCTTTGCTGGACCCCCAACTCTTGTCAGTCATCTCAAAGTGGACATGTTGCTAGCCACAAGCAAAAGTAAGCACAAAATTGCTTGGTTTCAATTCAATTCAATGATTACCAATTCAGCACCTGTTACATGCTAGGCCTTGGAGATACAAATATAAATCTTAGACCTTTGGGAAAAGGAGTAGAAGCAACATTATAAAAGCAAATGAATCAAAATTATATATACAAAACAATTTCAGGAATTTTGTGGTGGGGTAGGGGACATTTAGAACTAGGGGCACATAACAATCGCCTTTGCAAAAAACAAACAAAAGAAACAATTTAAAAACTCAGTAAAAATTCCCCACTACTAAGGAAATAGTAGCACATTCAAAAAAATTCACGTTGAAAGAGTATTTTTTTTCTAAAACAAGTGGATGAAAATGGGTACGATGGGGGAAACTTTTTTTTGAGAATTGTATTTTCTTTGCCACGGAAGTCAGTTCTTGTGAAAGAGTGATTGTCCTTTCTAATAATATGCCCTAATTATTTAAACAGCATAAAGAAGTAATAGTTAAAAATTTCTCCAAAGCATTCTTCCGATGTGAACCAACACCTGAAGACTAAAACATAAAAGTCTAATAATCAGGATATTTTTAAACTTGGTTCTCTCTGCTTTGACAATCAGTAATGGTTCTAATCAGTGCTGCATAGAATGAAGACAGAAAATGATCAAATCTAAGTGAAGAATGAGTAGTAACTTCAAACTCTTCGCTTTTTTTCTCTATTTCAGAAAGGCTTACTACTACAAAGTCTCAAATAGGAATCACAGTTAAGGTTATCTTCAAAAGAGAAAAAAAACACCTAGAAAACTATGCTAGTTTCAACATTTTCATAACTTGAATGGATAGGAAAATTGGAGACACTTTCTAAGACTTATTTTCTGCCAATTTCTTTAGTGACTTCCTAAGGATCTTTAGGTGATAACAGAGTAGTTTATAGCAAGTAATTTAAAAAGAAATCCTAATATTTCATAATCAGTTATTATTTAATTCTCCCTGCTTTCTTGTTTTCTTTTCAAGTGTGTTAGGTATTGATTGGATTTGCCTTAAGAGTTCACTAAAGGAAAATTCATTGAACAGATAACTGAAGCCTCTTGGGTACAGGTCTGGTTTTTCTAGAAGGTATTTTTTAAGTTATTCTTGGCCAATACAAATTAAGTATTAAAGATTGCGGAGAGAGATGGGTCTGTGGTTTCACCGCCATAGCGCATTTTTTTTCTCCATCAATTCAGGTTGGCATGTTCTCTGCAACTTAGAGTGGGTAGGTTGAGCCAATATCATAAAAACAGCATTAATACCCAAATTGATTTACTTATTTAATTTTTGCTAAAGGTAATAAAAGCTTGAATCAGTGTATTGGCTTTATGAGGGGGAGATTTGGACATATTTGAGAGATGTGAAAGAGAATTTAGCTACTGATTGATTTTGTTTGGTAAGCAAGAATAAAGAGTTGAGGGTAACACCAATCAATGTTTTAAACCTGGGTGACTGAGAGGTGGTGGTTTCTTTGACAATAACAGAGAAGTTCAGAAGAAGGAGGAGGGTTTTGGAGGGAAAATGATGAGTACCATTTTGGACAAGTTGACTTTGAATTGCATACAGGACATCCAGTACTGTGTAACACGAATAAAGATCTATCAAAGTATAATGAGAAGAAACAGTAGAAGGAAAACCAAGGGAGAGCAGGGCTATGAAAACTGGAGATAAGAGAATATGTAGCAGGAGGTGCTCAGTTGTGTCAAATACTGTTGAGAGGTCAAGAGGACTAAGGCCTGAGACTAACCTATACAGAGTTTAGAAGAGTGGGAGATGAATTAAAAATTCCTACCAAAAAGTAACTTATAAGCCTTCTCATTAAACTCTTTTTGTTTGACAGGTGAGGGGAATGAGGTTCAGGGAAGTTTTGGCACACCTAAGGTTTAAAAAATGAAAGAGCTGGGATTAAAAATCAGGTCTATTGAATCTCTGTTCACTTCTCCTTCTGCTGTACGATAGTATTTGGTTTTCTTTCTTTCTTTCTCTCTTTCTTTCTTTCTTTCTTTCTTTCTTTCTTTCTTTCTTTCTTTCTTTCTTTCTTTCTTCTCTTCCTTCCTTCTTTCTTTCTTCTTTCTTTCTTTCTTTTTTTTCTTTCTTTCTCTTCTTCTTTCTTTCTTTCTTTCTCTTTCTTTCTTCTTCTTCCTTCCTTCCTTCCTTCCTTCCTTCCTTCCTTCCTTCCTTCCTTCCTTCCTTTCTTTCTTTCTTTCTTTCTTTCTTTCTTTCTTTCTTTCTTTCTTTCTTGGCTAGGCAATGGGGTTAAGTGACTTGCCCAGGGTCACATAGCTAGTGTTATGTATCTGAGGCCAGATTTGAACTCAAGTCCTCCTGGTGCTCTATCCAGTGGGCCACCTAGCTGTCCCCTATGATACTATTTGGATTTGTAAATAAACCTCTAGAAAATAAAATAACAAAAATTCCAATATTTAACAGTTTCTACTATCAGGACCTTCTTTCACCCAATAAACCTATATCCCCCATGCTACAATTGAAATATTTTTCCTCTGGCTCTCAGTGGTGATGAAGAACAGTAAATCTTGATGTTACCATACAAGTAAAAAAACACAAGTAAATTTAGGTATTATCCATATTTTATATGCTTCCATTGTGTTAACAAAAAGAGGAACGCAGTAAAATTAACAGGAGTACTAGTAGTTCCCTTTCCAATAAATTTTAAATTTTCAAAGATTTTTAAATTGTTGACTTTACCAAAAGGCACCTAAATTGCTAAATAAACACCAATAAAAATTAGGTTCATGTAGTAAAACCAGCAGAAACAATCTTTGCTAATGGGGTAAGCAAGTCAGCAGTCTTCAAAATCTTATTCATCCTCTGAGACCCAGGGGATGTGCAGGTAATTGAAAAAGAACACAATAATACACTAATTTCTAATTGCTCAGCAATGCGTATACATGAAAACATTGAAACTATAGTTAAATAATTATTGTATACTGCTTAGTGAGCATAAACAACGTGGCAATGCTTGAGGTTATAAAGATTTTTTGTCTTTCCCTAATGTGAATTAAAGGAAAATTTTATATAGGGATTTTATATAATCTTATACAATTAAAGGAAATTTAAAATGGGAATTATAAATGACTTTTGTAATATACATTTGCCTACTTTAATACAAATCAATCCAATCAATTTAGGTTTTGACAAGGGCATCTATTTTCCACATGCTGAAAGTGACAGTTTAGCCCAGAAAGTACTTTTATTTATTAGTTATTATTAATTGGAAACCACACAGCCAATCACAAGGTAGCTACTGTGACATTCTAAAATGATAACACAAGCTAATTTCATTAGGTTGGTGTGTGTATGTTTGTGTGTATTCCATACACTTTTCTCATTGTTTTAAGATTCTCTTGATAAAGATTTTATTAGAATCTAAATCAAATGTGTTTTAAGACAGCCCACATTATATCCCCACCTTTAGAAAGATAAGGGTTGAAAATATTTGAGTCATGCTGACATAAGCAAGCCAGAAAAGAACCCATGAGATCAAAAGGAGCAGACATTGAGGGAGAAGAGAAAGGGCTTTATAAAGGGAACAAAGGAAGAAGAATAAGACAATGCAGGCAATGCCATGATTACAGAGGCATAAAAAGATGTAAGATCTTAGCAGTGTTTCATAACTCAGGCTGAAACATAAAAGGATGAGAAAGTGGGCAAAGTTCTAAGATTATGGGAATGGAAAATTGACAATGTTGTGCTGGTAAATGTTTAACAACCAGCTTTCCAGAGGGTGAAATATATACACAGCACACTTTTATATTTAATTTGTATCATTAACATTTTCTCTATCACTTTCTTAAATCTAGAAAACCATCAATAAAAAAAATGAAACCCCGATTTGTAGCATTTGCTGATATTCAAGGTGTAAATGATCACTCTGAAAACTTACCAATTGGCCTGAACTACTGTAAGCTGTTGAGATAGGGCATCTGAGCTGATCTGGAATTGAGGTCACTGGTGAGCCTTTTGTGAGTGGTTTGGGTAAAAGATGCTGCAGAATATGGAGAAGTGGAGAAGTGAATAGTAGTTGATTAATAAATTTGTTGAATGAATGAATAAATGAATAAATTCAATGCAACAAACATGCATCAAATGGATTATTTAAGTTCAGACATATAAAGAAAAAGGAAGAAATGATAATTATATAGTATAGGGATTAAAGGAAAAGTTTTCAATGACAGTTGTGACATGGATATGCCTGCCAGAATGCCTCATAGAATTTTTTTCTATAAAAAAGAGATTTCTTTCATTTCCCACAAATAGATAATAAAGATACTAATAATATTACATAAAGCCTGAATTACATAATATTTAAAACAATCCTTCTGAAGTAAGATACCAAAGCATATTTGAAATGATGGAATGTATGAATGAAAATATAAAAACATATTGAGTATTCTCAGGAGATCTTTTATTATATGTCTTCTAACTGAAATGATTACTGCAATCTAGTTATAAACAGAATTGATAGAATAGTACAAAATGGTATCAAGAAATATCCTTTGGCACAAAGAAGGCAGTCTGGGAAAAGAACATTGGAATGGGATACATTTCAGATTCTGCCATTAATAAGCTCTGGGAGCTATTCATTTCATTTTTTCTGAGCCTTAGTTTCCTTAACTTTAAAATGAGGTGATTAGACCAGATGAACTTTAAGGTTGTTTCAAGATTTAAAATTCAAACCTATACTGGAAGGTTATTTTGTGTGTGTGTGTGTGTGTGTGTGTGTGTGTGTGTGTGTTGTTTGTTTGTTTGTTTGCTATGTATGAAAGTAAATGTATGTAGGGCAGGGAAATCATATATCTAGAACAACAACAATAACAACAAAAGGCAAATAAAAACAAAAACTCAGGTTAAATAAGCAGATGCTTTTTGTTTAATGGGTTAGAACTAAGACAACCAGAGGTATGCAGGTGGGAAAATTATGTTTGTCATTCTAAGTTGTCTGGATCAAGGAGATAGCTTGTTAACCAAAAAAGAAAACTTTTTTTCAGCCTTCCATTTTGAGGCAGAAATTTAAAAGTGATGAGAGATTATACTGCCTTTCATGTTTTAGTAGACATCAACATTGTTGACATTAAATGTATTTAATGACATCAGTACGTGAAGAGCACAATCTTCTATATGTCTTTCACTTATCATTATTGTATGGAAGATATATATGTAGCAGCTAAAAATACCTATCACCTGTTGTATGTGTGTCTGCTTTTCATCCCTGAAGGACTGCATTGTTTAGATTTTTCTACAGTATGCTGCGAGTGTCAATATTGATTTCAGCAAAAGCAATAAAAGATCTTGTCAAAATAAAATTAAAACCTAAGGCCCTTTACTTTGCTGAAGGGGGTCAGTTTTAATAACCATCATCCTTTTACCAGAACGGCTGTGAAATTTCATTAACACTGCATGCTAGCCATCTAGTCTTACAATTACTATGCAATGTTAATGTGAAGAGATAGGCAGGTACAATCTTGATCTCTGTGACTTGTACCATGCTGTGCAAAGGGATGCCTTTAGGTTCATTGGAAACTCTGTTCGTAGGAAGTAAAAATGATGGCAAACAGAATATTGATGCTGAAGCTATTCTACAACTAATGTGCTAGCCAGAGAACAGACATGATATATATTTCTACTCTGTACTATCAGTATATTATTATTGTCCATGAAAATATTTCGTTAATATAAGTCTTCAAGCAGAGACTGACCTTTTACAAGGGATGTTGTAGAGGGGATTCTGGTCCATGTATACTTCTTAGATTAGAAGAATTCTGAGGTTCTTTACACTTCAGAAAGTCTATGATTTTATTATAATAATAGCTTGAGAGGCAGGATGGTGCAGAAAAATAAAGAGCTGGCCTTAAAATAAGGAAGATTTGAGTTCAAGTACAGTCTCTCAATACTGTCTGATCCTAGACAAGTCATTTAGCCCCAAGTTGCCTCAGGGAGCTCTCCAACAATATAAATAACAGAGTAGGTGCTGATTTGTATTGGAAAGGGAGATATCTGTCTATCCCCTAACTGTGAGGCATTCATTCAATAAATATTTTCTTAGAAACCTATATGGAAGCCAACTTCTGAAAAACATATATGTATAGTTACTATTTCCCCATTGGAAAATTGATGAAAGACTTATAGAATATGAAGGAGTGATCTAAAATAATTTATACTTAATTTGCTTTGCTATATGTAAAATATGCTCCTGAAAACTTGTGTTGGGACTATACAGTTCATCAGAAACTGCCTACTGGTCTCTCATTGGATTATTTATTTGATTCAATCATTAAGGTTGATTTAAAAACCGAATATATCATTGTATTATCTTATGAATTCACTGGAAGAATAATGTGTCCAGTTCTTGTTAAAAAAAAAAGACAAAGCAGGTTGATAATTATGAATTGATAACAAAGGAGTGAGATCTTAGGCATACATAGAATTTAGGAAAGCCACTTTCAAAAAGTTCATGGGGAAAAAAAAGCATGATCCTATGGCTAGAAAACCTAAAAGGAAAGATGGTTCTAGATATAAGGGAGGTTCTCAGAAAAGAAATTCTGTTAATTCAACAGAAAATTACCTTAAAAAAACAAAATAAGAATAGAAGATTAATCTTTTGAACATTCACTGTTATATTGATGGGGATATTGCCTCTAGTGACACAAATATTACATCTGGGTATGCCTTCCCATCCTTTTGGACTTATGTTCACCACGTAGGGTACACAAATGTGGTGGAGACATCCCCTTATTTTCTTGTAAACCTTCTAGTGAAGGACACAGACAATCCTTTGCTTTTATCACAAAACTAGCCCATCTTTTTTTTTCCTTAAGCATACATTTCCCTGATGAAATATCTTACTCTGATTCTTCTTTAAGGTTCTCATTTCTTAAATGTTGCAATATGCTAATATGTATACTCCATCTGTATGTATGTATGTACATATGAATAATACTCATTTTTCATTATTAAGAGATGATTTGCCAAACAACTATAGCAATAGACTCTTGGTATTAAAAAGGATGGGCCTTTACTTCTGAGGAGCTCAGAATAACCAAGGGAATTTTGTTATTTTCCAAAGACAATTCACTTGCTTTCTTCCACCTGATTAATACTAGGCACAATCTGTTGTCCATTTGCATTGTCTTTATAAGACATATACATATTGATGAGTGGCAGCAGTTCTCCACCTAATTGAATGCTATAGTCTGGACCATAGACATTCTTCATCCACCTGGTTTTGTCTGTGACTTGTTATTTTGGCTACTGGTGTCAGCCAGGAGGATCTCTGATATTCTGCAGCTAGATCAATCAATTAGTATTTATTAAGCACCTATGTGCCAGGGACCGTGCTAAGTGCTGAGGATACAAAAGGGACAAAAGATAGTCCCTGCCTTAAAAGTGGAGACCATTAAACAATTTAATGGGAGAGACAACATGAAAACAAATATATACAAAGCAAGCTATATACATCATAAATATGAAATAATTAATGGAGGCAAGGTTTTAGAATTAAGAAACGCTGACAAAGATGCAACCAATATAATTTCATTACAGATAGGAGTATCTGGAAGACCTCACCATTCGAAGGGAGATAACTTTAACTTCAACTCTGCAATGAATCTCAACTATGACAGTTGCCTCACATGATGGTTATTATCACAGGGTCATAAATTTTCTCTTTCTAGCTTGTCTTTCAAGGAATCTTGAGTAATTTTGCTGTGTAGATAGGAAACATCTTGCTGGAGAAGAGCCTACAAGAGCCTCATTTTGTTATACCCACTCAATTTTTTTTTCTTTATAATCAAATAATAAGCCCAGTGGGATCATATATATATATACATATGTATATATTTCCATTTCTTGGTAGGTCACATTTTGATAACATTATTGTCTCCTATCAAATGTCACTTGTGAAAGCCTGTCTGTTTCCTACTAATACCTTCACTGAGGACATCTTCTATGCACACACGTACATGATTCTCAAAAACAGTTATAATATAGAAATGACAAAGAAGGAAAATAAGTCATGAGATTCTGTATACTGGTTTAAGCTATGTTATCTATTTTAATTCTTTAATTTCATTTCTACCTCATCTCTAAGTACATCTGTGCCTAAATCACAGAATCATGCAATTGTAGATTTGGAAGGCATCAGTTAGAATCCATATTCAAAAGGAAACTTTACTGTAACATATATGAACATTTACTGTCCAGCTTGTGAGAGTTCAAATGAAGTCCACACTTTAGCTATGCTCTTCTTGAGAGTGAGAAAAAAAAAGTTTTCTTTAAAAATATTTTCAGATCTTGCCCATCTTTCTCCTATTTATTGTTTTCTTCTCATTTCCATCCTTAAATGTTCTAAGCATGACTTTCTTTATTTGGGTCTCTTGCCAAACTTTTTTTGAAACTATATTTCTCCTACATTGTTTCTATTTTATGAGGTAATAGAACTTACAACTTCTCATTATCCTTTTTCATAAAATTTTATTTAAAATGTTTGTTTTTGAAATTACTATTTCCCTTGACTACCATTTATCTCTATTTGTCAATAAATCAACACTGGCTAAGGTGTTTGTGGGCTCATTTGTTATCCTTACAGCAATGGATTTGCACTCTTTACACTTTTACATGAAATTATTATAGTCTGTATGTATGTCCTTTATTACATCTATACATCATTTTTCATCATCAACTTGCTTGAATTAGTCAGGTGGAGCTGTTTCAACTGTATACCATATTTCTCATCATTATTCTTTCTTCTAACATTGTACTGATTTTGTTCTATTACTATCATTCTCAGCTGTTCCTACTTTTGGAAGCGTCAACACATATCAAAGTATTTGATGATTTAATTTGGGGAGACTTAATGACTTCATAGAATTTCTATATTTCTTTATTAACGGCCACAGATGTTGGAGCTTGAGCTAAAAGTGTGTTTATGATGGTCTTTTTGCAAATATTTATCATGAATCCTGCAATATGAGATAACCAGTTGTTTCATGAAGTTATTTTGTCTCTGCATATAAAATCAAAAGAACTCCACCAGCTCCTTTATCTGCCAAGGAGAAAATATGCATAACTTTTCTCTTTGGTTTCAACCTCCCTCTTTATCAGATTTCATTTCTAAGAAGAATGTCAAATTCTGGTACAATGAAGTTCCTCTAGTAGTTTGCATGCTCACTGGTCATTGGACAAGGATTTCTTATATAGAATATCACTTGGTCAGTTAAAATTTATCAGTTCTTAAAGGTTTTTTTTTTATTCTTAGTAATCTCTATTCCTCTTTCTTACCTGTCAGATATAATCTCTCAGAAAACAAACAAACAGAAAAAGCATAAATGAAGAAGGACCTTTTTTTAAATTTTTTTTTATTTTGTGGGCTGCCAGGACCAAAGAATTCATCACCAAGTTACTATCCTAATTGTGCTGAGCATCTCTGATCTTAGCTAGGTTTGTCATTGGAAAGCAGAATCAGTCTTTTGCTAGAACTGTTTACAAAACTTTTCAGATAGTTAGGCTTTTTGTTCCAGTGATATATAGTTTTTGGGAGTAGCATCATCTCTGTGCCATGATGAAGTGGTGAAGTAGGTATGGAAAAGGCCTTTTAAAAGTCCTTTTTATTTATTTTTCATAACATAATGTCATAAGATTCAGCTCATTCTGTATTTTAATGCAGTCAGATGGATGATTGGCTCATGTGGCTGGGGCCTAAATAGCTCTATGGAAAAACAACAATGAAAAGCTTTAGAATTGGAGTAGAATAGCACTAAAATATAGAGGGTTACTAGATTACTGACCTGACATGCGAGAGGGGAATGTTCCCCCAGTTTACTTGATATTAAGGCTGGGGAATATAATTCCTTTCAGTTCCCATCATGCCCTTCACAGGGTCCGTGTAAATTACCCTAGAGCTTCTCTTAAAGAACTTTGTAAGGACAGAGTAGAATTGACCACTTGGAATTTCCACAAGCATGCCCAGATATCTGTCATTATAAACAAGGAAATGAAAAAAGATAATGGGTGGCTAAGTGTAAAAGGAACAATACAGACAATAAAAGCTATAAAAATTCAGAGAAAGGAAAGATCAGTGTGTAGGGGTGTGACCAGGGACCAGGTAAACTCAAGGTGAAGGTGAAAAATTATTTGAGCCTTCAAAAAAAGATCAATATCTTGAAAGGAGAGAGATTATTGGCATATCATCATAGGTCCTCCACTATGAAAAAATAGGGTTGTTGTTGTTGCTGCTGTTTTTAATAGCTCCCAGCTCACCTGAAGAAATCTCATTCTTTTTTTCACTAGACCCTTTGTATACATTTAGAAAATGAAAATTTTTAACATAGATCTCAGGGCATAATTTTATCTTTTAAAGCACCTACATCTGTTTAAATTACTTTTGGTGAGTAGTAAACTTTTTTTTAAGTGCATGTAAAAACTCATGAAAAATGTAATAGATTCCCCCTCCATTTCTTCTATGGTCTCAGTATCAAACTACATTCAATGACACCATCTAGAATATTAATCCCTGCTTACCAAAAATGAATTATCTGAGAGTAGAGAAAATGAGGTAATGCTACAGAACACAACCACTATTAATCCTTCATTATGTGCAGAGTTCACTGCAGTGTGAAACTCTAAAATTTAGCATCTCTAAAGATACTGGCTTCCAAATTTTATATAATGGGTGCCACCTTTTTAGAAAAGCCATTTCACTTTTCATAAAGTATTCTATGTGAATAATTTTCTCAGCTCATATTTTATTCAAATATATTTTAGATTTATTACAGTGATATAACAAAAATATAAATAGATACAGATGTGTTATTATGCACAGTGCTTGAGGGAACTCCTGAATTACTAAGTTTGCAGATCCTTTTTAGTATTTTGTAACACAAACCAATCTTAAACCTACTATAAAAAATGAAATAATATATCTACTTGATTCATAGTCATTCACATGATTCATATTTATAATTTATATATTGACAATCATAACATTATTATTAATGTCAGAAATGGCATATTCTTTAATTACAAATTTTCTCAAACTGTGGTGTCATTGATATCAGGGATAGGGACTGAGGAATGAATCTCTGAAGTCTGGCATCTCCTCTACAGTTTATAGTCTAATAGAATAGCATAGAATACTTAGAGATTATGAGATTTACCAAAGACCACACAACCAGGTTTATTAAAGGCAAGACTTCCTGACTTCAAGGCCAACTCTCTATCCCCTACATAACACTGTCTCTACTATTGATGTTATTGCTACTCAAGATGGTATAAATGAGAGTAAACATTTTTATCAGTTTGTTAGATAAACTCTAGTGTTCTCTATACACCGTTTGAAGTCTAATAATACTTTAAAGTTCAAGTGTTTATTTTAATGCACTACCACAGGACACTTGTTCAAATGGAATAAAACCAAATATATCACATTTGTCAATGACAACTGGGCTTCTCATTCAATCATATTTTGGAAATATACAAAGGGAGGACTGGAATAAATACCTACATAGCATCTACCATGTGCTAGGCAGTGTGCTAAGTGACATATGTGTATAAGTGTCATTTTATGTGTGCATATAAAATTTAATTTGATATAGTCCTTAAAAATAAAATGAGAATCTTGTGTATGCCAGCCAAGTGACAAATAAGAAGGTCTACTTTCTTTTGGTTCATTTTCTGGGCAGATTATTTTGTTCTATTTTGTTTTTGAAGTTGGGAAACATTAAAAAAATATTATTTGGGAAATTCAAATGCATTTACTTTATCTTTCTGGATCAGAATATGTATAAATCTTGAATTGTTCTGATATATTTTCCCTTCAAATTAGTGATATATTTATTTATCATGAAGTGATACAATTTCACTTTAAGATCACTGTCAATTAGGTTTAAAATATTTTTTGGAAATTTTAAATTATAATCTATTCTCATTCTTGAATCAATTCCATTAAGAAAACTGAAGTGTTTTTTCTTTTATTTTTTGGGGGGAGGGGGGCAAATTATTTTATACTCAACAAAATGAAAGATGAGAAATATAAAATATATTATAATGCTTTTAAACTCTACGCAAAGAGTGTTTAACTTCCAATGTACATACTTCACATTCAAATATAGCAAGTTCATTTGCATGATAAGCTTATGTTCACTGATGGTGATAGTAGCAAATTGAGCCAATAAATCTGACCTCATTTGTGCATACCATATTAAATAATCACTCTTGTGCATTCACTGTCATTTGAAGTAAACTTACCACATTAATCTTGCTTTTCTTGACTTTTATTTGAACTTTATCTTCATTCTTTTAAAGCATATGGATTTATGCAGGACTATATGTCCCACAGTTTGTGGGTCTGTGAGGGGAAAAAAGAAATTGGAAAGGAAGAAAGCATTTAACAGTAAAATGTGAATAAAATAGTCCTGGATCTCAAGGAATAGAAGTACTTACTGTTTAACCACAATGTTTATTGATAATATACAAATACCAGTGGTAGATACAAAAAGGATACAAGGACACTGTTAATCAATTAATTTTTTAGCTATTTACTTTGGTCCCCAAAGGCAAAGCAGTCATTGTAGTAGGTATTCTGGATGAATAAACCTTCTCTTGAAACTAGAGGCTATGCTTGTACAGGAAACTGTTTTTAGAAGCATTATTGTTTCAGAATCAAGAGGTCAAAGAGACATAGATGCTTAAAGAAAAAAAGATCTAATTTGATTTTTTTATAATTACTGTTATTTCCCAGCAATATTTTCCCCCAAACTTCCTTTTAAAATAACATAAATTGTTGAGAAAAATAATAATATCCTGCAAATTAATCATATCTAATGACATAGTGGACAGAGCATGGGATTTGAAGTCAAGGGGACCTGAATTTCAATTCTTCCTAAGACATAGCACTGTGAGCCTAGGCAAGTCATTAAACTTTTGTCTTCCTGTTTCCTCATCTGTAAATGGGGGCCTTCTAAGGTTGTAGTGGAGATGAAATGGGATAATAATTGTAAGTGTGGGCAAAATTTAAAACTCTGTGTATATGATAGATATGATGATATGCAGGATAAGCATATGCAGCCTACCAGCTTTCTAATAACAAAAGGGAAATATACTTCATTCTCAGTCTACTTAAATCAAGTTTCTTAATTATAGCAATCTGAATTCTGATTAATTTTAGAATTATTTTTCTTTACAACTTCTACAATTGTAAAGAGGATTATAATAGCACCTATCTCATGAGGTTATTGTGAGGGTCAATGAAACAATATTTGTGAAGTGCTTAGCACTGTGCCTAGCATACAATAGGCATTTAATAAATACTTGCTTTCTTCTCTTCCTCTGGTCTATTGCTTTCTGCTTCAGCTGCCATTTGTCCTTTTCTCCCTCTCTTGAGGAAGAGATCTAGTTTTGTCCGACTGCATCAATGAAATGTTATTATGAACATGGTCTCTATTCTGAAGAAACTTATCTTGGAAAAGGGCAAATGGAACCAATAGAAACAAAAATACATGATAGCAAAAAGTACAAATACAGCAACATATTCTAGTATACTTATAATCATGTACCAAGTGAATGAAGGTCATTAAACAAGTATTTTATATGAGTTGTTAAATTAATTGAAGTTAATGAAGTTATAATGATGTATAAGTTGAGTCATTATTTGTATTTTGGAGGTAAGAAGTTTTGGTAGTACAGGGGATAAAGTGCTTAGCCTGCAATCCAGAAAACCTGAATTCAAATCCAGCTTCAGACACTTAGCTGTGTAACCCTGGGCAAGTCACTTAAACCCTGCTTATGTTTCATCAACTGTAAAGTAATGGTAATAATAGCACCTACTTCACTGGGTTGTGAGAATCAAATGACACAAAAGTTGTGATAAAGTACTAAGCACACTGCCTGGTACCTAGTAGGTGCTATATGAATGCTTATTATCTGCCCTTAAGAAGAGACCCAGGATACACTGACACTTCAAATTAACCATCAGTTAGGACTTGTGAAGTGTTTGAACTGTTCTCATCAAAAGTAAAGAGCAAATAGACTCATTCATAGCCTTTGGACATCCATAAGTGTGTAGAGAGGGGTTATAAAAATAACAACCTTCTGGCCATAGTCTCAAACTATTGAAGCATAAGGAGATTATATATAAATGTCAATGACTGTTAATCACAGTTTGCTCTTATACAAAAATGAAATAAAAATTCCAGGTACACCAATAACAAAATTGCTGTAATTCACTGATGTATGTTTCATCTGAAACATCTTATCTGTTGGGATTTGTCTGAGAGAAGAATGGCAGGGGAAATGTCCCCTAAAATAAAGCAGCATAAAAACCTGAGACATTGATATGGCATGTGCCTAAAATTCCTTAACAGTACTCACCACCTCCAAACCTTCATTCTCAATACCCTTCTCTCATCTAACTCTGTCTCATATTTCATTGTAATGCTTGCCAATCAGTTACAGTCTTTGGCCCCATGTCACTTTCGTCCCATTGGATGGCTGTCATGGGAGCTGCCCAATGGTGCGCCACTAATGAGGCAGCTTAAAGAGCAGCTGGGGATGTGCAATTGCTGGATTAGGGTCAAGGCCAACAGAGAAAATGGATGAGAGACACAGCCTGAATGACTGCCAGCAAGCAGGGGTTCTATTATCCTGATAAAGCAGGACATTCATTACCATCTATTGTAACGTAATTTGAGTTCAGTCAAGCTGTCTCTCCCTCTCCTCGGATTTACAATTCATAAACTACGAATAGGCCAAGGGGTGCATTGTCCCATGTGGCTGTGTAACCCTGGGTGAGGGGGAAGCATGACAGAAATGAATGAGCCATGAAGCACAAATTCGGGGTGAAGCCAGGACTGACACCTTGTTACTCGGCACTGTGACATAAGTTGTAGGCACAGTGCCTAGATATTTTTGCATCTCTCTAGTGCTGGTTTGCTCATTAAGCAAAGATAAAATGAAAAGTCCTCATTTATCCTTTGCAAAAACCAAATCCTATTGAGAGCAGCCGGTATCACCACACTAATTTCCCCCCAGTTTCTGGTGAGATTACTGCAAAAGAACACAACAGAAGTTTGTTCAGCCATTAAGATGCAAGGATCTCTCTTTTAGGCCAGACTTCTCCAAGTTACATAAAAGAATCTTGGTTCTAAGTCTTCCCTGCATATGAGAAAACAGGTAAGGAAGTCTCTTAAGTCTTCTTCCTTTCTCCTTTTATCATAAAGCTTCTATTTTAAGAAGGCCAAATGTGTTTCTCCATCTTTGTCCTGCCCTCTCCTTTTACTTCCACTGATCTTATGAAATTATATATTTTTTTAAATGGCTTAGCTCCAGTTCTAAAGCCTACTTGCCATCTGGACTAATGGAAACCTAGTGTTATTGTCTATGCACAGTGTTCAGTTAGGAAGATAGACGGGGTTGGTAGAAATGATAGTGAGTGCAGTTATTCATAGCAAATTAACCAAGGCCCCAGTGAAAAGAATTAATCAATCTGGTCAAGTTTACAAAAAAAAAAAAAACTCTCACAAAACACCTTCTTTGTTTCAGCCAGATGGATGATGGGGCTAAGTGGCTGAGGCCTAAATAGCAGGTGGATCATGAAAGCCATTCTCATACCTCTTCAGAAAGGTCAATTCTCCCCATAGTAGGCGAAAAAAGTAGAAGTACAGCAAATGTCATTGTAAATCCCTAGCAACTTGACTCCAATGTAGCTAAGTCTTTTAATGATTCTTTTAGTTGCTTGGTTCAAAAAAAAAAGGCTTCTGCTGTCATGCATGATTTATGACTGGATTTGATGGCACATCCTTTCAACCAGCTTTTTTAGCTTTCTTTCTTTTTGTCCTAAGGAAATTTCTTCTGATTCATGTAGTACTGTTTCATCGACCATTTGTTGAAGTGAATTTGTTGCTGTTCATCTCCAACTAAAGCACTATCATTTAGGCTTTCTGGAAAGATTTTGTTATTTTGAAATGCCGTTGCTTCCATTTCATATTCTCTACATTATAAATATTCCAAACTGCCCACAGCAACCACAGTAAATGACCCATTAGCATTCTCTATCTCATACGAATTTTTCTTTTTTTTTTTTAAGGGGGAAAAAAGAAAACTACTAAATGTGTTTTCTAACCTCATAGTTCACTGCCTTATTTAATGTCTAGAAACAGATTATATCAGCTTTTAATATTTTCAAGTCATTTAATATTGGGTTTAGCATGACATCAAAATAATACGTTCGATACCTTATAGTAGCAAACCCTAAGCCAAGTTTGATAAACAAAGTCTGGAGACTATAACCAAATCTTCTATTTAGGAGACATAAAATGTTAGACATACCAATTTCCTTGTCAGCAATTTACAAGATTTTGTATAAGACTGAGAAAATTTATGTATGTGTCCATTTTATTTCATTGAAAGAAATATATTTCATGAATTTAATAGGGTACTGAAAATAATATCACTTTCTAATAACACTGAAAAAAATTTCAACTGGAATAATTTGCTACATGAAATATTAAACTAATTTTTAGGTTTGCTCATTTGGTTTTTGATTGGTTGGTATAGACCTTTGATTTCTTCAATGTAGAGACTCCCTGTATGGAAGTTCCTTTCACCACTTCGAACACAGGGCAAGGGAGAGGGAGAGGAGGGATATACTGAAAGCCTGAGTAACTTGTCCATAGTTACATTAGCTATTATATAGTCAGAGGCACAATTTGAGCCTAAATCATTTGAATCTAAGAACATCATTCTGTTACACTATTTAAATTAACTTTTACAAAAGTTAAAAGTAGATATTTTTCTCCAATATCTAATTATTTGAATCTTATTGGGAGATCTGCATCAAACTCAATCAAAGAGATAACTAAATAATTTGTGGCTACAAGTAGTTCAAAATCATTATATAACTATGTGAGACACCCAGTGAAAGATCAGGGCTGCATCAACTCCTGTAGTCCTCTGTGATGTTATTCAGAATTCCACACTGGAATAAGAATAATCCTTGGGAGGTAACTGAGTGAGGAAATCAAGAAAGTCCTGTGGATTGTCATTGAACAATATCACCAAAAGCAATGTTCTCTATTACTCATACTTGTCATCACTACATCCATATTATGGTGTGTGCAGTACTGGTGAAATTCTTGGATACCAAATTAATAACTAAGTTATTGTACCCAAAAGCATATCCAACTTGCTTCCAGCAAGTACCAGTTAGCTAAGGAAGAGTTTCATTGACTCAAACTTTATAAGTAAAATTACTTGACTAGTAAAACAGTGTAGTATATAGTGCTACAATGCTACAAATAATGTTGGAATTGAAACAGCCTAGCCAAGGAAAAAAGCAATGACGCTTTTCATGTTTCCTTTTAAATTCTTCACTTAGAACACTCTTTCCAAGACACTTTGATTTGAACAAAAGCGTTCCCATTTTCATTCTGTTTAGTTGTATTTGTTTTCTATAGAAAGTTCTGAGTAGTTAGATCTTTGTAAATAATACTTTAATATGTTTGTATGCTATGTTCCCCAAGTCATCATTAGATACAGTGTTCAGAAAGGATTAGAATTCAAACTTCGCAAAACATTCTAGGATTTTGTGCATGCACTGTTGACGTTGTAACCTAGATTTTGTATATTTTGAGGGGAGGGAAGGTAGTTTTGAACACTTTTTAAAATTCTGGATGTTAATTTTGTAGCTTATGGGCATTTACAACTATTTTAATGTACCAGAATTTGATAATCATGTGCACATGAAATTAATAGAACTAAAGTTATTTCCTGTTAGATTACAGAATTCCCTGAAAACTTGGTTTAGACAAGAAATTTGGTTTATATTAGAGAAATGATACTGCACCTTTATATTTTGAAATAAGTATTGCTGCTCTAGAATGGTACCCCATTGTTAAAAAGGCATCCATACAGAATTGTAAATAGCCTTCTGAGATCTTTGAATTAAAGTGATTCCAAATTTAAAAAACTGAAGTGAATAAAATATATTTTCTTTTTTGTGAAAAAAATTTCAGAATATGGGGAACATATTTTCCCACAATATTTGACTGAAAGCATAAAAACATTTCAGGACCAGCAGTCAACAGTTATGGTGACCTTTGCCATAGTAAGAACCAGAAGGTTGAGATAATATAAGGAATCAAAGTAGAACAAAGGATTAAATAAACATCTTATATGAGGGGGGAAAAGAATAAGAAGTAAGAGAACCTTCAAATAAGGAGGATGGATCATGTGAAAAATTTTTATTCATCTTTTGGTCACAAGAAGTCCAACAAAATTAAAATCAATTTGGATTACCTGAAAACAGAATTTTTCTGTACCATAAATACAATAAACAACAGAAATTACATCAAAGGAAGTGAAAGAAAATCTAGCTTCTCTAAAAAATAAGAAAGTGGTAAGCCTGGAAAAATACATAATTATTAGTTCAAATGTTTCACAATGGTACACGAATTATTGAAAAGTCATTTTGTTAATTTCCTCTCAAATCTAAGCCTGATTCCATTTTTCTTAACAGAAGGAATCTCATATTTATTGCAATTAAATGAGAACACAGGTTCAACTTGCCATCCTGATTTAAGCTCATACTTTTCATATTTTTATTTTTACTTGGGATACCTGCAAATAGTATGGAACCTATGGAACTCTTATCATCCAATAAAGGAACAAAAAATCCCATGATAAGTGATATCTGTATGAACTCAGGCAACAATATGTGGACAAAGAAATGCAAAACAATTGGCTAAATTATTCAGATTTGTTTTGGAAAATGAAGTGATTGATAGTTATTCAGGTTGAGTACACTGCCACCAGAAATTCAAGAAGGGTTATCATTAAGGAGCTTAGATTTAATGATCAATGCAACAGAAACAGAACACATCATTGCAGACAAGAAAAAATGAACACCTACTGAATACCTATCAAAACACGACCTGATGGACTTCCGCTTCTGAAAGCCAAGATGGCGGAGTGAAAAGGTAGTTGCTCTCACTCTCCCCTATCAACCTCTGAAGGCCCAGAAAATATCACCCCAGAAAAAAAACCCTGGAACACCTGAACTAGAAGAAAGACAAGGAGCAGCAGTGCAGCAGCCCAGCAAACGGGTCTCCCACTGCCTCAGCAAAAATAAGGGAGGCAGAACAACAAGGGGCCCCAGGTGGATAAGTACCCTGCGGCATTCATCTGAAAGGAGGTGAAGAAAACAACCTAAAGGCTCCCTAAAGCTCGGACCTTGCTGATTCCAACCCAACAACAGGTGAGCTGTAGGAGCCCTGCAGCCTCCAATTGTGAAGAAATCCTGAAGCCCAGGTGGTAGAGGCAAACACCAACACCTGGACCTCTGAGTGCCTCAGTGGGGGGGGGAACCGGTGGAAACCAGCTCAGAAAACCACCAGGTGCCTCGGCACTCTACCACAAAGGAATCTCCCAGTGCATTAGCAGAAAGAGAGAGACAACACTGCAGGGGCCCCAGGCAGATAAACACCCTGCAGCACCCATCTAAAAGGAGCTGAAGAAAGCTAAAGGAAAGGAAAAGCAGGCAACCTAGAATTGCCTGAAAGTTCCAGCCTTGCTGATTCCAGCCCAACAAGGTAAGCTGCCAGAAACCTACAGCCTCCAATTGCCAGCATAAGAGGTCCCAGCACACAAACCCAGTGACCAAGACCTAGGCTCCCAACACAAGAAGCTTGGGTCAGTACCCTCTGTTCCCCAGCAGGAGAGCTCAATCTCTTTAAAGGCCAGGGAATAAAGAAACACCATGAGTAAAAAGAAACGTACCATAGATTCATATTATGAGAAGAGTGAAGATCAAGACAGAAATTCTGAAGAGGACAACATTGTCAACAAACCCACATCTGCAACAACAAAAGGGAATATGAACTGGTCTGAAGCCCAAAAAGCCTTCTTAGAAGAGCTCAAGAAGGATTTTAATAGTCAAATGAGAGAGGTAGAAGAGTCTTTCAAAAATACAATTGGCCAATTGGAAACAAAATACACTGAAGAAAACAAGTACCTAAAAAACACAATTGGCCATTGAAGAAGGAAGTACAAAAACTAACAGAAGAAAACAATCTGTTAAAAACTAGAATTGGACAAATGGAAACTAATGTCTCTATGAGAGAGCAAGAATCACTCAAACAGGCACAAAAAAAATTTAAAAATAGATGAAAATGTAAAATACCTCATCAGTAAAACAACCGACCTGGAAAATCGATTCAGGAGAGACAATTTAAAAATTATTGGACTACCTGAAAATCATGATGAAAAAAAGAGCCTGGACAGTATCTTTCAGGAAATCATAAAGGAAAACTGCCCAGAAGTCCTAGAACCAGAAGGCAAAATAACCATAGAAAGAATCCACGATCACCACCTGAAAGAGATCCCAAATTGACAACGCCAAGGAATATAATAGCAAAATTCCAAAATTACCAGATGAAAGAGAAGGTGCTGCAAGCAGCCAGAAAGAAAGAATTTAAATATCATGGAACCACAGTCAGGATTACACAGGACCTTGCAGCTTCTACATTAAAAGACCGCAGGGCATGGAACATGATATTCCATAAGGCAAAGGAGCTTGGAATGCAGCCAAGGATCAATTACCCAGCAAAAATGAGCATCATTTTTCAAGGGAGGAGGTGGATATTCAATGAAATAGGAGACTTCCAAACTTTCCTGATAAAAAGACCAGAGCTCAAAAAAATTTGATCTTCAAGTACAGGACTCAAGAAGGACTTAAAAAGGTAAATGGGACAGAAGATACAATATGTTGTTAATGGGGGGGCTGTTTAAACCCCTACAAGGGAATATGACACTTGCAACCCTTGAGAACTGTATTGTTATTACACCTTGTTAAAGGAGTATACATAAAGAGGGTGGATATTAGTTGACTTTGATGTAATGATAAAAAAAATCTAATCAAGTGGGTTAAATGGATCCAAATAAGTGGATCAATCTGATCTTAGAAAATGTACTGAGAAAGGAGGAGGCAGACAAGGGTAAATTACATTACAGGAAAAGACACAAAATCCTATTACAGCAGAGGGAAAGAAGGGGGGGGGAGCATTGTTTGAACCTTACTCTCATCAGATTTGGCTCAAGAAGGGCATAATATAATCAGTTAGGTATAGAAATCTAACTTGCCCTATAGGCAGGAGGAGGGAAAAGGGGAAAGAAAAGGGAGGGGGAAAGAAGGGAGGGAGAAGCAGTAAGACTAAAGGGGAAGAAAAGGGAAAGGGATAATAAAAGGGGAGGGACTGAAGGAGGGGTGGTCAAAAGCAAAACACTAGTGGGGGGAAAGGAAAAAGGAGAAAGAAAAGCATAAATGGGGGGAAAGGATGGAGAAAAAGACACAGATAGTAATCATAACTGTGAATGTGAATGGGATGAACTCTCCCATAAACAGAAAAGATTGCAGAATGGATTAAAAACCATAATCCTACAATATGTTGTTTACAGGAAACACATTTGAAAAAGAGTGACACATACAGGGTAAAGGTAAAAGGCTGGAGCAGAATATATTATGCTTCAGCTGAAGTAAAAAAAGCAGGGGTAGCAATCCTGATCTCAGACAAAGCAAAAGCAAAAATAGATCTAATCAAAAGAGATAAGGAAGGAAACTACATCCTGCTAAAAGGCACCATAGACAATGAAGTAATATCATTACTAAACATATATGCACCAAATGGTATAGCATCCAAATTCTTACAGGAGAAGTTCAGGGAGTTACAGGAAGAAATAGACAGCAAAACTATACTAGTGGGGGACCTGAACCTCCCCTCTCGCACTAGATAAGTCTAACCACAAAATAAACAAGAAAGAAGTTAAGGAGGTGAATAGAACATTAGAAAAGTTAGGTATGATAGACCTCTGGAGAAAACTGAATGGGGATAGAAAGGAATATACTTTTTTCTCAGCAGTACATGGCACATACACAAAAATTGACCATGTACTAGGGCATAAAAACCTCACAATCCAATGCAGAAAGGCAGAAATATTAAATGCATCCTTTTCAGATCATGATGCAATAAAAATTATATGTAATAAAGGGCCATGGAAAGATAGACTAAAAAATAATTGGAAACTAAATAATCTAATCCTAAAAAATGATTGGGTCAAACAACAAATCATAGAAACAATCAATAATTTCATTCAAGAGAATGACAATAATGAGACAACATACCAAAACCTATGGGATGCAGCAAAAGCAGTTCTTAGGGGAAGTTTTATATCTCTAAATGCTTACATAAATAAAATAGAAAAAGAGGAGATTAATGAATTGGGCATACAACTAAAAAAACTAGAAAAAGAACAAATTAAAAATCCTCAACTAAACACAAATTAGAAATATTGAAAACCAAAGGAAAAATTAATAAAATTGAAATTAAGAAAACTATTGAACTAATAAATAAAACTAAGAGCTGGTTTTATGAAAAAACAATAAAATAGAAACCTTTGGTTAATTTAATTAAAAAAAGAAAGAAGAAAACCAAATTACTAGTATCAAGAATGAAAAGGTGAAGCTACCACCAAGGAAGAGGAAATTAAAACAATAATTAGGAATTATTTTGCCCAACTATATGCCAACAAATTTGACAATCTTAGTGAAATGGATACATATTTACAAAAATATAAATTGCCCAGATTAACGAAGAGGAAGTAAAATACTTAAATAACCCCATCTCAGAAAAAGAAATTGAACAAGCCATTGATGAACTTCCTAGGAAAAAATCTCCAGGGCCAGATGGATTTACACGCGAATTCTATCAAACATTTAAAGAACAATTAATTCCAATATTATATAGACTATTTGGGAAAATAGGTGAAGAAGGAGTCTTACAAAATTCTTTTTATGATACAAATATGGTGTTGATACCTAAACCAGGAAGAGTCAAAATAGAGAAAGAAAATTATAGACCAATTTCTCTAATGAATATAGATGCAAAAATTTTAAAAAAATACTAGCAAGTAGATTGCAGCAACTTATCACAAGAATAATACACTATGACCAGGTAGGATTTATACCAGGAATGCAGGGTTGGTTCAATATTAAGAAAACTATCAGCATAATTGAACATAACACAAAAACCAACAGAAACCACATGATCATTTCAATAGATGCAGAAAAAGCTTTTGATAAAATACAACACCCATTCCTATTAAAAACACTAGAAAGCATAGGTATAAATGGAGTCTTCCTTAAAATAATAAATAGCATTATCTAAAACCTTCAGCAAGCATTATATGTAATGGGGACAGGCTAGAAGCATTTCCAATAAGATCGGGGTGAAACAAGGATGTCCATTATCACCACTGTTATTCAATATTGTACTGGAAACTTAGCTTTAGCAATAAGAGAAGAAAAAGAAATTGAAGGCATTAGAATAGGCAAAGAAGAAACAAAGCTATCACTCTTTGCAGATGACATGATGATATACTTAGAGAATCCTAGAGAATCAAGTAAAAAACTACTTGAAATAATAAACAACTTTAGCAAAGTTGCAGGCTATAAAATAAACCCACATAAATCATCAGCATTTCTATATATTACCAACAAAGCCCAACAGCAAGAGATAGAAAGAGAAATCCCATTTAAACTTACTGTAGACATTATAAAATATTTAGGAGTCTACCTCCGAAACAAACCCAGGAACTCTATGAACACAATTACAAAACACTTTTCACACAAATAAAATCAGATCTAAATAATTGGAAAAACATCAGTTGCTCATGGGTAGGCCGAGCTAATATAATAAAAATGACAATCCTACCTAAGCTAATTTACTTATTCAGTGCCATACCAATCAAACTACCAAAAATTATTTTATAGAGTTAGAAAAAATAATAACAAGATTCATTTGGAAAAACAAAAGGTCCAGAATATCAAAGGAACTAATGAAAAGAAATGCAGGGGAAGGTGGCCTAGCAATTCCAGATCTTAAATTGTATTATAAAGCAGCAATCATCAAAACTGCTTGGTACTGGCTAAGAAATAGGGAGGTGGATCAGTGGAATAGGTTAAATATGCAAGACACAGTAGTCAATGACTATAGTAATCTATTATTTGATAAACCCAAAGACCCCAGCTTCTGGGATAAGAACCCACTCTTTGAAAAAAACTGCTGGGAAAACTGGAAAAGAGTATGGCAGAAACTAGGCATAGACCCAAATCTCACACCATATACCAAAATAAAGTCAAAATGGGTTCATGACTTAGATATAAAGGCTGATACCATAAGTAAACTGGGAGAACAAGGAATAGTTTACCTATCAGATCTATGGAGAACAGAAGAATTCATGACCAAACAGGAGATAGAGAACATTATGAAAAGCAAAATGGATAATTTTGATTACATTAAATTGAAAAGTTTTTGCACAAACAAAGCCAATGCAACTAAGATTAGAAGGAAGGTAGAAAATTGGGAAAGAATTTTTACAACCAGTCTCTCTGATAAAGGCCTCATTTCTAAAATATATAGAGAATTAAGACAAATTTATAAGAACACAAGCCATTCCCCAATTGATAAATGGTCAAAGGATATGAACAGACAGTTCTCAGATGAAGAAATTAAAGCCATCTATAGTCATATGAAAAAATGCTCTAAATCGTTATTGATTAGAGAAATGCAAATCAAAACAACTCTGAGGTACCACATCACACCTATCAGATTGGCCAACATGACAAAACAGGAAAATGATAAATGTTGGAGAAGATGTGGGAAAATTGGAACACTAATACATTGTTGGTGGAGTTGTGAAATGATCCAACCATTTTGGAGAACAATTTGGAACTATGCCCAAAGGGCTACAAAAATGTGCATACCCTTTGATCCAGCAATAGCACTTCTAGGGCTATATCCCAAAGAGATCAAACAAATGGGAAAAGGACCCACATGTACAAAAATATTCATAGCAGCTCTTTTTGTGGTGGCAAAGAATTGGAAATTGAGAGGATGTCCATCAATTGGGGAATGGCTGAGCAAGTTGTGGTATATGAATGTAATGGAATACTATTGTGCTATAAGAAATGATGAACAGGCTGACTTCAGAAAAACCTGGAAAGACTTGTATGGTCTGATGCTGAGTGAAGTGAGCAGAACCAAGAGGACTTTGTACACAATAACAGCCACGTTATGCAATAACTAAGATTGTTAAACTGAACCCTTCTCAGCATTATGAGGATCTAAGACATCTCCAGAGGCCTTGGGATGGAAAATGCTGTCCACATCCAAAGAAAGAACTATGGAAGTCGAATCGCCATCACTTATTTTTACCTTCTGTTGAGTTGTGTTTCATCTTTCTGATGGTTCCTCCTATTGGTTTTAGTTTTTACTTACAACTTCACTAATGTGAAAATATGTGTAATGGGTATGTAAATGTAAAGCCTATATCAGATTGTGCCATCTTGGGAAGGGTGGGGGGGAGGAAGGGGGAGAAAAATTTTCAACTCAAAAGCGTATGGAAGTGATTGTTGATAAATCAAAATAAATTAATAAAAAAAATTTTAAAAAGTAAAAAAAATAAAAAGACCATGACCTGATGCCTAGAATTATGCAGCAGAAGTCCACAACTTTTTTATGATTTGACAGATAATTTTCCCCATCCAACATAGATAGACCTTAAAAAACCTTTTGTAGAATTCAACCAATGAACCATACTGGAGCCAAATCATCGTCATAAATAAAACTGTTTTGCCACAATCATCTAAATTTAACACTGATCAATAAATACTTGACAACAATATTTTAATAGATGGCATCATACATAATAGTCATAACTTCCAAGCTACCTATAATGAAAACCTTTTTTTCAAAAAAGAGAACCCTAGTAGAGAGGATCAAAATTACAAGGGAACAAAAGGATGTATATAGCATTCTTAATAACCTATCTGTAGATGGAATCCTACTAAAGATATTTTAGAAGTACATAGGATGGTCTTACATTCTAACATTTTATTCAATGACAAAAGCTATTTTATCTACCTGTACAATAGGCCATATCATCGTAAATACAAGAGAAAAAATACAAAAGAAAAAAAAACATGACTTATTCTGGGCCCATTCTAAGCCTTCAATCCTATCAATAAAGATGAGAACAAGATATAAATAATAATAGTTGAGCTTTTAGCCTATATTTTGATTTTGAAATACATTACATATATTGTTTCATTTAATATTTGGAGAAAAATTGTCAAGTAAGCAGTATATATATTATCTAGTCTAATTTAAGCTGAAGATAACAGGATCTAGAGCAAAAGGTATTTGAGAAATTATCAAGTACAGTCTCCTATTTTTTTTTAGATGAAGAGAATGAAAACCAGAGAAGTTAACTGATTCAGATAGTAAGCAGAGAAAACTCAGGTTTTCTAATTCCATATTTAGTGATTTGTCTACCATGCCTTATCAACCAATCAATATGTCAATAACAAGCATTTATTAGGTATCTACTGTGTACCAAACATGTATCAGGCAGTAAGGTTACAAAGACAGAAACCACATAGGCCTGCCCTCAAGAAGTTTATATTCCATTGGGTGAGAGAGCAAGAGATAGAAAACAAATACAATGTAATTTCAGAATTGCAGGAGAGAAATTGGGAGGATCAGGAAGGTCTTCATATAGGAGATAGCATCTGATCTGAACTTTGAAAGAAGCAAAAAATTTAAGAGGAGCAGTGCCAATTTATGTATTACTAGGTCAGGGGTTGTATCACTTTTATCTTCCTATCTCCAGTGCCCTAGCACAGTCTCTGGCACATAGGGTAGGGGCTTAATGAATGTTTGTTTATTGACTGACTCTGATCCTGTGAACTGCAGCAGAACATAAACATAGAGGGGAAAATCACAAGTATTTAGTAGTGATTTTGCCACAATCATTAGATATAAGATACATAAAAAGCATTTAATATGTAATAAGTTATATAGCAGGCCCTGGGAAAGTTTAGGCAATTGAATAAGACACAGTTGCTGCCTTTTAAGGAGGAATGGAGCTCACAACCTACTAGGGAGCTAAAACACATATTCAAATAGCTGCAGTACAAAATAATACAAAATATACAAACTAAATACTATTCAAACCTGGGGAGGCAAAGGACTATATAATAATATATTAAAGGAGTCAGCATTACATATTGACATGGGCAATTATCTACAAAATGTTTTGTTTGAATGAATAAGTGAAAAAATTTATTAAGTACTTACTATGTTCCAAGAACTGTGCTAAGCACTTTAGACACAAATACAAAACTGAAGACAATCCCTGCTCTCAAGGAGCTTACATTCTAATGGGGGGAAGGGTACAAAACATATATAGGAGAGTTGTGACTAGGTATGAAGCTGGTTCAGTGGATAGAATTCTGGGCCTGGAGGCAGAAAGATCTGAGTTCAAATCCAGCCTCAGGCATCAGCTGTTTTACTTGGGTAAGTCAGCTTATCCTCTGAATGCCTAGGTAAAATAGGCATAATACTAGCATCTTTACCTCTCAGAGCTGGTGTGACATTCAAATGAGAAAATAATTGCAAAGTACTTAGCAGAATGCCTAGTATGCAGCAGTGCTATACAAATGTTAAACTATTATTATTTTAGTTTAGAAAATTATGGGGTTGGGGAACAGAGTCATAGCTTGGCACATCTTTTCCAGGATCAGTGAAAAGTTTGATTTGACTATGGTTGCACACATGGATGAAGGTAAGGGGACAGTAAATGAACAGTGAAAAGGTTCTTAGTGAGAAGATAGTTGGGGTATGAAATGAAGTATGACCACAGCCCAGACTAAATGCAGTGGGTGACTGAGGCAACCATCAAACAAGATAGTGGGCCTCTGGGCAGGAATCAGAGTGTGTGAAAAGGTTAATTCCTCTGGGACTGTGGTTTTTGGTTCAGGAAGCAGGACAACTGTCAAAACGGTGACTAAGGAGTAGAATGAAGGGTCTCTGGAACATGGCTTGGATATAGTGGGCAAATTTAAATATTTACTTCTAGTTTGTGAGTATTGTTGTATTGAGGAGAAGATTACAGACCACCAGAATCACAGGAATTTATTATTAGAAGGAACCTCAGAAATCTTGTAGTCCAACTCTTACCTGAACAGGAATTCTCTCAAGGACATCCTTAACAAATCAGCCTCTATTTGTAGACTTCCAGGAAGGACCAAAACAACAACAACAACAACAAATCATAACAGCACAACACAATACCATCTTTTGAAGCAGCCCATTGCTCTAGTGTTCACGATCTTGAACCTTTCACAAAGCCAAAAAATGGACTCTCTGGGTCCAAGCAAAACAAGTGTAACCTTTCTTCTGTATAACTTGTCTTCAGGCAGCTGTTGTATACACACTAAGTCTGTTCTTCAAGTGAATGATACCCACATTTGTCAATAGATTATGATGTGACACAGCCTGCTAAGTTTCCCTACTCTGGAGGGGTCCAATAAGCCTATGAGTTGTGGAGATATATGTTCTCCTTAGATAAAGTAACCTTGGTGACCAAGGAAAGCAAAATTGTACTTGACTTCCTTCTTCATTGGCAATAACAAGATGAACAAGAATGAGTTCATTTCTGAAAAGGTCCTCTACCATTTTAGAGATTATCCCCAACACAGGGAATTCTGAAAAGTGTAAGCACAGCAAAATGCATTTGCCAAAAGAACAAAACTGACCGTTAGTATCTCCTGTGATCCCAAAGTTTGTATAATTTCCCTATTTCCATTCTTCTGTGGAATTGTTCCAATTGGCTGTATATTCCTATTGGGTCTAAAAAGATATAAAGCTTGTTATGCCCTAAGAGTCTGTAGCCACTCCTAGCTCAAGAGATCTTCTTTAATGTACTAATAATTTATTTTCTTTTAGCCCAGTTACTCTCTTCTTGACCCTCAGTCTTGTGTACTTCATGATTTGTGAGATTCTTTCTACTTGGGTCCTCATGGAACCCAACCCATTATATTCCCCACTCTCTTGTTTTTTTGGTCTTCTGAGCTAATTGAAGTTTGCCAGTGTTCCTCCTATAACACAGGACTCAGGACTAAACATAGCAGTCCCCATGGAGTCTGAATAAGAAAGACTACAGACAGCCCTTCATCTCCCTTTGTCTCAGCTAATACCAAGTATCACTTTGTCTCCTTTAGAAAAGTAATGTAAAAGTTTTAAAAAAAAAAAAAGACCTTTGAAATTAATTGCTAGAGTATCCCCAGGGAAATGCTTCATGTAAACAGAACCAAAGTTGCTCTCTGGTGAAAAATTGGTTCTTAGAAAGTGCATTTACTCTTTGAGGTGCATTTCTGGCATGACTCATTCATTGAATTATTGATCTAGCAGCCATTCAGTCATCCACTTGCTGAGCTTCCCTAAGTACCTACATAAAAAGGGCCTACTTTGATTCAAGAAAGAAAAGGTATTATAGACTTTTAACATCAAGGAAGAACTGGACAAACAGGACTCTGAAATAAGGAGAACAACTACATGAAGAAATTAATTTGGTTTGCAATTAATTCAGGGAATGTTTTAGCATATATGTGGTCACTGAGGAGGAAACATCATCTTAGAAACTACAGGATAATTCTCTTTTAATTCATTATTTAACATTCTTCAAACTGATCTAATAGAAAGAACTGGAGGCGTGGAGCAGCCATCTAAGCTCTGCCACTTTGTAGTTAGTGGGATGAGCTTGGGCAGATCATTTAACATCTCTAAGTTTCAGTTCCCTCATCTGTAAAATGAAGAGGTTAGACCAAATATCCTCTGAGGCTCTTCTGCCTCTGAGTTTATAAGCTAATGGTGGCTTTCCTATTATATTGTTTCCCCACTTGTCTTTCCGCTTCTCCCAGAAAACGTAACCAAAAAACTCAAATGTTTCTTTATTTGTCCGGAAGATAATTTCATGTCCTTTTATTGTCTATGCTATTATTTTGAGAGAAGACAGTTCCTGACCTATGATTTCATCAAGGGTGGAGGAGCACTCTCTCAATCAATGTGGATCAGAAACTTTTCTGTACAGTCTAATTTTAACATTAAGGGTCTCTCTATAGCTCTCTGTATCTCCATCTCTGTCTCTGGATGTGCTCCTTCACCTGATCCTCATGTCCTCCTCTGAACATTCTCCAGTTTATACTCTTAGAGAATTTGGCCATTAAAGGCTGAGAAGCTATTTGTTGATAATGAGTAATTTGGGCAAATAAGAATAAGAAGGAAGTGATAGCAGTCCATCACAAAATACAAATTTGTTCTTGGACAACTGTCAGTGTTTAAGTCATTTTAATATATCCTTTTCAATGATATTTTTGTATCTCAAATATATGTGTTCAGTAAATTTGGAATCAGTAAAACATGGTTCAGGTTCTAACTTTAACAAAGTCTAATGTGGGAACTTAAAAAAGGTAATATGATCTTGAGTTACATTAACAGGGACATAGCTTCCATAAAAAAGGGAAGCAATAATGCTATTTTTCCAATAAAGAAATCAAAACAACTTATAGTCATATAATAAAATGCTCTAAATCATTATTGATTAGAGAAATGCAGATTAAAACAACCCTGAGATATCATTTTACACCCATCAGATTGGCTAAAATGATAGAAGGGGAAAGTGACAGATGTTGGAGAGGATGCAGAAAAATTTGGACATTTATTCGTTGTTGGTGAAATTGTAAAATGATCCAACCACTTTGGAGAGCAATCTGGAATTATGCTCCAAAAGTTATTAAATTACTAGACACTTTGACCCAGCAATGGCACTACCTGGTCTATATCCCGAGATGATTAGGGAAAAAAGGAAAAGAATCTCTACATTCTAAAATGTTTATAGCAGCTCTCTTTGTGGTGGCAAAAGAACAAGAAATTGCAGGGATGCCCATCAATTGGGGAATGGCTAAACAAATTGTGGTGTATGGTTGTGATGGAATACTACAAGAAATGATGAGCTCAATGATATTAAAAAGAAAAGCATGGAAAGATTTGCAGGAAATAATGAAGAGCAAAATGAGCAAAACCAAAAGAACACATGTACAATAGCATCAGTGTTGTTTTGAGAATGACTTTGAGTGGATAAATTATTTTGACTATTATAAATACCAAAATTAACTATAAAGGACATATGAAGAAATATGATATCTACATCCAGAGAAAGATCTGGTAAATAGAAATATGTATAAAATAATTTTATATCAACACACACATCTACATCTATTTATATATATATATATACATCTATATGTATATATATATATATATATATGCCTATTCATGTCTAATGGTAGCCATCTCTAGTGTGGGGGAAAGGAAGAAAAAAATTACATGGTAATTTTGTTGTATATTTGAAAGGAACAGCAAGTTGTGCATAGCAGATTTTCAGTTTCATGTACAATCATCTTTTTATTGTACGATGTTATGGAAATGCTTGTTTTATTGCATAAATTAAAAACTAAATTTAAAAAATATTAGTTCCATTGTAATATCCCTTCATCAGACCTTATTTCCACTTTGCAGCTTGAGAATGATATTCATAAGCCAGAGAGTGTCCACAGGAAGGAAATCAGTGTGATAGCAAAAGGAACTGAGTTCATGATAATGAGGTTCAGGTGAAGGAACTGTTAATATTTAGCTTGGGGAGGAGAACATAATTGCTACAAGTTTTTGAAAGGCTCTCATGTGGCTGAAGCCTTAGATCTGTAATGTTTAGACCCAGACAACAGAATCAAGAGTAATGGGTAGAAATTGCAAAGACATAAATTTGGGCTTGATGTTAGGGAGGGGAAAAAAATTAACAATTAAAGTTGCCCAAAAGTAGAATGGCCTTCCTCCAGAGGTGATGGTTTCCCTTTTCTAAAGCAGAGATTATCCACATGTAATACTGGGAATTCCTTTGCAGTTTAGATTGAACTACGTAATTGTGCTGGTCCCTTTCAACTCTCAGATTTTATGATTCTATGATGTTGATTCTGAAAAAAAAAACCTGTCCATTTTATAAAACAGAAGCTATGGATTATGTATTGCTTGGCAGATGGAAACAGCCATACTCATCTTTACTCCCCTAAACAACCAACCCAAGATCTGCCCCTCCCCCAATACACATAAGCAATGATCATATTTTTGTAAATAAAAACAAAAGATTTTATTTTAAAATAAGGATACATAAATAGGCATAGCTATTAACCCCAGTTTTTTTTAAAATGTACCTTTTTAAGTCTGTCACTGAAAAAGAAAATATTTTGCTATTTTAATAACCATTTTTTCCATAGCTCATTAAAATGCAATCCCCCAGTGCTCCTAGTGCCCATCTCATATCTGCAAGCCTAGAAAAAATCCACAGAAATGGTAACATTAGTGGCCCTGATCATCAGAGCAGGAGCAGAGAATGTAAATAAGAAGTGCAGTGTAAATCAACTTCAATATTGTTTTGCCATTTTTTATCTGTCCACTGTGGGTTAGGTTCATTGCAGCCTGAACACCCTAGACTGATAAAAACAAACAGGCTATAGACCAGAACAAATAGTGCCCAGGGGAATCTCTACAGAAACTGAATTCCTAGTGTTTCCCTAGATTACCTGAACATGCATGCTCCTAATTTGCAGAACCCTGCAGTTTTTATTATTAAATGCCTGTTGTCTATTTCAAAATACCAGTAACGAACATTTATCTGGCAGCTAGGTAGCACAGTGGATAGAGGACCATGCCTGGAATCAAGAAGACTCATCTTTCTGAGTTCAAATCTGGCCTTAGACATTTACTAACTGTGTGACCCTGTGCAGGTCATTTAACTATGTTTGTCTCAGTTTTCTCATTTGTAAAATGAACTGCAGAAGGAAATAGCAAAGCACTCCAGTATCTTTGCCAAGAAAACCCACAAATGGGGTCAGGAAGAGTCAGACACAGCTGAAAAATGACTGAATGAGAACTTACACAGTGCTTTAAGGTTTTCAAAGTGTTTTGTGTATATTATCTCATGTTGGACCTCAAGGCAACCCTAGGAGGTAACTATTATTGTCCTCATCTTACAGATAAAGTAACTGTGTATCTGAAATGTTAAATGTCTTATCAAAGGTCACACAGCTAGTTAATAGGTGAGGCAGGCTTCAAAGTCAAGTCTTTCTGACCTGAAGTCTAGTGCTATGCCTACATATCATCTACTTGCCTTAAAGAGCAGTAATAATCTTAAGTCACCAGTATTTAGAAAGTTAATGCCTGTCTATTTACAGTAGAAGAACTTAGTCCAGTTAGTTCAGAATCTTTTGGAAATATCAGAGATTTATACAGTTTTAATGTCTTACTGTTTTAGCTATTTTTTCTGGATAAATCTTTCTGGAGTAATAACAATGTTGAAAGAAGCAGGATACTTAATTGACCATCACCCTTGGAGTCAGAAAAAACTGAATATAAGTCTTGACTGTAACAATTACTGTCACTGACCCTCTTAGTGCTCAGGCCTTTCTTTAGGACTGTTAGAGAGAGGAGATGATGATCTGTTCTTGTAGGGAGTTTCCACAGATATGGAAAAATTATATACTAGAGCATAATAAAAAAGAAAGTATGCATGTGTGCGAGCATACGCGTGTGTGTGTGTGTGTGTGTGTGTGTAGAAAAGAAGAAAACCTCTCAAATCTAGGTGGAAATAAGCAACCTGCATTACCTGTACCATTCCTGTACCATTGAAACTGAATTTGCAGATAAGCACAAATCCAGTTTAACTATTCAGTTTTGAATCTCATAATATTTCTCAAGGATTAAAGTATTTTTCTGCTGAAGAAAATGTAAATAAAACACCCCACAGACATGTGGGATACTATTTTTTTTTTGCATTTTGAATTCTGAAGGAAGAAATAAATATTTGTTTTTGAAAATGTGAGAGAAAGCATTAAATATTAATGTAACAGCATATTTGAATAGTATCTTCTGGCATATCTCATCATAATTGATCTTCAAAACTCTGTTCACATAACTGCAAAACAAAAAACAGAGAATGCTGGAATAATCTCCTATAGAGGAAAATTAGGTAATTCATGCTAAAACCTGTGTTTCTGGTTAGGCATTCTTGGTCTGGGAGTAGCAGTGGGGATTCTGGGACTGGATCTCTACTCTACTGTCTTTACATGAGACAAGAGCTGTCACCTGATGTGAAAACACTTGGTTGTTTTAGGAAATGTAGACAAACAGTTGGTCAGTGAGAAGAAAAGAAAATCAGTCAAACAAGTTGTCTCCAGGAATAGACCAGTCAGATCCATCACAACAGTCAGTGCGTAGCTGACTCTGTATAGTAACAACCAAAATTACTACTTGCACCAGGAATCTCCATACGTTCATTCCCAAAGCCGTTGTGCCTGTAGTCCTAGAAGGCAAAATAAGGACTGTGAAAAAACTTATCCATTATTAGAAAAGAAGAAAAAAATTCCCTCCCACCCTAAGTTTTACAGAATGCACATCTTCTTCCCCCGGACAGTGGTCACTATGCAAAATAATGGCATTAACCTTCCTAGAGGAAGGACAGAAACAAAGGGGGTAGCATCTGTGCTTGTGAAAATGTTTTGACAAAGGTAGCACAACCATGCAAATATAAGGTATTATTCTTATTCAGCAGACTTCCATTGGACATTTTGATGGATATAAATTCATTAATTGATAGTTGCCAAATGTACATTTCTTCCCTAAATATAATGATGTTTAAAAACAAAAATAATTGAAAGAGTAAGGAAAGGTTTAAACTCAGATAATAATAAGAATTATAGACTACATCTTATATTAGTCATAGGATCTATTTTATCATAGCTCACATTTAGATAGCACATTAAGATGTTTTCTACTCAAAAACCCAGTGAAGAGCTTCATTGTGTTTTACAGATGAAAAACCAAAGGCTCAGCTATATTTTTATTCCTACTTTTTTACTTTCTTTCTAAGTTTTTGTTTTGTTTTGTTTTAATAAAGGATGGCTTTCTGGTAGGGGAAGGATACAGGGAGAAATTTGATTAATGTGAAGACTATTAAAAATAGATGATGAATTGCAGATCCCATAGATTACTACATAAATGCAATAGCATATTTTTTATAGACCTCTAAAGTTTAAAATGTATTTTTTTCCTGTGAGGTAAATAGCACAAATATTTCCAATCTGATTTTATAGATGAGGAAACTGAAATTAAAGAACTTCAAAGAACTATTGTCTGATCCAAGATTCAAACTCATTTTTTCCTATATCCGGAACCAATACTCTCTTTGTTGTATCTTGCTGCCTCTCTAACACATATGGCTTTCTGAACTGGGGCCTGCAAATAACAAAGTGTGGAGAAAGTTCAGCTTCTAAGTAGAAAAAAAGCTATTTTAATAATGATAGCTGTAGTGGTAAATTCCTAGGACTATATTTCTTGTTTCAGGAAATAAAGTAAGGAAGTCTTGAAAAATTATTATTCAAACTCACTTATTTTTCTCAATAGGGCTACCTTAAACAAGTTATTTCTGTATTTTATAAGAAAGTCTACTATTTACTTCAACACTTAAATAGATTCATTATCTCATCAGGATGCTTACTCTTTCCACCAGTCTACCTATACTTTCTTATCCTATAGGTCAATTAATGAAAATTTATTAAACATTCAGTATATGCCAGGGGCATTGCTAAGCACTATGGCAAAAGACAGTCCTTAACCTCAAGGCACTCATAATCTAATGGAGGACCTCGAAATCTAATCACACATCATTTTACATGATTTTTATCACAGTTCTTCCATAAATGCTCCTAAGAGGATTTACCTAACATGGTAGAGGCATTCCTCTAGGACTTTCAATGCTTCATGTCTCTCAGTATATCACTCAGAATAGTGGTTATCCTTCCATCTTGCCAAAGACCTACCCTATCTCCTTTTCTGTGGTACAAATTGTCCAAGATATCTTTTCCATCACTTCCTGTATGAAATGTATCATTGATAGTATATTTAAGTACATATCTTTCCACTTTTCTTTGGTCACTAGCAATTCTAATTCTTTCAAGATCATGAAGTTTCAAGATTTATAGTCATATTCTATCAACATGAGAACACTGGGTCTGAAAAGAATACTGATGGTTATCTGAGCATGGGGTATTTTGGGAAACATTGTCATGGAAGATGTCTTACAGAAATCTCAAATGGAAGAGGGATTTCTTATACATGGAGACATTTTCCAAATGTGCATAGTTAGGGATGGTGTTTAGCACTTCAAGTCTTCAGACAATACAATGCCTTCTAAATAGGATCCAGGGACACTCAAAAGAGAAAGGTCTGTGCATCCATATAGGGAAAATCACATGAACAAAGAATATATATTGCCATAGATAATAAAACTATTTTCTTACTGAATATATTTTGTAAAGTCTGTGTGTTAAGTGAGAAGTATCTGCTGCTACTAAAAATAAATAGATCTATTTTTTTAAAATAATACACGTTTCCCAGGTTATGAAAAGCAGTTGTATAGTCAGATCATTGAGTTCGTGTACTCTGGAAAGACATTTTACGTAGAAAAATGGATAATGAGCTGGCCCAAAAAGTGAATAGGAGAAAAGCAGTCTAGGTTTTGTTGGGTACTCTCTATAGTCCTTTAAACAATCTCACTGTTCATTGCTCTCAAGGATCATTTTTTAAAATAATAATATTCTTTTGGTGATTCATTATGTAAATCACAGGATACCAAGATTAAAGAGGAATCAAAACTATAGGGAATCCAAATGACAATTCAAAGATTCAAAGAGGGTATAAGAAGCTATCACACATTATTAATGTAGTACAAAAATACATCAAAGACCATCAAATAATCAAAAAAGAAGGTAGATGATTTTTTTTTAGGTAGTTGGGGTAAGTTACTTGCCCAGGGTCACACGGCTAGTAAATGTCAAGTGTTTGGTCTGAGGCTGGATTTGAACTCACGTACTCCTGACCTCAGGGCCGGTGCTCTATCCACTGTGCCACCTAGCTGCCCCTGGTAGATGAATATTCAGTGAGAGCAAAGTGTAGCAAATAGATTGTTCCAATGTTGCACTGGTATCCACATAATATTAAAATACCTATTGGACAGACTGCAACATATTAGTTAGGTCTTCTATAAAAATTTTACTTAAAGAAATAGATGAGATTATAGAAGCTAAAGATCACAAGAGATTTGTACCTGGAACAGAACTCAGTGGTTATTTAGCCCAGTGGTGCCAAACTGAAATAGTGCAGAGGACACTAAACTGTACATAGAGATCCCTCCAGGCCACATATTGACTTAGAAAATGACATGTTAACATTAGCTGTTTTATTGTATTTTACTTATTTTAAGTGTCTCCAAGTTATGCTTTAATCTGGTTCAGGCTATACTCAGGAATATTGCAGGCTACATTCTGTGAATGGTGTGTTTGAAACTTCTGATTTAGTCCAATTACCTTATGTCCCTTATGTTTTCCAATTCTCTTATGAAGAGACTCAGAGATGGCAAGTGACATCCCCAAGATCACACTATAAGAAAAGCCTATATCTAAATATAAATTCTCTAACTCCAAAACTAGCACCCTTTCTGCTAAGACCAATTGAAGAGTCATGAATTAGTTGTAATTTAGGCAAATAGAAGGAGTAACCAGCCACACTGGTTAGATCACAGATCAACTGAGGAAACAATGCCATCTATGACATTTTCCATTATATAACTCTTGAAAATTTATCTCTTCATGCCTTACACGTTGTAACCCTTCCAACATGAGTTTCCTCTACATGTATTTTGTATTTAGCCAGAACTAAGCATATCAAGCAGCGATTCTATATGACTTCATTCTCTTGAGTGTCATTCCTACTTGCTCATACAATAATACAACAGGCAGTTAGTTGTTGGACTTTGAATGTGGTCACTTTCTTGTGATCAATGATAAGGGTAAATCCTCATAGAAATTATTTAATTCATTTTGAAGTGCTTGATATCTTCTTTTGGTTCATCTATAAATGTGTTCTGTTTCTTAGATCTCATATACAGCTTTAAACAGGCTCATTGTTTTTCTTCCACTTTTTTTGCTGTTTGGTAGAAGGTGTTCACAATCTCTCATTCACTCTATTCTTTTGGATCTTATCATATATTTTTTCTTTTTAAACTGAATCTGTGATTTCATTGGTATAAGCATAGGTTCCCGAAGTGAGTGATACCCTGAGGGGTGCTGAAATGAACGGGGTGGGGGAAGAATAGTAGCCTCAAGTGCAATTGGTGGGGTGTTGAATAAAAATAAGGTGTTGGGGGAAGCATAAGGAAAGAATAGAGCACGTTGAAAAACCATTCATGCATGTTTTATCTGCTCTGCAACAGAGTTAAAGGCATAGTGATAACATTATTTTTCAAATAAATACATAAAATGTAAGTTATAACTGGTGAGTGGTCAAGTCCACTGACAGATCTTAACAAGCAAGTATCAGTAGGCGAGCATGCATTGGCAGGAATATGTGCATATAATGACTTGTTTACAATATAATACTATACTGTGACATGACTCAATATTGCATCATCAAAATTTCAATGCAGGAAAAAACCGCACATTTACAATAAATTATCAATTTTAAGATGCATCATTTTTTAAAAAGATATTTTGTATTTTTGAAATAATACAAATTTCCAAAAAATGATAAAGGTTCAAAACTAGATTTCCAGGGGGCACTGAGTTTTGTTTATTTTCTTTTTTGGTTAGGTGACTTGCCTAGGGTCACACAGCTAATAAGTGTTATGTGTCTGAGGCCAGATTTGAACTCAGGTCCTCCTGAATCCAGGGCCATTGCTCTATCTACTGTGCCACCTAGCTTCGCCTTTGAGTATTTTTTTTAAAGGAGACAGGAGGCCAAGTAAGTTTGGGAACCTCTGGGTATAAGGAACTCCTTATGAAAAGCTCACTGTATCAATGCACATCAATCCTGGTCTCCAACTTATGGTCTTAAAGAGTTGCTGAGACACTGATAGATTAAATGAGTTGCTATTCCTGACTCAAGGCCATCTGTGTTGTCCTTGGATGACATACCTCCCTGCTGTGCAAGAAGATGAAACAATTATTGGATGAAGTGCTTTCTGAACTCTTTTATCTCTGTTGATATCATTGCTGTACATCAATTTCACTTAGAGATTCAGTCACTTAGAAATTGTTAAAATCAAAGTCAATATGTTTAGCTTTATTTCCAATTTTTTTTCATAGTCAACAGGATGTATAAAAAGTTGCCTTAGAATAGCATGCACTAACTTCTCATCTTTACTCTTTCTTCTTATTTGGTATTTATTTTGACTTCTGCTTTACTTAATCAATGATCTCATTACATGCATGGAAATAACTGACAGAGAAATTTGTTGTCTGATAAGATGTTGTCAGTGGTATGTTGATGTTGTCCAGTGCTTGCCATAGAGGCAGCTAAGTAACTCAGTCAATAGAGCACCAGACCTAGAGTCAGGTAGACTCATCTTTCTGAAATCAAATCTGGCCTCAGACACTTACTTAGCTGTGTGACGCTGTGTAAGTCACTTAACCTCTCATTTGTAAAATTAGCTACAGAAAGGAACGGCAAACAACTCCAATAGAAAACCTGAAAGAGGGTCATGAAGAGTCAGACACGAATGAAACAACTGAACAACAGGAAGTGCTTGCCATATCCAGTACTTTCAAAACCTCATCCCTGAATAATGTATTCATATTACACAAACAAGGGTCTGTCAAACAATCTACAAACTTTTGGTCTTCCTTCACACTTTCTAACATTTTTAAATATACTCCAAATGGAGAACTCAATATGGATATAGTTGTTTATCATCCCATTGATAATTGGGCATTTAGCATTCAAATAGCTAAAAAGTATGAGAACAATATACCTCTTGCTATCTTCTGGCCCGTTTTTTATCATTATTAAAACATCACTGGAGAATTGAAAAGAAACTGTATAGGACTGAGGACAAGATTTAATTTTTTAAATTTCAGCTCATAGTAAAGAAATTCATCAACTAGTGACAAAGCTACCAGCCATGAACCATTGTAGTAAAAGTATTCCTTGGAAAGTAGATATGGTTTATTCACAAGTCTGTGCAAAAAAAAAACTTAGAAGAACTTCTCATAATTTTTTCCCTACTGGTATGGTGATCAAGAACCTATGGTCACCTTATACCATAATGAGGTAGCACAATGAATACTTGTAGGACTTCTGTGGAATTTGCACATATTAAACACATTTACAATCCACTATACTTTAAATAAACTTTTTTCAAATCTCAGAAGAAATCTGGACAGGCTCAAATTTGGAGATGTTTTACAGTATAACTCATGTCCTCATATAGCTTTTCTCTGCTTTGGAATATGTTCTTTCTTCTAGCATCTTGATTTCATCACAAAGTGTAACATGGGAGCTCTGCCAATACCCAAATGAAAGTTCTGGTTTACTGGGAAGGCGTATTTCCTTTCAGCTTAGATGTTGCTAAGTGATTTAGTCAAAGAATTGTAATTGGCTTTCTCAGTTGTTAGAACAAAGTAATAATGATGCCAAGATCATGGGTTTAATATTTAAAGGGGCTGTTAAGCTTTGTCATATTCCTAGGAAATAAATATACCCTCACCCTCAAAACATGGGACAAAAGACCAGAGGCAATTAACTAGGTGGGAGTCCTGTACTGATTAACACAGACCTTCAACATAAGTGGAAACAGCTTTACTGATGGCATTCAGCAATGTTGTGCTTGTGTATGAAAGATAGTATAGTCACTATATATCCCCCAATTAAATTAATGAATGCATAGTTTCTTTGGAGAAAAATATACATTTTTTGAAGCTTAAGTCTAGCAAACTACATTTCTAGAAACTACTTTCTAAGAGCCTGCTCTTTTCCTGAGTAGAATGATTGATGTAGTACCTAAGAGTCAGTAGAGGCTGTATACTTGACAAGAACCTTATCCTAAAGAAAGGTCAGCCTCCCATGGAAATTCAAAGTGGTGTGGAATTTGTAGAATAACAAAGATAATTTACGTTTACTTTTATTTTGTAGTCTGGCAAAAACTTTCAGAATGACACACTTCTCTGCAAAAATGTAAATATTTTGGTTATAATATTTGGGATACAATGAAGAATTTCTTTTTAATTTGATATGCTTTGTTTTGACATAAAGATACTCGCCAGGAGACAACTAAACACCATCATCCCTACCCCACAACCAATGTGCAATAATTTTCTTTAAAAAATAATTGGTTTGTCAATTTTTATGGAAGGAAAAGATGTATTATCTACTTTAGTAATGTGAAACTAATATTAAACATATATTTTATCAGAATTGTGTTGCCTATTTATTTTGAATTTATATTCTTATTATTGTATATATTGATCTTCAGTTCTACTTTTATTTTGTTGCATTTCATGTATCTTCATGTGGTTTTGTGAATCTTCATAATTATCATTTTTATGGTATAGTAATTTTTTAAATTACACCCACGTACTATAATTTGTTTATCCTTTCTACCATTGTTTAGTATATATTGTTTCTAGCTTTTTGTTTTCACAAATTACTCTTTAAAAAAACGTTTTTTGGGGGAGCAGCTAGGTGACGCAGTGGATAGAGCACCAGCCCTGGAGTCAGGATGACCTAAGTTCAAATCTGGCCTCAGACACTGGACAAGTCACTTAACCCCATTGTCTAGCTAAAAATAGAAACAAAAAAAAGAAACATTTTTTGGGTACATATGGTCTTTTCTTAATGTTAGCAACTTCTTTTATTTACAGTCCTAGTAATGGAATGTCTGGATCAAAATGTTCAAACAATTAGAAACTTTTCTTGCATGATTTAAATTTTTTTCCCCAGAATAGTTGAATCAGCTCATACCTTCAACAGCTATGAATTAATGTAACTATCTTCTTAGAGCCTCATCCAATAATGAATTCCCCTACCTTTTTTTTCTAGCTTTATAGGTGTGAGGTGACATCCTAGGGTTACTCTAATTTTTACTTCTCCAATATAATACATATTGGTGAAATGGAAATTAAAGTTAGTTATTTGGAACATTTTAAGTTGTTATTGGTAGAATATCTCAATTTTTTTCATTCTGCTCATTTTTTTATCATTTATGGGGAAATAGATCTCAATCTTACAGAGTTGGGGTAATTATAAATTGTAAAGGTATTTTTCACTACAGTAAAATATTCAGAAGAAAAATGAAAAAATTCAATCATTTTCTCAATATTTCTAACTATCTGCTTGGAAACACAAAAAATAGTTATTATATCATGAGTTCTCATCCTATGTAAAATAGCTTTACTGTGCAAAGCTTGCACACCTTTTGATAGTTAAATACATACATCTATATGTATATGTATTTTCCAACTATAAGGCTATGTAAGGTGGTGGCTGCCATATGCATATGGTATATGATCATTTTCAAGGCAGGCCATGAACTAGCCTAATTCTTCTTTTTCTTCTTCAACCAATCAAGAAATATGAGAACCTCAGTGAAAAGTCCTAAAGGGATGGCAAGAGATAGCATCTCATATCTTCGATTAAAATGCTGTAAAGTTTGAGGTAGAGAGTAAGAAACAGGCCCCCTAAAGTATAAAACAACAAAGTCAGAGATACCATGTTCTTCTTCTTCATAGACATTATACACTTTGGTTCACCAGTAGAACTTCAAGAGATGTACCACCAAGGGCAACTAAAAATGCGTACAACAAAGAGGATAGAGATAATCACTCTAATTAAGGAATGCCAAACTTTGGAATATGTATCCTTGATGTTTAAATTACACTCAGGATATGTAAGAGTGTGTGAATATTATTTGTACGTATCACTAAAGGGGAACACAATATTTCATTACTATAGAAGCTTCAGAGATGGAAATCCCTGATGACCTGTTCTACCTTTGTGAAAATTCAATATAGTGCCTATCCCCCTCCAATACTACATTATTCTACTACTGGCCCAAATCACACAAAAAATTATTCAGTGAAAAGTAATGGATCATAAAATTTTATATAAAATTTATGTCATTCTTATTATATTTTATAGTTCATCTCATATTGTAATTCTTTGTGTACATTGCAGAAAACGATGATTATTTCTGCATATGTGGCCTCATGCATGTTAACCATTTATTCAACCACTACTCATGAGCCTGCACTTTTTCCTCTGAATCTTCCTGCCCAGCCAGAGCAATCACGTAACATCCCAATGTACAAGGGCATTTTCCTTTTTGAAAATAATATAAAATATGTAATAAGAAACAAAAATCACTTTTTCACCAAACACTTTCACAATTACATTCTTCTGAGCATCTGGTACATATGGCTTGTTAGTTCTTATTTGCTAATCCATGTAAATTAGTAGTAGAAAAAATAAGTTTTAAGCTCATTCTTGCCACTCTTCCTGTGTTGCTGCATCACCATTACTGAAATCTAGGTAGTTAATTTGCTAATAGCAAATAGCCCAGATATTAAATTTTAGGCCCTCAATGTTGAAAAAACAGTCACATCTCACTACTGGATCTGCAAAGCACTGGAGCCTGGCAACCATGGCTTGGTAGGTTGAGAATCATAGCTAAGAGGATGTCTGCAGGCATTGCTTCCTAACAGAGAAAAGGAGAAGGGCTGTAGGAGTTAGCTGTCCTGCAGGGCAGCTTTCTTCCTGGGTATCCATTTTCTTTTTCTTTCCATTTAGCAACCTGTGGGAATCTTCAAGCATCCTCTAGCCCTTGCAAGTGTTCCCATCCTGCTTCCCACCAGTTAGGCTTTGAATGCAGGCAGAGTCCAAACTGAAGTAGTGTCATGACCTGTTGCATTCTGAAAAAGCCCAATGGGGAATATAGTTCCCAAAGACAACATGTTTCCTCCATATGCACATAATACTTTCATTTTAAGGAGGTAAGAAGCAATGACTAGAATGTCAATTCCTGGCCACTTCTAAACCATTTCTCTATCAACATTCTTCAGTCATCTTTTTCTTTTTCAAGATCTATTTAATCTCTTTCTACCACTCTTTCTATATCCTTCTTGCTGTTATCTAACAAACTTCAGGTAATTCTCCCCATTAAAAAATACATTTAAAATGAATCTAACCCAATCTTCCTCTCTATGCCATTTCCTGAAATAATCTTTATATAATTAAATAGACCTGATATATCAATTCCTTAACCTCAAACTTCAACCAATTCCTTCTTCACCTCCCTTTAGCTGTTTACCCTTCTTCCCAGTCTAACTGGTGAATATCTACCCATGTTTCAAAGCCCATTCAAATAACTGCTCTTCTAGGAATCCTTATCTATTCACCCATGAGTGATGACTAATATCACTTTTCTGCCTCACACAGACTTGGTTTTGTCTTCTTCAATGTAATTGTCATGTTTACATTGTATATTAGAGATATTTTGGTATCTTCTAGACTGTAAGCCCCTTGAAGGAACGCAAAATGTATTAGCCAAACTTTGTATCATGATTTACATAATGTAGGTACTTACATGTTTATTGATTTGATTTTGATTTTTGTGTTTCTCATTGCTCCTTTAAACTGTAGATTCTTTGAAGGTCAAAATAATGTCTTCTTTGATGTATTCTCTGCAATACCTTAGCATAATACCATACATGTAGGAATTCACATTTGTCAAGTGAATAGAATGAATGGCCTTGCCATAGTTAATTCAGTGACTACATGTAAACATAGCCAAATCAACATTCCATGTGAATATCCACTGCGGGAAATGGTGCAAAGAAGAAGGGAAGGACAAAGAGGATTCTGGAACCTCCCAAATTCCATAAAGTGTACATCTCTTTATATGACATAATTTCACAATGTGCAGTCCAAACTTTCTATGTTAACAATTACTATTGTCACAATTTTCCATCTATACCTTTGACACCAGTGTTATAGATACAGTGAAATTATCAACAGTGAATTCAAGGAGGGAAAGAGAGGGATAAGAGAGGGGAGAAGCCAAATAACATGACCAAATATTATTAAGCCAAACCAGCTGGTTAAATTTTGAGGAGTTAATTTACCAGTAAGTAATTTGGATAAATATCGGTATATTTAATTCTGCAGTGCACCTGTCCATAAGTTACAACTAGCCTCTGGCATAAGGACCAGTTTTCTTCATTCCAGTTTGCAAGAGGTTCATTAATCTTCACCTAGCGTTGCCAGATAATAGAAAGAGCCTACTTCATTTTGTGACAACGTGGTGCTCTTAAGATACAGGTAGCAAAACCCTCATTAAGATAGCTAACAATCTGGAAGTTGACTTCCAATTTTCTCTCATGAAGATCTAAATTTACATATGGGTGGCTGCATTCAGTTGTCACATATGGGACAAAGGGGACCAGCAATTCTGAATAAGCTGACTGAACACTGGAATAAATCTACTGCTTTCTCTGATAGAACATGGGTTGTTCTGACATGTCATTGCAGAATGTTCTACTTTACAAGATTGAAATTGTCCACAGTCACTCACTATTCCAAAGTGAACCACTACTAAAAGGGATTTACTACTCATGTAAGTACATAAATCTATGGCGATTAAGACTAGGTTTGAAGAACATGGCAGTTAAACTGAAATTTTTATTTTCCTCCCTCAGATGAGGTACATGAAACTAAGGGCACAGTTTAGATCACAGTTTGTACCTGTGACATAACTAATGGCATAATTTTCATGTGTTTTCTTTTCAGTATGAGAAGAGGCGGGGAGGGAGTTGAGTGTGGACAAATATCGGCTTCTGGATGTTAGGTTAGATTTGCTTTTAAAAATGCACAATGGCAATATCATTCACCTTTTTTTTTTAACCAAAACCTAGGCTATTACACCAGTCCCTCATTCAATATAAGTCAATTCAACAAACATATATTAAGCACTTGCTGTGTTAAAGGGTAGGTGCTAGGGAAATGCACGCACACACGCACACACACACACACACACACACACACACACACACATGAAGAGAGAACTGCCCTCAATGAGCTTACATTCTGTGTTACGCTTTGAATTGCCTGCCCTACCACTACTTAAGAAAATGAAATAGATAGATAACTATAATTTCAGATGGAGATAATTTATTATTTTGTCAAGCATTTTTTTTTAAATAACTAACAGATAATCACTAGGGAATCAAACAAGAAGAAACATTAAGGAACTCCTTAATACTTAGATATATGTTTTTGGAGGAAGGTTAACTCTTCAGGCTAATAGGCTAATGTGTGTGTGTGTGTGTGTGTGTTAATTAGCAAATGACTTAGAAACTCAGGTAATAGTAGACCACAGAAAATTATTTTCTTTAACACACTTATCCTGGCTTTGTTAATAGATGATGAACCATAGAAGTATAGATGTATCCACGTAACACTAAATCATCTGAATGAAAAGAAAAACACAGGGACAGATAGGTGGCGCAGTGGATAGAGCTCTGGTCCTGGAGTCAGGCAGACCTGAATTCAAATCTGGCTTCACACACTTGACACTTACTAGCTGTGTGACCCTGGGCAAGTCACTTGATCCCAACTGCCTCACCAAAAATAAAAACAAAGAAAAAGAAAAACATTTAGTCATCCATAATTATGGTCAAAATACTTTTTGAACTTAAAGCACTACATATATTTAAGCATTCTTTTAAACTTTTACTCACTTTTTTTCTCCTCCTACCTATCTCTTTCATCTTTCTCATTATTCTCTTTCCAGAGTTGATGGTCCCCAAGGTACTATCCTGTCATTCCTCTTCTCTTCCCTTTCTGTATTATTTCCTTTGATAAACTTATTCACCCACTCCCCTTTAGTGATCCCATCTACAAATATGAGTCTCAAAATGTGCATCTTTCACTCTCATTTGTCTTCTGAGCTCTGTATCTCTATCTCAAACTGCCCACAGGTATCTTTCTATTTGGATGTATCATGGAAACCTCACACTCATTCTGTTACACAATTTATTGTCTTCTTCAGAAGCCTGATTCCTCTTTTGATTTCACTCTTTGTGTCTGTGCCTCTACCAATCCCTGCAGTCTAACACTGGCATTAACTTTGACTTTTCCCCCTTATTCTCATATCCTATAAGGTTCTAAGACCTATCAATTATACCTCCACAACAGCTATATTTTCCTATTATTCTTTTCCTATTACTAACCCATTAGTATAGGCTTTTACTACTATCCAGCTAAATTATCATACAAAGCCTCTAATCTACTTTCTGAGCTCACTTATTGCATCTTCCAATCTACACTCTATATCACTGCTAGAGAAGGACAAACAAGAGTAATCTTAAGTTTCCAAGAGCTACTTCTCAGCAATGAAATGATGTAAGATGATTCCAAAAGACTCATGATGGAAAATGCTTTCTACATCCAGAGAAATAACTATGGAGTCTGAATGCAGATCAAAGCACACTATTTTGTCTTTTTTTTTGCTGTTGTTTTGTTTTTTGTGGCTTTTCCTTTTTGTTCTGATTCTTCTTTCACAACATGACTAATGTAGAAATATGTTTAATATGATTGTACATGTATAGCCTATATCAGATCGCATGCTGTCTTGGGAAGAAAGGAGGGAAGGGAAGCGTGGAAAATTTAGAACTCAAAATCTTATAAAAGTGAATGTATAAAACTCAAAATAAATAAATAAATTTATTTATTAAAAACAAAATTTTCAAGAGCCAGTCATGTCATTCTGCTGTTCAGAACTTATCAGTGACTCCTTATAGCTTGCCACATAAAGTTTAAATTTCTTTGCATAGTATTCAAAGCTCTTTTCAGTGGTATCACTATACCTTACATACATTATCACCATTTTTTTCTTCCATGCAATATGCTCCAGCAAGTTCCACTATGATTCTTCTCACAAACATGCCTTCTACCTCTCAACTTCCATGCTTTTGCCCGTAAAATGTTCTATGCTTCAGAAATACCTGTCCTTTAAAACCCAAATGAGAAGTATAAAGGCATCATTGATTGTTCCCAAATAATAAGGACTTTCTCTTAACCATAACTTCCTTTAAGGATTTGGGGCTGGGGAGGGAGAGAAGCAAAGCTCTTCAATGTACTTCATCTATCTATCTATCTATCTATCTATCTATCTATCTATCTATCTATCATCTATCATTTTATTTCTGTGTATTTGTCATATTCTTGTACAGCTCTACTCAGATAGGATTTAGTTAAACATGATGTTTTCCTTAGTGTCCAGTATGGTACTCTGCATATGGTAAGTAATCTCTAGGTTGGTAAAAGATATAGATAGCATATTTAAAACTACTCAAGTTTTTAAAATAATAGTGATAATGTGAGTGAAAATTTTTTTTATATCTCATGAATCAAATTCATTAATTGCAGTAATTGATATTATCTTTTCCATGAAATGGGCACATTTTTACATGGTGTCAACCTGCTTCTCCTATTCAAATGGAGACTTAGAATTACCTTATGTATGGCAACTGAATGGCATAAAAGGTAAGAATATAATATTTAATAATAATAACACATCTATAGGGAATTTTATTATAAAATATTCTCAGCACATGATTTCATTTGATCCTTACACACTTGAGTGAGGTAATACAATGTCCTCTTTTTATAATCAAAAAAATGAAAACTCAGAGAGGTTAAATGATTTGCCCAAGGTCACACAATCAGTATATGGCAGAGACAGGACTTGAATACAGTACAATTTAATTCAACAAAAATTTCTTAAGCACAGACTATGGCCAAGGTTTTGGGCTAAGACCAGGGAATCCAAAGCCAAAAACAAAGCAGTCTGCCCACATGGACTTTACATTCTTTGAAAAAAAAATACTTTATTTACCCCCAATTACATGTTAAGACAATTCTTAATTTAAGTTTTTGAGTTCCAAATTATCTCTCTCTCACTCTCTCCTACCTCCCTAAGATGTCAAGCAATCTGATATAAGTTATACATGAACAATCATGTAAAATATTAACTCAAACAAGAAAGAAAGGGAGAGAGAGAGAGAGAGAGAGAGAGAAGAGAGAGAGAGAGAAAGAAAGAAAGAAAGAAAGAAAGAAAGAAAGAAAGAAAGAAAGAAAGAAAGAAAGAAAGAAAGAAAGAAAGAAAGAAAGAGAAAGGAAGGAAGGAAGAAAGGAAGGAAGGAAGGAAGGAAGGAAGGAAGGAAGGAAGGAAGGAAGGAAGGAAGGAAGGAAGAAAGGAAGGAAAAATAGTCTGCTTCACTCTGTATTCAGACAATATCACTACTTTCTCTGAAGACAGATGGCATATTTCATCATGAGTCCTTTGGGATTGTCTTAGATCATTGTATTGCTGAGAAGAGCTAAATTATTCACAGTACTTCATCTTATAATATTATTGTAATTGTGTCCAATGTTCTCCAGGTTCTTGGAACTAACATTTTAATGGAGGGATACAAAATGTACATAAGTAAGAATAGTCTAAGGAAAATGGAAAACTCAAGTGTAATGTTCTGTCACTATATTATGCCATCAATAACAAAGCAAAATTAAGCTCCTTTGAAGCTAGAGACTGTCTTGGTTTTTCTTATTTTTATCCCTAACACTTCACACAGGGTCTAGCACATAGTATTTATTAATAAATACACTTTAAAGTATTTATTGACTACTATAATTGACTATCACATTTTGACCACCATACCTTTGCTAAAGCCACTTCACATGACTAAAATATCCTTCCTTTAATCCTTACCTTCCACTAGAAATCTTATCTGTCCTTCAGGCTTCCATGAAGTCTTCCTTCACCCTCACAGCAAGATCCTTCCTATCTAAACTTCAGTAGGTAGTTAAATCTCTTTTGCATACTAGTCATGGCCTATTGTTTATTGTAACTATTTCTGTACATGTCTTATCGCCTCTACAAGACTGTAAGATCTTTAGGAACAGAGGCTTTGATTTATATCCCTTTATCTCCCTCAGCACTTCCCACAGTGACTTGAACAATGTGCCTAATTTATTTTGTCAGGTTGAGTTGAATTTTTTTTAGTCAAAATTGTGAGTTCAAGTCAAAATTATTAGCACATGCTTTAATCAAATGGAATCATTAGATTTCAGTTTAGTTTGATTTCTTACATATCCTCAAACTTAGTTAGGTTGAGAAACTGTACATAGTACACATCTCTATAAACTAATGACTGACTGATAATCCAAAGTATGAGCATATTGACCTTCACATAGTAACATCCACATAGTTTCATCAAAAGATTTTTTATGACAATTTTTACTTAAGTGTATAGATTGATAGATAATAGATGAAAAATAGATATAGATAGATGATAGACAGACAGATATATAGATGAGAAAGATAGGTGGAGAGCACAGATTTGTAGCTTAGATTCCTATTCAAGCAATTCCAACAAAGAATAAATAATCTGCTGCACCTTGTTTTCAAAAGTCTTTCAAATATAGTATAAGTTCTATTATTGTATTTTACTGTAATTTCCTGAGTTTAATTAAACTTGCTCTTCATCTTTTTATTACTTCAATGAGCAGGTGGTATTAGGGACAAACCATGGAGCAGATAGTTGGCACAACAGATAAAGTATGGAGTCAGGAAGACAAAATATTCCTAGGTTCAAATGTGTCCTAGACACTTGCTAGTTGTGTGACCCTGGGCAGATCACTTAAACCTGCTTGCCTCAGTTTCTCCTCCATAAAATGAGCTGGAGAAGGAAATGGCAAGCCATTCCGGTATCTCTGACAAGAAATCCACAAATAGGGTCATGAAGAGTTGGACAAAACTGAAAAATGACTGCACCACAATATTATGGGTAAACCACAGGACCTGAAGCTCATGAACAGCTGAGCAACAAGTGCTGAGCTTACTACTTGTATGAATATATGAATTCATTCATGCCCTAAGTTTCAGTTTTCTCCATTGTAAAAAGAGGGCAATGGACTAGATGATGTCAAAGTCTCTGCCAGCTCCAAATCCCCTGAAACTGACCACACTATTCTCCTCTATGTATGCTCTAATCAGGGCAAAAAAAAACCCAACAATAAAATTATTTCCACCTTTCTTATGGACATTCTGCCTCTATTGAATGAAGCCTAGCATCATCACTTTCCTGAAAACAACATCAGACACAGATGTGACTTCTAATGAAAGTTCCAACTCTAACTCTTAGACAAAGAAACTTTCCCCTATGTTTTGGTGCCAAGTCTCTGATTTTTCACATGCCATGATAGGTGTGCCACGGAGGACAGGATCATTGTCTTCCTTAAAAGTCATAATTAAAGATAACCTTCTAAGGTATATCTCCTGAGTCCCATAACTAACTTTTCCAGTTTGGTTCAGGATCCATTCTTATGACTTAAATGATTGCATCAGTGATGACTATCCATGAAGTTATTATATTTTGGAAAATTTATTTTAAGTTTTTGTGTTAGTTAAAGGCTAAAAATCATCCTGATATATTGGTACCCATTCTTGTACACATAAGGTTACAGTTCAAGCATACTGCACTCTAAATATTAATGGATGGCTACAATCAAACATGTCCACACAAAACATGTTGAAAATCTCAAATTAACATTCTTAGAGCAACATTATCATCAGTGCCAAAAACATTACTGTTTCTTCAAGTAAAAAAAAAAATCTGTTTTGTAATTACTTAACTCACAATATCTGAGTCAGTTTCTTAAATGAAATCAATTTTGAATGATGGAAACATGAGAGGTACAATAACACATGCATATATGTATGTACCCATGTATATCCATATATAAATATACATGCATGCAAACTTTGGTAAAAGTACTGATTAAATGGTGGCAAATTGAAAGTTCTGTCTTTGGGTTTTCTGCTGACTCTTATACTTATGTATTCTCCATATTGCTTTAAATTTTCATTCATACTTCTACATGTCACCTGCCAATTTAATTTCATTGATGATTTTTCTCAATTATTGGTTATTTCAAAAATGTGCCTTTCAGCATTATCAATTTATAGAACCTTTTACCATGTAGAAAGAAATAGTAAAAGAACATTTATTTTCCAGGTGACATGGAGTTTTTTTTAAAATGTTTAGTTCTAGGAGAAACAAATATACTAAAAACTAAAAGGTATGTAACTTGAAAGTATAATTTTCTCAGGTGATATTGAGCAACCTTTCACCATCTTTGTATACCTAGTAAAAAATCATGCTCGTGTGCATCATCAGAAGAAATGAAGATGGAATTCAATTATTTTTTAAACCTACCCTTATATCTATAGTCATATAAAAAATGCTCTAAGTAACTACTGACTAGAGAAATGCAAATCAAAGTAACTCTGAGGTACCACACCACACTTATTAGATTGGCTGACATGACAAAACAGGAAAATGATAAATGCCGGAGATGTGGGAAAATTGAAATACTAATGCATTGCTAGTGGAGTTGTGAACTGATTTAACCATTCTGGAGAGCAATTTGGTACTGTAAACAAAGGACTATAAAACTGTGCAAACCCTTTGACCTAGCAATACATTTCTAGTTCTATATCCCAAAGAGATCACACAAATGGGGAAAGGACCCATGTATACAAAATATTTATAGCAGCTCTTTTTGTGGTGTCAAAGAATTGGACATTAAGGGGATGCCCATCAGTTGGGGAATGGCTAAACAAGTTGTGGTATATTAATGTAATGGAATACTATTATGCTAAAAGCAGTGATGAGCAGGCAGACTCCAGAAAAACCTGGAAAGACTTATAAGAACTGATGCCCACCGAAGTGAGCAGAACAGGAGAACATCGTACACAATAACAGCAATATTTAATGTTGATAGACATTTCTTCTTAGCGATGCAAAGATCCAAGACAGTTCCAAAGGACTAGTGATGGAAAATGCTGTCCACATCTGGAAAAAGAACTATGGAGTCTGAATGCAGATCAAGGTATATTATTTGTGCTCTCTCTTTGTTTTTCATTTGTTTCTTCTTTCTCATGGCTCCTCCCATTGCTTCTAATTCTTCTCTACAACAGGAGTGATGTGAAAATAGGTCTATTATGAATGTATATGTTGAGCCTGTATCAATTTACATGCTGTCTTGGGGTAGGAGGAGAGAAGAGATGGAGAGAAAATTTGGAACTTAAAATCTTAGAGAAGTGAATGTTGAAAACCAAAAGTAAATACATAAATTTATTATTAATAAAATAAAATATAACCTTAGAAAATGTCTCATCAGATTAAATACATTTCTAGAATCTCTTATAAATATTATTTACTTTGATCCATGACATCACTGGCAGAAGCAACTACAGCTGAGAGAACCACTTGAATGCGGAATATGAAGACACTGTGAATTATAGTGTTTAGGGGAGCTAAGAGGTTAAGTGATTTGCTCAGCCCCAGTCACAGTCAGGATGTGTCAAAGGCACACCTTAAACCTAGGTATTCCTGATTCAGAAGCCAGCTTTCTCTACCTACTATGTCATAGCAATCTGGAAATTCCCATGCTGAAACAGTTAAGTGACCTCCTTAATGCAGTTTTGGAGGTCATAAGGATTATCACAAATGTCCCACTCAGATATTTTCTTAGAATCTATCAGCTCAATTTTTTAAAAACCCATGCCCTACAAATGCCTTTTAGATGCCTCTCTTCTTGCATCCTGTTTAACTCATTTCTCCCCTTTCCTCTGACATTAATGAAAATTTGTACCCAGATAACTAGTATGGCTAAGCTGAATTGACATGAAGGACATTTTTCCCCCTGTAGGCAGTAGTGATCTAAATACTTCAAATTTTAAGCTTTGCCAAAGGCTGCTATTAAGAATTATAAAAATAAGGATCAGTACACCTTGATTTAAATCTAAAACTGGATTTAAATCTAGTAATGTATCGGAGTGATGGTCTCATTAGTAAACATTGATCAATAAGTTGGAGGCTTCATTTTAAATTTCTTGACGTAAGAAATAGAAGCACGACATATTTTTACTGATCAACAGTACCAGCTCATTAAAACATGAGCTTCTTGGATGCTGAAAATGGTAGTAAAAAAAAAAACTTTTGTAAAGAAGAAATAAATCAGCTTAGGAAGAACACCCCTCTCATAGTAAACAATAATAAATACTGGTATATGTTTGAAGGTTTGCAAAGCACTTTACAAATATTGTCTCATTTTGTCCTCACAACAATCCTAGGAGACAGGTGCTATTATTATCCCCATTTTACAGATGAGGACTCTGTGGCAGATGGAGATTGAATGATTTGCCTTGGGTCACAAAACTAAGTGTCTGAGGCCAGATTTGAAATCACACCTTCCTGATTCCAGGTACAACCCTCTATCTAGTGCACCAATTAGCTGCCAATTCATTCATGAACAATTTAATGACTGAAAGAGGAAGAAACATTAATAAAAGGTAATAAATAATTTAATAAAATTTAATAAAAGCTTTAATAAAGTCAATATATAGAAAGCCCACAATTATCAGTTGTTATTTGAGCAGTTTGATTGTCAAAAAAGGAAGAATATGGATTCTTATGCATTTAAAAATGATTAAATGATCTTGTACGGGATATCAGGTGGTGGTTTTTTCATATTTTACACTAATAATCATACTTAAATGCTTGTACAGATCTGTGATTTCATCAGTGCCTTTAGTAGTGTAGATTACATTCCCTTCATGAGTCAGTACACAGTATTGCCCAGTTGTCAGCAGTCTGGTAATGAGCTTTCCCAAACTTAGTTGGTTGTTTCTCTGAAGGCAGATATGCAATCTGTCATTGAACCCATATCATAAGTCTTTGTAGTTCAGTTAGGAGCCTTTCAGAATTACACTCAACCTTCAAGAACTCAACACCATGATACAACAACTTGAAATAAAGAAGTGCACGTATGCATGTGTATATATGTAGACATAGATATACACACATGTGTATATCTATATATACATTTACATATGCATATTTGTATATATGCACATACATATATGTAGTATACATATGTACACACATATATGTACACATATTGCTGGTCTATTACCATGTGCTTTTTAATGAATGAAGTTGTCCACAGTAATGCCGCACAGTTAATAAATGACAGAACTGGAACTCAAACCTGGGTTTTGTGATTCCCAAAACTATACTCTTTCCACTGGTCCACAGTGTCAAGTTTGCTATTTCATAATAGTTTCAGTGAGAGATTTGACAAGAAAGAAAATTATGAATCACGATTTTAAAAAGATTTAGGAGTTACTTATAAATTTCAGTTCTCAATGTTTCCCTTTTCCTCTTATCATTCATAATCAAGAAAGAATATTCTGAATCAAGTGAAATATGACTTTTGGCATATTATCAGGAATCCACTGAAACCAGGTTCAATTCCTCAATGGTATTAAGGAAAATGATGATTTTTTTAACAGGTTATACCAATGGTTTTCGTTTTTACTCCACATTTTTCCTAATATTTATTCCCCTTCCCAATATACCAATCCCTTGTAACAAAAAAAAAAAAGCAGCCATATTGGCACTATGTGCACCATTCAATGCCCTGTAGTTTGCTTATCACCACCGAGAGAAGGGAGAACCATTTATCATCTTCCCTTAAGACCAGCAGTCTTTTTTCAAAAGCATTTTCATATCTCCCAGCACAACTCTTCTGTATAGTAGATTGGCAGGCTAATTAATGAGCAGCTAGGTTGCTCGGTGGATAGAACACCAGGCCTGGAGTCAAGAACACCTGAGTTCAAATCCAGTCTCAGACACTTATTAGCTGTGCAACCCTAGGAAAACTGCTTAACCTTGTTTTCCTCAGTTTCCTTATCTATAAAATGAGCTGGATAAGGAAATGGCAAACCAGTCCAGTATCTTTGCCAAGAAAACCCCACATAGGGTCATAAAGAGTTAGATATGACTAAAATGATTGAACAACAAAGGGTAATTAATATGCTCATGTACAATGGTAACAGACACCAAGCCAATGCTTGGGAAGCTAAATAACTATTAGAAAAGAAGGTAAAAAAGTGATTACTATGCTGAAACTGGTGTCAGGAAAGACCTGAGTTCAAATCTGCCCTCAGTTACATACTAGCTGTGGGATTATTGGTATGTCACTTAACTACTGTCTGTCTCAGTTTCTTTATCTGTAAAAAGGGAGTAATAAAAGTACCTACCTCCTAGGATTATTGTGAGGATCAAATGAGTTATTTGTAAAGTGCTTTGCAAACCTTAAAGCACTATATAAATACTAGCTATGTTACTACTATATTATTAAAGAAATGGAACGGTCTAAGAATGACTAAGGCATTGCATTTCTAGCTTTTATTCTAGGTGAGGAAAGAACAGAGTTGGAACTGATGAATCACAGGGACCATTGTGTTCAAGACATTTGCTGACTTTGATGTGCTGAAGCACAGTGCTTAGCTGTATGCCAATGATAAACATAGTTTATTTATCCCCCCATATTTAACTGCAATTTCTCCTGCAATAGCTGTAATTTTGAGTACATTGAGTACTACTTAGGTGACAAGGAGATTTAAGTGTAAACAATACATATTTCCAAAATAATGCTGGTTATTGTATTAGGTTTGTAAAAAAATGACTGGGTTGGAGTGCATTTAGTAGCACTCACTATTTATCATCCTATTAAAATAAGTTAAGTTTCTTAATTACTACTAATAATACTTCCAAGCTGAAGTGGTAGTGAAGAGTATTACAGGTGTCCTTTTTCCATATTTTACTTAGTTAAAAGACAAAGTATAATCTTACTTTTCTTTTGTTATCAGACATTAAGGCATTACAATTACCTACTGAAGAACCATGAGTTTTTGAAAATCTGTGTCAAGTAAAACTCAGTGGCAATATTCAAACCAAATTCCTCTGGTGATTCCTCATTCCTAAAAACGTTTTAAATGAAAAGTAATTATCCTTATCAGGACTTAACACCTCCACCCTAACCTAAATGGGCCATTGCTCTTCATTAGGAAACTGTTGGGCACCCTGCCGAAGAAAGTTTGACTTGACTCCTCTGCCCTCCAAACTCCTTTACCCACTGCTGCCAAAAGCACCTGCCTACTAAACAAATCTGATCTTTTTACTCAACAGATCAAAAATCTTGCCCAAAAACTCAAATCCAACTCCCTTACCCTGTCATTTAAGGCCTGCCAAAATATGGCTTTATCCTAACCCTTTCATAAATTTCATAACATCTCTAGGTCAAACTGGATTGTTTCCCATTATACCGACTTCCAAAATTTTCCTCCCTCCTTACTTTTTCTCATGATGTTTTTTTCTACATTTATTTGTTTGTTTTTGGTAAGGCAATTGGGGTTAAGTGACTTGCCTAGGGTCACACAGCTAGTGTCAAGTGTTTGAGGCTGAATTTGAACTCAGGTCCTCCTGACTCCAGGGCTGGTGTTCTGTCAACTACCTCCACCTAGCTGCCTCTTTTTCTACATTTATTTAGTGCTTTATAATTTACAAAACATTTTCTTCAAATTAATGAGATAGGTAGTGAAGATATCATTATACTCAATTTGCAAGTGAAGAAAACTGAGGCACAGAAAAATGAAGTAATTTACCCAAGACCCAATAGCAAGTGAATGGTTTAGCCAAGATTCACAACTAGTTATTCTGGTAGCAAGTTCACTGCTTGTTTATTTGTTTGTTTCTGCTATGCCATCATTTTTCTACTACCCATCCATGATAGCTTGGCAATGGCAAGATATTCTATGATTAGCGGTGTCTTTTCTTCTTTTCTTCTCTCTTTTTTCCTCTCTCAGTTGGGCCACTTTGTACTTTTGGGGGGTTTGCCCATGTAGCTTAGATATGTAGTTACCAATTCTAGTCCTTCCATGAGATGGAAGATCATTTCTGACTTTCCCAGGTTTTCTTTAAAATATCCCCAGAAACTTCTTGACCCTGGAAGCTCAATTCACCTCTGGACTTTATACATTGACGGTACTCTCTGACCCTGTTGCCACTTCCTCAGACTGGCTGGTTCCTCTAAGTATCTCCACTTTAAGGTAAAGGGTCAGACAAACTACACCTTCATTCCTCTCCAGGCTTTACTATTAACTTTTTTAACTTTCTCTACAGTGCCCAGTTGCAGGGTAGCTTCATCTCTTTCCCACATGTGCCCTGCCATTGAATCCTATGGTTTTCCAGTTGGTGGGTATGTAACTTCCCTCTATACCCTGTAGACTCTCAGCACTGTCATATGACTTGCTGATAGAATCTACGGATCCTTGGACCTTTCCATTTGCCCCTCTTCCACACCCTTAAGAACATTTTTAAGCATACAAATATTTACTTTTCACAAACACTACTTTCTATCAAGTATGGCTAGATTTAATTAAACTTAATTTCAGTTGTATAAACTCCTGCATTATAGACATGAGCCAGAACCTTTAAGAAAAAAAGTATTATTGAGTGTCAAAGTCACCAAGAAGCTTGCAGGTTTGAAGTTAGATAAATTTTACTGAGTCTAAAGGATATACTTTGAAGCACATTTATGAATACCTTACAAAAAAAAAAGTTTCCAAATCACTGCCAATTAGAGAAAGGAAAATGAAAGCTTTTCTGAGAGTCTGCCTCACACTCATCAGATTGACAAAGATGACCAGAGAAAAGAAGAGGGAAATAACTGTTGGAGAGGAAAAAAGGCAAATTGATGCACTATGGATGGGTACAACTATTCTGGAAAGTGTCCTCTTCTTCTGACTAGCCAGTTCCTCCCAGAATCTCCATTTTTCCTCTCCAGGATGCACTCCTGACTTTTTTGGACTTTCTCTACAATACCCTATAAAATTCTTCACCCTGAATGCTCAATTCATCTCTGCACTTCACACATTAGAAGGACTTTCTGATCCTGTGGCTCTTCCTCTGGTGGTCTGGTTACTGCCAGAACCTCCTACTTAAGGAAGAAGCCCAGGCCAGCCACATCTTCATTCCTCTCCTGGAGATACTGTTGACTTACCTCAACTTTCTCTGCAGTGCCCAGGTGCAGGACACCTTTATCTCTTTCCCTGCTTCTCCTGTCTGCTTCTTCCTTCCCTTTAATGTGTTGTATTCTCCTTTTAGAACATAAGATCCTTTAGGACAGAGCCTGTCCTTCTTTTGATTTATGTTGCCATGGCTTAGAACCATGCCTGGCCCATAGTAAATACTTAATAAATGCTTATTGCTTGCTGACATGAAAAAAAAGTTCTTAAACAACATATGCCCTTTGACCCAGCTTTACCACCACCAAGCCTCTACTCAAAAGTGATGAAAGAAATAGGAAAATATCCCATATCTACAAAAAATATTTAGAACAGATATTTTGTGGTATTAAAATATGGAAAGTAAAGAAATACCCATAGACTTCTGCTTCCGGAAGCCAAGATGACGGAGTAAAAAGGTAGTCGCTCTCACCCTCCCCTATCAGCCTCTGAAAACCCAGAAAACATTACCCCAGGAAAAAAAAAACCTGGAACAGCTGAACTAGAAGGAAGATGGAGAGCAGCAGTGCAGCAGCTCAGCAAACGGGTCTCCCAGTGCCTCAGCAAAAATAAGGGAAGCAACACTACAAAGGGTCCCAGGTGGATAAGCACCCTGCAGCACTCATCTGAAAGGAGCTGAAGAAAGCAACCTAGAGTCTTCCTAAAGTCCCAGCCTTTCTGATTCCAGCCTCACACCAGGTAAGCTGTCCGAACCCTACAGCCTCCATCTGTCAACCAGGAGGAGATCCTGAAGCCCACGTGGTAGAGCAGGCAAACACCAACACCTGGACCTCTGAGTGCCTCAGTGAGGGTGGGGGAACCGGTGGAAACCAGCTCAGAAAACCACCAGGTGCCTCAGCACTCTACCACAAAGGAATCTCCCAGTGCATTAGCGGAAAGGAGGGAGGCATCATTGCAAGGGGCCCCAGGCAGATAAACACCCTGCAGCACTCATCTAAAAGCAGCTGAAGAAAGCTAAAGGAAAGGAAAAGCAGGCAACCTAGAATTGCCTGAAAGTTCCAGCCTTGCTGATTCCAGCCCAACATGAGGTAAGCTGCCAAAACCTACAGCCTCCAATTGCCAACATAAGAGGCCCCAGCACACAAAGCCAGTGACCAAGTCCTAGGCTCCCAGCACAAGAAGCTTGGGTCAGTGCCCTCTGTTCCCCAACAGGAGAGCTCAATCTCTTTAAAGGCCAGGGAATAAAGAAACCATGAGTAAAAAAAACATTCCATAGATTCATATTATGAGAAGAGTGAGATCAAGACAGAAATTCTGAAGAGGACAACATTGTCAACAAACCCACATCTGCAACAAAAAGGGAATATGAACTGGTCTGAAGCCCAAAAAGCCTTCTTAGAAGAGCTCAAGAAGGATTTTAAAAGTCTAATGAGAGAGGTAGAAGAGTCCTTAAAAATACAATTGGCCAATTGGAAAAAAAGTACACTGAAGAAAACAATCCCTTAAAAATAAAATTGGCCAATTGGAGAAGAAAGTACAAAAACTAACAGAAGAAAACAATCTGTTAAAAACTAGAATTGGACAAATGGAAACTAATGACTCTATGAGAGAGCAAGAATCAGTCAAACAGAAACAAAAAAATGAAAAAATGGATGAAAACATAAAATACCTCATCGTAAAACAACGACCTGGAAAATGATCCAGGAGAGACAATTTAAAAATCATTGGACTACCTGAAAATCATGATGAAAAAAAAGAGCCTGGACAGTATCTTTCAGGAAATCATGAAGGAAAACTGCCTGGAAGTCCTAGAACCAGAAGGTAAAATAACCATAGAAAGAATACACTCACCACCTGAAAGAGATCCCAAATTGACAACCAAGGAATATAATAGCAAAATTCCAAAATTACCAGATGAAAGAGAAGGTGCTGCAAGCAGCCAGAAAGAAACAATTTAAATATCATGGAACCACAGTCAGGATTACACAGGACCTTGCAGCTTCTACATTAAAAGACCACAGGGCGTGGAACATGATATTCCATAAGACAAAGGATTGTTGGATTACAGCCAACTATCCTGCAAAAATGAGCATGATTTTTCAAGGGAGGAGATGGATATTCCATGAAACAAGGGACTTCCAAAACATCCTGATAAAAAGACCAGAGCTCAATAAAAAAAATTTGATCTTCAAGTACAAGATTCAAGAAAGACATAAAAAGGTAAATGGGACAGAAAGATACAAAATGTTAATAAGGGCAGACTGTTTACATCCCTACAAGGGAAGATGACACTTGCAACTCTTGAGAACTGTATTGTTATTACACCATGTTAAAGGAGTATACATAAAGGGGGTGGATATTAGTTGACTTTGATGTAATGATAAAAAAAAATCTAATCAAGTGGGTTAAATGGATCCAAGTAAGTGGATTAGTCTGATCTTAGAAAATGTATTGAGAAAGGAGGAGGCAGAGAAGGGTAAATTACATTACAGGAAGACACAAAATCCTATTAAAGCAGAGGGAAAGAAGGGAGGGGGTCAGCATTGTTTGAACCTTGCTCTCATCAGATTTGGCTCAAGAAGGGAATAACATAATCAGTTAGGTATGGAAATCTAACTTGCCCTATGGGCAGTAGGAGGGAAAAGGGGAAAGAAAAGGGAGGGGGGATGGAAGGGAGGGAGAAGAAGTGGGGGGAAAGGGAAGAGGGGGGAGGGGGATAATAGAAGGGAGGGGAGCAAAGTGCTGGGAAAGGGAAGAAGAGAGAGAGAGGAGAAAGAAAAGCATAAATAGGGGGAAAAAAGGATGGAGAAGAAGACACAGATAGTAATCATAACTGTGAGAGTTGAATCACTATCTCTTTTTTTTCTCTTCTGTTGAGTTTTGTTTCTTCTTTCTGATGGTTCCTCCTATTGGTTTTAATTTTTACTTACAATTTCAGTAATGTGAAAATGTGTTTAATAGGAATGTAAAAGTATAGCCTATATCAGATGATGCACCGTCTTATGAGGGTGGTGGGGAGGAAGGGGGAGAAAAATTTTAAACTCAAAAGCATATGGAAGTGATTGTTGATAAATCAAAATAAATTAATAAAATTTTAAAAAAGGAAAAAAGTACATGTCAAGAGATTTTTAACTTCTGGGGTCTGTGACCCTTTAAAAAAAATGCCCATCAGTTGAGACATGGTTGATTAAATTGTGGTAAATGAATGTGCTAGAACACTATTGTAGTATAATAAATTAGGAAATAGATGATATCAAAAAGATATATGAACTGATTCAGTACAGAAAAATTTATGCCACAAAATGAATATTATAAAAATCAACAATTTTATAAACAGATGAAGAAGAGAAATGAGCAGAAATGGAACAATTTATGCAATAATAATAGCAGCACAGAGATAACTTTGAAATTATAAGAACTACAATAACCATCCATGCTGCTTGCAAAGGTTGGATAACGAAACTTACTACTCACCTACTGACAGAGAGGTGACAGATTTAGGGGAAAGAAAGAGGCATATTTTTGCATATGAAAATTTGTTTTGCTTGACTATATGTATTTGTTATGAGAAATTTCTTTTTCTTTGTTTCTCTATTTTTTCCCAATGCAATAAAGAGTAGTAGTGAGAGAAAATAGCTATCTCTTAATTAAAAAAAAAGTTAAAAATAGAGAGGTTGGATTAGTAGCACAGATGTGGAATGTTGCAAATATTTTCAGTTGAGGTTATAGTTTTATGTTTTGCTTGTTTCACTTCCTTTCAGGAGACCTCTCATAGAGTGGGAGTAATCTGTAAATGTAAGTGGTGAAAAAACAAAACACATCAATAAAACATTTTACTTAAAAAATTAAGGGAGTAGTTTGATTATTTTGCTAACCAGGAAGAAACTAAAAGACAAGAAAATATTCAATATGGTTCTGTGGTTAGTTAGTAACTCTCTAAGAAGCTGTACTCTCTGCCTACTTAAAGCAAAGACTCTTTTTTTAAGTTCTTTTTTTAACCTAGCAAAATTCTCTGTATTATATATAGTAAGAAGTTAATAAATGTTGTCATTAAATTAGTAACTTTAATTAGGTTTACTTATGAAATTCTTATGTAAATTAATTAGGTTTCTATTCGAAGTTATTTTGCTAATCACTTCATGGGACCCCAGAGTGTTAGAGCAATAACTAAGAATTTTGGGGTGTGAGAAGTATTTTCTGTTATGTTTTATCTTTCTTATTTCTTTTTTACCTTTTTGTGCTTCTCTTGAGTCTTGTATTTGAAAATGAAATTTTCTTTTTAGCTCTGGTCTCTTCATCAGGAATGCTTGAAAGTCTTCTCTTTTCTTAAATATTCATTTTTTTTCTCCTGAAGGATTATACTCAATTTTGTTTGGTAAGTGATTCTTGATTGTAGTCTTAGCTCCTTTACCTTCTGGAATGTCTTATTCCAAGCCCTATGATTTTTTCTTTTAATGTAGAAGCTGCTAAATCCTGCATAAGGACTACAGCTCCATGATAATTGCATTGTTTTTTTCTGGCTGCTTGTAGAATTTTCTCCTTAGCCTAGGAGCTCTGGATATTTGGCTATAATATTCCTGAGAGTTTTCATTTTAGAATCTTTTTCAGGAGATGATCAGTGGATTCTTTCAATGTCTATTTTACCCCTTAGTTCTAGGATATCAGGGCAGTTTTTCTTGAAAATTGAAAAAATTATATTGAGGCTCTTTTTTTGGTCATGGCTTTCAGGTAGTTGAGTAAATCTAAAAGTATCTCTCTTGAATCTATTTTTCAGGTCAGTTGTTTTCCAAGGACCTATTTTACAATTTTCTTCTATTTTTTTCATTCTTTTCATTTTGTTTGCCTGGTTCTTGATGTCTCATATAGTCATTAGCTTCCTTTTGCCCAATTCTAATTTTTAAAGAATTATTTTCCTCAGTGAGCTTTTGTAGCTCCTGTTCCATTTGTCCAATTCAATTCAACTTTTTAAGGAGTTATTTACTTCAGCAAATATTTGTATATCTTTTTTTCCCATTTTTGTGCTTTCTTGACCAAGATTTTTACTCTTTTTTTGATGATTCTCTTGCATCACTATCATTTCTTTTCCTATTTTCTTTTAATTCTCTGATTTTAAAAATCTTTTTTGATCTCTTCCAGGAGTCATTTTTGGGCCTGGTACCAATTCACATTTTTCTTTGAGGCTTCACATCTACATATTATGACCTTGTTTTCCTCTTCTAAGTTTGTGTTTTGATCTTCACTGTCACCATAGTCATTGTCTATGGTCATGTCCTTTCTTGGTTTTGGTTTTGCTTTTGTTCATTTTTCCAGCCTAGTTTTTTTAAACTTTTCATTTTATGTTGAAGTTGAGCTCTGCTCCTTGGGTGGAATGGACACTATCTTAAGCTTCACGTTTTTCATGCTGCTATTTTCAGAGATAATTCTGGGGGTCTGCAAGTTTTTGGTTTTTCTGAAATGGTATGATCTAAGGAGAGATGTTGTCACTGCTCTCCTGGCCTGTGAGTGGCTACAAGCACTCTTATCTGCCCTCAAACTGTGACCAGGATCCCTGCTTCCCTCTGGCTACACACTGTAGTATGCTGGTTCTCTCCCACCCTGGGACTGTGACCCAGATCTGTGTCCTAGACTTTTGTTTGGGCAATGTAACAGAGCCCTGAACCCAGTGCCAACAAAGTGTCCCCTATAATCTCCTTCTGAACAGTTGCCCAACCCCCTTATTGTTGTGAGCTGAGAACTCTGGGAGTCTCTGCTATTGATTGAGTTGCCCCCAAGGCCTACACAGGCTTGCTGGGCCTGGGCCTGCTACTGTATTAGAAGGAGAATTGGGGGCTCAGGGCCTTACTGTTGGCTTGCATGGGTGTGGGGCTTTACTTCCAGCTTGCTAAGGCACAGCCTGCTGCTAGCTTAACCCTGGCCACCTGCTCTGGACTGTGCTTTGCTCTCTCTTTTTTTTTCCCTTTTTTAAGGCAGTTGGGGTTAAGTGACTTGCCCAGGGTCACACAGCTGGTAAGTGTCAAGTGTTTGGTCTGAGACCAGATTTGAACTCAGGTCCTCCTGACTTCAGGGCCAGTGATCTATCCACTGCTCCACCTAGCTGCCCCTGTGCTTTACTCTCAGCGTTACAGAACTTTCCTGTTGACCTTCTAAGTTGTCTTGGACTGGAAAGTCATTTCACCCTATCCTTTCGTTGGGGTTCTGCCACTATAGAATTCATTTTAGGTGTTATTTTAAAGTTTTTTGGAGGAGAATTTGGGAGAGCTTAGCTGAGTTCCTGACTCATCTTGGCTCTGTCCCAATAAGCATTTTTATGTTGCTGAAGCACCACAAATATTATCAGCACCTTTGAAATTCAACATTCTAAGACAGAGCCCTATTTTTTCCCTCCCTAGTAATAGCTTTGATTCTAGACCAAAAAAGGACCTTAGGATCTTCAAGTCTAAGCCAATCACTTTACAGATAAGGAAAATGTAGCTAAACAAGTAGAAGAGGTTACAACATATCTTTCTATTGTATCATTCTTCTTTCCCTTCCAATTATTTCTGTGAAAGAAGGAAATTTCATTAAAATTAACAGTCATAATCATTAATAATGTGCTTTAATTCCTTATGTATGAGTGAACAATCATGGCTTTCATTTCTCAGAAAAGATCCAAACTTCATTCAATATTTTCATTTAATGACAGCACTAATAAATTCACAAGATTTCAAATTAGGTAACAATATATTGAAAGCATGATGAATAGTGAGTTGGCCTGAAAGGCTAGTTCACCTCCAAATTCTGACATACTGCCTGTGTGACCCGAACTTCTAAGTGTCCAATGGAAAATCTCTAAAACAATGTTTCAGAGATGAGACTAATTTATTTCCGAAGAGAAAGTTCCTCACTGGGAGCTTCCAACAACTGAAGAAAATAAAATTAGGAAGAAAGAAGCAGGAATTATTGGAGGAGAATACACACATATGCATCTCATATGTTACATATGTGTTACATATGCATTGCATAGTCATGTACACATATGTTATCTTGCACAATAGATGCATGAATAGGATCCTGATTCATTAATTTGCAAACGTCAGTCCAAGGGGATAATACTTATTATACTTAGTTTTAGATGCCAGAACTAGAAACAATGGATACAAGTGTCAAAGAGACAAATGTCAGCTGAAAGTCAGGAGAAAACTTCCTATCCATTAGAGTCATTTCAAAGTGTAATGGGCTGCCATGAGAGGTGATGCACTCCCCCTTGTTACAGATCTTCAAGCAAATGCTGGAAGACCACTTGTTTCATATACTTTTTTCAGTTAGTATTGGACTAGATGGCTTCTCAGGATTCCTCCAAATTCTGAAATTTTGTGATTCTGTGAAATTATTCTTCCTTGCTATGTACACAAGCCCATATTTAATCTTTATGTGTTGTAAATTATTTTAATACCATGTTTAATACTGTCATTTATTATCAGTATTGATTCCTCCCTGCCATTATTTCCAAAGTATAGACTATAACACGAAGATTTCTCTGTTTGCTTTACAATTCTTTTTGTTATTCAGTGTAGTACATTGTGAATATCTTTAAAAAATACCCCCAGGAGCAATTCAACATACATTAGAAAGATACAAGCACCCAATAAAAAGAATCACTGGCAGAAATAAATGTAATGTGTATCTCTGTACGTGGTATATATTAATAGAATGCCTAGTCTCTGAACAAAGCTTTCTTTATTACTGTTTCACAATCATTGCCTACTGTCTGCCACTAATCTTGCCACAAGATTGCATGTAGACATTTAGAGATTCCAAATCTTGATCCTGTCATGAGAATATTTTCCTATGTAAATTATATACATTTGCTTCACAGGTAGGAAAATTCCTTGGGGAAATTTATTGGCAGTTTTTCTATGAAAGATCTCTCTGGGCTGTTTCATTCTCGGCAATAAAATAAATTAAAGTACTAATTAGATGTGAAAAGCTCTACTGGTAATGTGACTATACAGAGAGCAAAACAAAGTAAAGTCTTCCAAAATGTATTTACAGTTTTTGCATGCAATAGAATCAATAACCATTCCCTTTCATTTAATTACAGAATGAAAATTAGTTATGTTGTATGTATCTGTGGTTTGTTTTTTTTAATCAAAGTTTTTATAAAGCTATATATGATTACTTATCTTTCAAAATAAATTCCTACCTCCTTCCAGGTTCATTATCATCCCTGATCAACAAGCAGTCAGCTTGTCAGATGACTGGGAGGAAGTTAGAGTATTCTATCTTCTATTAATTTAGCAATGCTTGTATTTTTTTTGCCAGTACATAAAATCAGTAGTCTCCATTTTCCGTCATTAATATTAATGTATTGACCATTTTCCACGGGTTCAATCTAATGTGTTTCATGGTCATTGACTAGTGCCTTTCATAACATTTTAGTTTGTTAACATAGGCCTTAAGTTCCAATAGAATTGGTATAGAATTCTTCCTTGTTCATTTTTCAATCCCCTGGATTTAGTAAATCATTCTTCTAAAAATTTCCATTCCTGGAATTCTTGGATTATTGTTGCCCTACCAAGAATAGGGCAATCTTTAGGATGCTTATATGCATCTGTAAGAAAGGGATGTTGATTAAATGATATCTAAGATCCTTTCTAGTTCTTAGTATAAATCTGTGTTTCACCTAGTAGGATGAAAAGGGAAATACTATAGTCAGAAAACCTAAGTTCGTATACTCACTCTATCATATGCTACTTGCAGTTCTTTAAGCATCAATTTTCTCATCCCATCTAATAGCATTATAAAGAAGAAATATGATAAAAATTTGTAACATACTTTTAATTGTAAGTTGTTACGTAAATATTAGTTTTCAATACACCTAATGTAAAGCAAAAAAAGTTCTCCTGCCCTAAAATATTACACTCATAATACCTGATTTTCTTCACCTCATTTTCAATCAACAAATATATTTTGATTATTTCTATTTGTTTGTTACCAATACAAAGAACAAAACATGGTTCTTGCCTCAAGAAACAGACAACTTAGATGGGAAAATCAATTATATATGCAAAGGAAAAGAATAATAATATGTGGAATTATGTGACTAGATGGTAGAATTATTACCATTTTGTTTATAAGGGAACTTAAGCTGGAGAACATATATGTATGTATATGTCTCATATATATTTATACCTGTATATATGTGTGTGTGTGTCTATCCAGCTCTCACAACAATTTAAAGGCAGAGATTACATTAAAAACTCATAGGCTGGATTTTTGTGGTTTTGCTGCATTACCAGTTTTGCCTAAATGGACCTCTAAAGTAATTTAACTTATTTTTTAGACTGAGTTTACCGAATTTGCTGCTTGTCATAGTGTATATTCTGTCTGAGAATTCTCATTCTATCACTTAGCCTCTGTACTATAATGCCTACTAGACTCTCAGTCTGCCCATGGGAACCCATTTCCTTTCCACTATTTCCTCAGACATTTTAAAACAACAAAATTGTAACTATCTAATTATATTTATTCAGATTTCAAAGTGATTTCACATTCTCTCCTTTTTGTGTTACGCATGCATTCCTCCACTTTCATACTTCATGTTTTCCATATTAAATAATGGGCATATTTTCACAGGAAAAAAATGAAATGGAAAACCATAGTCAGATTTGAATGTTTCTGAGGCTACTTTAGCCTTCCTAAATCTGTCCTTCTAGTTACCACCTATTCCACTTTCTCTTCCGTTCTCTCTCCCTGCCCCTAGCCTTGATGTCTCACACACACACACACACACACACACACACACACACACACACACACCATTGTCATAAAGGCTTTATTTTCCTGAAAGAGACTACTTTTTAGTGGAACTTTGCTATTCACTGAAGCACTAACTAACAAAGTTCTTATGAATACAAAATGAAATACCCTTTCTCTACCAGTCTCTAGAAACTAGGGGTCCTGCATCAATGTTGCAAATTTTATTACTTTTTTTTTCTAATGGGCCATCTACCTTGAAAACATTTTTTAAAGCAGGTTGAACTAAAGCGAGGCCTGAAGACTTATCAGTCAGAGCAAGATAGGAGCAGCCTCAGAGAGCACAGGAAGATTACAATCTGAGGAGCATAATGAGAATGCAGTAGGTTATGTTCATACCAATTCTCATTACTATCTTTGTCACTGCAATGGATTCACATTGTATCATTTTCTGTCCTTGTTATAATCTTTATTAGAAAAATGAGACATCATATGTGCCATCTGCCTTTTTTCTCATCTCCCCCTCTTCTAACTCTTTATTGTGTTTTTCACAGATTGCATTAGCAGAATCAATTGTGCTGCTAATGTAAGTCTATGGAACAGCTTTGATAAATATCAGTAGAAAGGCCCATATCACAAATCCACAGACCAGATAATAGAATTATAAAACAAAATAACTTAATTATGGATAAATACAAATCTTGAAAAAATAAAACATGTACAGATTTATCCCTTATTCAAATGCACAAATAAGCAAATTTCTTCACCTCATTACAGAAATAACATGAGGAAAGAATGGTGTTGACAAATCACTCAGTCTCCTCCCAGCACCTACAGAAATATGTTGTTAAAGTTATCTTTATGGAGTATAGGCATAAAGTTACCAAGCCCAGGGCACAGGAGAAGCTGGAGGTTAGCATCTCTGAGTCCTTGGGACACAGAAGAAGCAGTTATATAGATGAACCAATTCCTTGGAGTAATTTTTAAAACATGCAATTAAGAAGAGTCCACAAACCCCCTAATAGTTCTTTTCTTCTCCTAATATTTAACTCTAACTCAGTTTGCAATAAAATAAAGCCATTTTCCCCTTTCCCTCTATTTGCTACTATAATATATTCCCATATTCCCATAATCACCTTCCAGATGATTTGCAAATCTATATATTTAGCCTTCATCTCTCTCCTGAATTCTAATCCCATGTCTACAGCTGCCTGCTAGATATCTTTGCCCAGGTGTCTTAGACATCTTAAGTTCAACATGTGTGAAATAGAATCCATTACACTTCCCTTAAATTCATTCCTTTTTTAAGTTCCTTATTTATTTTAAGGTTACCACCATTTTTTCAGTAACAATCTAGGATGCATCCATTGCTCCCCTCCCCTGTATTCAATCAGTTGTCAAATCTAGTCAATTCCATTTCTTCAATATCTCTCACATTCAGTCAGGTAGTCAATCAGCAAACCTTTGCTAAGCCCTTGCAATGTGCCAAGCATTGTGATAACCACTAGATATACCACCGCCACCCCCCAAAAAAGGCAAAAACAAGCCCTGTCCTCTAATTAAGGAGACGACGTGTAATTGCAATTGTGTCGTAAATAACTAGGTGCATACATGATGGAAGACATTTTGATAGGGATAGTCTTAATGGCAGCTATGGGGATCAGGAAAGACCTCCTGAAGAAAGTGGAATTTGAGCTGAGTCTTGAAAAATGTAGATGAGAGATGTTGTGAAGGTAGAAACAAGATATGGCAACTGAGTACATATATTGGATAAGTGAGACTGAAGTTGTTAGCTAGAGTGACTGTGAATATGTCCTAATACTGTTGAAGTGATGTAGTGAGGCAGTGCTCTAGAGGACAGGGAAGTGAGCAGTCCACTTCTCATCCTTGCGACTTCCTAAACCAAAACATCCTTACCTAGCCACAATTCCTTCCTATGTGCTGTTTCCTCCTATGAGAATGTAAGCTCCTTGAGGCCAACATCTTGCCATCTTTTATATTTGTATCCCCATTGCTTACCACAGTAAACAATTTCTAATTTTATTGGTTGTTCCTTAATCAAGAAGTACTTTCTGTCTATAAATAGGGTGATATATCACCTTTAAACTGTACCCATTTAGCTTCTCTTTGAATGTTTCATACTTGAATTTTTAAGTCAAATTTAATATATGTTAAGATCCTTTGAGGGGAAATTTTACTAAAGTAAAATATTAAGTAATCCCAATATTTTCATATTTAAAGGATATATAGTTTCCTTTCTCCAAAGAAGATCATAATTTCACTAAAATTTAGTAGATGGATTTCATGAGCTACCATACTATAGAAGCTATTATCATCCATTGGTCATCTGTTTAGTGAAGAGAATTTCAGAACATTGCTGTGTTGGTCTCAGATGACAAACGTACACCCATCACTGGGCCTGGAATCAAAGCAATTCCAACTTCAAAAAACTTCCAGTTGACTCTAATAGTCTCTAAGAACCTAACACCATGATAAGACATGGAGGGAGTAGTGGAGGGAATAGTATGTGAATTTTAAATATATGTATATATTTAACTTGGTAAAGTGGGAATTATTTTGAGTAGTTGACATGACAGCAATTGGAAACTAGTCATATACTTATTCTCTTAATCAAAACTAAATTATAGGTCAAGTTCTGATTTGGACTGATGAGCCATGCCAGTCAGTACAATCAATACAAACTTAAACAGGATTCCTTTAAATCAGAGGATCAGGCAGGAGGTGGCACAGTGGATATAGTACTGGCCTTAGAGTCAGGAGGACCTGAGTTCATCTGGATTCAGATACTTACTAGCTATATGACCTTGACCAATTCACTGAACCTGACTGCCTCAAAAAAAAATCAGAGGTTTATAGATACAGCACTAGAAGGGACTTCAGAAGCTATCAAATCTAATCTTTTAATTTTACAAACAAAGAAGCTTCATTCCAAGGAAGTTATGTGATGTACCCAAGGTTACACAAATAGTAATCATCAGAGGCAGGATTTGAACCCAGGTCCTGTATTTTTCAGAGCCTGTGTCCATCTTGTACTGATTCATTCATTTAACAATTTATGACAGCACAGCCCTCATCTTATGGGAGATAATAATTCCCTATATGTACATTATGGGCAGCTAGATGGTACAGTGGATAGAGCACTGGGCTTAGAGTCAGGAGGACCTGAGTTCAAATCTACTCTCAGACACTTACTAGCTGTGTGACCCTGGCCAAGTCAATTAACCTAGTTTGCCTCAGTTTCCTGATTCTCAAAATGAGCTGGAGAAGGAAATGGCAAAACACTCCAGTATTTTTTGCAAAAAAAAAAAATGAAGTCATGAAGAATCAGAAACAAATGAAATAACTGAACAATAATGACAAAATATATGCATTGTGCTAGATCCTGTGGGAAATACAAAGATAAGACATAGCTCCTGACCTCAGTGAAATTACAATATAGTACAGGGTTCTGGTGTGAGGCTGGGGTAGGATGGATACAATAACAACTCACGTTGATATTATAATTTAAGGTTTTGCAAAATAGTGAGGAAATTCCTTACTACTCTGTGAACTAGCTTCTATAAATTATATATTCCTATTTTATCCCAAAGAAACTGAGGCTTTATAGGTTGTATGATTTTCCCATAGTAAGATGGCAAAGAAGTATGAGAAAGACTTGAACCCAGATGTTATAATTCTAAATCCACTTTTGTGTCATCCATGCTATCTCTATAGCCTTGGCAGGGAAGAAGAAGAAAAGGAAGAAGAAGAAGAAGAAGAAGAAGAAGAAGAAGAAGAAGAAGAAGAAGAAGAAGAAGAAGAAGAAGAAGAAGAAGAGAAGAAGAAGAAGAAGAAGAAGAGGAAGAAGAAGAGGAAGGAAGGAAGAGGAAGAAGAAGAAGAAGAAGAAGAAGAAGAAGAGGAAGAAGAGGAAGAAAGAAGAAGAAGAAGAAGAAGAAGAGGAAGAAGAAGAGGAAGAAGAAGAGGAAGGAGGAAGAGGAAGAAGAGGAAGAAGAAGAAGAAGAAGAGAAGAAGAAGAAGAAGAAGAAGAAGAAGAAGAAGAAGAAAGGAGTCATAAGTTATAGCAAAAAGAATGTTGGACTAGGATCAGAATCTGGATTCAAAATCCATCTCTACTATTTACTATTGCTATGACCTTGGGCAAATCAATTCACTGCTCTCATTTTTAGTTGCCACATTTACAAAACAAAATTGGACTTATATGATCCCTGTAGCCCCCTTTATCTTTAAATTTTATGATCCATTTATGTTAATTGGGAACACACAAAAGACCAGTGAAACAACCATTCTATGTGACAAATTGGGGGATGAATTGAAACTTGTGAATCTGGTTTGATTCAATAATAAAACTTTAGCCTCTGTAGCAAAAACATTTGTAAATGAATAGTTTTGGGGACAGCCTTTCTGTCTACTGAAAATATATGATTCAGTGGTCCCCTTCACCCTCATATAGGCTGGTAATAGCTCATGTAGCAAAGCAGAGTAGTAAATATATATAATGCTGCAAGACTTTTTATACTTAATTTTAAAGTATAATATTTGCCAGGACAAACCCAATATCATTATTATTAAAAAGAATTCCAGGTTGCATACATTATCTTTGCCATTCCTGTCCATCAGCCTTAACTCCAAGCTAATTAATTGGAAAGCAAGTATAGAAACCAAGGTCAAAGTATTCAACTCGATTTGACTTTCTTAATATGACAATGGTTTTTAATGCATTTGTTTAAAATACATTTTATTGATACCTTTTTATGCTGCCGCATTATCTATTAAATACTCCATTGAGAAATGAGCCAAATATTGTCATAAACTAACAGAGTAGCAGCATCTGACCAGATATATAATATTTTGTACCCATGTGGTGCCCCTTTCTCTAATGAAAAGAGGGAAACATTTCATTACTAGTTCTTCTGCACCAAAATTGGTCATTAAACCTACTGAGAACTTATCTTCTTTTTTATATTCTGCTAAATGTGTATCAGATGACAACAGCAACATTTTTAAGAGTTGGGTTGAAATTGCCATACAATGCCCTAGGCATTTTAATATCCATCAAATTACAAATTTCACTCTTTAAAATATTTTAACCTTCCATGTTAACATGGACTCCATGTAACTAAGTACAGTCATCTGGGAATGCTATTGGTGAAGTCAATTTATGTCAGGAAAAATTCTACTGAAGTATGATTCCCCAAACTCTCTCACTCTCCTGTTACTCCCCATTTTCCTTGCTAGATTTACCAGGGCATGTTTATACCCTCAATGACACTGTGTGCACATCTTACTTCACATAATGGCATTTGTTGTATAATAACCAATTATAACTCTTTAACTATAACCAAAGTCCATGCAAAGTGCCTAGGAAAAATAGCCACCAAAAACAGTAATCCTTTTTTAATACATCTCAGCTCCACTGAAGCATATTCACTGATTTGAAATCCCTATTCCCAAGACTGATTACAAAGTGTTTCTACATCTTCTTTCCACTTGGGCCTGCTTCTTTTCCATATCTCTCAAAATTTTGCCCTTTAGCAAAAATGATAGCAAACAGGGTAACAACTATGTAGCCTCATGTGGATACAGAAAAAAATTGACTCAGCTTTCTAAATTTCCAAAACACTTCAAGGAGGAGACTTACAGAACTAATGAATTCTTGCTCTGGGTCCTTGCTCACTGGTGATGGTTTAGATGTCTGACAAGTGTTTTCGTGGCGTTTACTTGACATTCAGGGTATACATTTTCAGAAAAACTGAACTTGGTTTTTGAAACTCTTCAGTAATGATTTGGTGTCTTGAGATTTAGCAAATTTAGAGGACTGTAGTGATTAAATTTATTCTATGCCATCAACCCAGTTGAGAATTCAAAATTAAACTCGTCATGAGTGAGAAATCTAGAATCTGTGTCTAGTTTAGTGTCATTCAAAACTTGACCACAGTTGAGATGTTCAAATGTATGTGGGGTTGGGGAAGCCTGTGCTGCAAGCACTGTGATTACAGCTGAGAACATAAAGAAAGGCAAAATCTTTCTAACTTCAAGGAATTTACAATCTAATGGGAGAGGGCAAACAACATAGATAAGCTAGTACATATGAGAAAAACAGAGAATAGATGAAGGGTAACCTTAGAGAGGAAGGTGCTAGCAGCTGTGTGAACATGCAAAGTCCTCTTTAAGGAAATGCATTTGAGCTGAAATACACAGAAAAGTAGGATGTCCAAGAATAAGAAGCTAGGAAGGAAAGCATCCCAAGAATGGCAGCTAGCCAGTGAAGAGGCCAAGAGACCAGAACTGGAGTGTAAAGACTGATAAACAGCATATAGGGCATTATACTTGGACCAAAGTGTAGGAATTAGTGGAAAGCATTAATATTTAAGAAGACAGAGAGTGTCCAAGATGTGAAGACTTTGAATGACCAATGAAGGAGTTTTTTTTATTTGATTTTAGGGGTAATAGGCAGTCACTGGAGTGTGTTCAATAGAGAAAAGTACTCCACATGGTGCATTTTTTAGTCTTTTGTTCTTTTCTAGGTGGCTTTCAGGGATAGAAAGAGTAAGGGTTATTCACACAGATGAGAGGATGAGCAATGAAATCTGGAATTGACACCCCTCAGAGTAAAACCAGGAAAGCACAGACAGACTGACCTTAGAAAATTGACTTTGATCCTTTGTGTTCTACACTTATAACACAGAAACAAATATCTTCTTGTCTTAAAGAGGGCAGGGCAGGGAGGAAGAAGGTATTCTTTTTCATGAGAATTGGAGGGACATTAGGAGCCTCTACTACAAGATGTTGGGAGATTGTATAATGATTTGGACCCATTTATTATTTTGTAATAACAGAATTACAATTTCTTCATTTCATTAAGTTGGCAATTGAATTGTGATTTCACTTGCAAGTGCCAACTGAGATTTGACCTGATGAAGAGTATCTAACTAAAAGCAAATTCAATGCCACATTCCCTGTACTCTTGGCTGCCTTAAATCTATTTTTTTTCCTTTAAACAGTCAAGGCATACATTCTTAATTAATAAATAGGATATTTATTACTTATTCACCATCCCACAAAATATTCTACCCTCATATAATAGGACACTTGGTACAGGAATAATTTTACGCAATTCAATTCACTTCTTCCAGCATTATTGAAATATTCAAATTTAGTGAATAGCTAGCCACCAGTCACCTCTGCAGAATTCAGTAGACACTGAGTAGCTATAAGGAAGGCAAAATGCAAACAAAGAAGGAAGGAACTTTCTGAACTCTTCCTTTTCCCTTTCAAGTTCCTTCAGTGCTGAGAAAATGTGAGATGGACAAATGAAGAAGAAGCCCAAGGATGTAGAAAAATCACAACGTATTTTGACTATTGAATCCCTGAAAATTAGAAAGCAAGCAAGTGGTTTTCTTTGACTTCCAATAACACAGGTGAAACAGTAAGCTTGATGTAAACAAGATGGCTTAAAAACACTTATATTCTGGTCTTGGGAACACAAAGGGATGGTAGGTTAGGGTTCAAGGAAATTGGAATTTGTCTATTTATCTACCCTTAACTCTAAATGGAACATTTTAATCTGCTAAATATAAATAGCTAGAATTCCTTTGTATATAATTCCTTTGTATTTTTATAATAAAAACATATTTTATTAAACATCATATTTATCATTAAATCCTAAAGCTGAAAAAGTGTCTTCATCTCTTCAGAGAATTTGACTCTTTTGAGTGCTATATACTTAGCTGCACTCTGAGGCAATCATTTTTCAGAAAACTGAAAACCAAGAAAGATGTAATTCCATTCTTTCATTTAAACTATACATAATTCCACTAAGGTAGCACATAACCCTGTATCAACAGGTATTGCCTAGTTATATGAGTGGCATTAAATGAAATACTGTAAGTAAAGAGTTTTGTAAAAATTAAAGCACCATACAAATGTGAACTTTCATTATTATATTCCTTGCTCATCAGTCTAGGAGTATCATATCAGACTGGCAACTAGCCAAATAATACAGGTACTTCTGTAGTAATCTATGGTCACTGCTGTTTCTTTTTCTTTTCTACCCTCTGTAGATTAACTGGGATCCTCAGGCCCATTGGCCAACATCCTATGGAAGGCTCAGACAAGATGAGGTGGTCTCTAGGCCCCAAGGAATCAAGTTCTGTAGGTAGTCTCTATTCTATTAAGATTTCCACAAGTAGACTATGGGAATAAAGGGGATAGGTTCTGGATTCCACACTCCTTCTCCCAATCTGGATCAGAGGGACTGGGAGTCTTGAAACACTTCCTCAGTTCCTAAAATGGTACCTCTTTCATCTTCATCTTCATTTGGATTTTGACACAGTCTGTCTCTGTACAGACCACAGTCTAAGGTAAATTATCCTTCTGAAACTTGTAGATGAATCCTTCCTAGTGCCCTGTTCCTTAAATCTCCCATTCTGTTACGTGTATCTTTAAAGGAAAATCCAGCTGACTCCATAACTATCAATAGGTGATTGGTACAAATAGCATTTTCAGGGTCCCAGTCACTCTCTGGAGCTATTTGAAGAGTAGTAGATTATATAATCTTTCTAGTACTTGATATGTTAGTTTTGTTTCATTATCTTGTGCTTTCCTGGGACACAAAGACAGACAAAACTCTGTCCCTTGACGAGAGTTCCAGACACTTAACTGGATTGTTGCTTGCTTCTCTCTATGTTCTTTGAGAACATTGCTAGGTGATAAGCCTCAACTGTTCATTCAGTTGATTGATTACTTTCTATTTATAAACCTCTACTCTTTTCCATCCTCAAAGACTCCAAAGCATGGTTCAATAGTCAACTAGGACTTTCTTCTAAACATGAACAAATATGGAATAAATCTGGTAGAATTCTTACTAATCAAATGATAAGCATGCACTAGAAAAGCATGATGGTTTTAATAAGACTTCTGTTCAGGTCCCACAGTGTCTAACGTGTTCAGTTTTTCATTCTTTTTCTTTTCTTCTTTCTTTCCTTACTTTATTCCTTCCTTCCTTCCTTCCTTTTTTCTTTCTTTCTTTTTTCTTTCTTTCTTTCTTTTTTTTCTTTCTTTTTTCTTTATTTCTTTTGCCATGGATCTCCTTAAGGATAGGATAGTGGCATCTTAATTTTTGCCAGAGTGATTACGTCCATAAGTAACTTGCTTCCCAAATGTCCACCCTAGTGATTCCTGGTGGGAAAGTCATACACTGGAAAATACTTCTTCCACTATCAGTTTGCTGCTAGGGAAGCCTTTTAGTTCTTCATTGAGTCAATAAATAACTTTTATATAGCAGAATGTTTCTTTTCCCTTAGAGATACAAGAAGTATATGCAACCAGCTGCCAAGGTTTGCCACTACTTATCTTCTCCACCTAAGGAGCTCAGGTTTTGTAGTACTTTTCACTGAAATATTAGAAAAAAAGTCCAAGATTACTTGCATGTTTCTGTTGCCATCCTGGAACAACAGGATCTGTGCTGCAGAAGATCTAGCATTTTCTCATGGCATCGATATACAAATTCACTCAAAACATATGAATGAATAGATTTGAGGAGGAATTACTTGCTTGTCCAAAATTAAGGCTAGTTTACAATCCAATAAAGCACTCCATTCCAGAGCTACAACTTTTGCTCCTCCCTCAATAATAAAATGCCCTCAGAGGAGATGATTCCTTGAATGGATTTCCAAGAACTTCTAGACCTTGGCCAGTTTTTCTGGCCATCTGAATCCAACTATTTAAAGAAATAATTATGCTCGATACAGAAAAAAATATTAGGTAGGGTCATGAAATTTGTGAACTAATGAAAGAATGAGCAGTTAGGTGGCACAGTGGATAGAATGACAGGCCTGGAGTCAGGAAGACACATCTTCCTGAACTCAAATCTAACCTCAGACGCTTACTAGCTGTGTGACCCTGGGCAAGTCACTTAACGCTGTTTGCCTCAATTCTTCCTCTCTAAAATGAGAAGGAAATGGCAGTATCTTTGACAAGAAAACCCAAATGGTGTCAAGAAGAGTAGGACACAACTGAAAATAACTAAACAACAACAAAAGAATTCCTAGCTCAGTGTAAACAAACAAATGTATCCTGAATGATTCATAATGAAAATGGAAATGTTCAAGGAGGACCAACACCTCTGGAATGAGGGCATGCTGAGCCCTTTCCAGGGCTACTCTTCCATCTTTGGCATCAATCTGCCACCTACTCTCACTTGTGGCTCCAAGAAGCTGTACCATGTGCATTGGTCACACTGTGGTAAAACTGTCTCAGAAGCTGGCTAAACCAGGTCTAGGGTAACTGAAAGGCCTCAAAACCTGTGTGAGTTAGGGAGTTGTCTACCTCAAGCATGTGAAGACATGTCCTGATGGAAAGGGCCAATGAGAAAAATGTGTTCCAATGACCACGAAGGCAGCTGAAGCAGGTGCTGTGAAGCACTCAGAGCTTGGTCACACATCAAGGTCATCCACTGCATCCTGGGCTGTCACCAGTCATCTTGACATCCATCTTGCCACTGGACTTTGATGACTCTGAAAGAGAGAGAGGGGGCTGACAACTTTGCTCAACCCTGCCTCACTTAAATCTAATTCATGTGTGAGTCAATCACTCCGTGATGTCATTGGTTCTCCTTGAAAATGATGAACAAGCAACAACATTAGCAGTAATTCTAAAAATGCAAAGAGTGCAATTATTCCTGAAACAAGATTGGAAATTGAATATCAATTAATGCTTTTCCTAGTCCCAGGGAGGCCTGCGTCAGACACTTTCTAAGCTTTTTGACCTTGGACACCAGTACTAGAGATAGGAAGACCTGGGTGCAAATCTGGCTTCAGACACTTATTAGCTATGGGACCCTGGGCAAGTCACTTAACCTTATTTGCTTTAGTTTCCTCATCTATAAAATGAACTGGAGAAGAAAGTGCAAATCGCTCCAATATCTTTGCCAAGAAAACCCCAACAGAGGTCACGAAGTCAGACACAACTGAAAAAATGACTAAACAAAAACAAAACAAAAGTCACTTAACTTCTCTAAGCCTCAGTTTCCTCATCTATAAAATGGAGATAATAATAACACTTGTGTCACAGGGATGTTTGGAAGATGATTTTATATTTTTATCTATAGATAGGTACAGAGATAGATATGTAGAGAGAGTATATATGTATGAATGTGTATGAGTATATGTGTATATATATATACGTACACAAATGTTTTATATGTATATATATACACATATATACATGGAATCATATGCATATATATAATATGCATATATACATAAGATGTACATTCTATACATAAATGGTCTTATAATATAGACATCTGAGTATGCTTCTCTATGAAAAGGACTAATATCTATATAACCAACCTGAGCATCTCCCCTGGCTTTTAATCCCAAATCATAGGCTGCCTATTGAATCTTTTAATGGAGGGGTGGGGCTGAAGGGGGCTTGCTGGAAACATCTCAAACTCAACATGTCCAAAATAGAACTTTTTTTTCCCTAACGCCTACTTATTTCCCAAACATTCCTATTTCTATGGAAGGCATCACTGTTCATCTAATCTCACAGGATTGTGAATTTGGCATTATTCTGGATTCCATTTTCTTTCATCCCAAATATCCAATCAGTTCCCAAATCTTGCCATTTCTACATTCACGTCTCTCAAATTTGACGTCTTCTTTCTACTCTCATAACTACCACTAGATTATTGCAAAAACCTCCTAATGGACCCCCTGCCTCAAATCTCTCAACACTTTAGTTTATCCTCTACACTTCTGCCAAAATAAGTTTCCTCAAACACAGATTTGACCATGTAACTACCCTAATCAATCACTCCCAGTGGCTCCCTGTTGCTTGTAAGATTAAAAATAAAGTCTTCTGTTTAGCTTTTAAAACCTTCACAAACTTGCCCCAGCCAATTTTTCCAGCCTCATTTGACATTAATTACTCTCTTGTACTCTGTAATTCAGCCTATTTTTCTTTCTGTGTCACACATGAAACTTCCTCTCCCATTTTTGTGGCTTTGAGCTGAATATCTCCCATGCCTAGAATTCCCTTCTCCTTCCCCTCAGCCTCCAAAATATTTGTCTTCTTTCAAGAGGTAATGAAAGTATTAACTTCTACATGAAGCCTTTCCTGTTTCTTCCAATTAATAGTGCCCTCCCTCCCAAACTATTTTGTATGTAACTACTCAATATTCCTGAAGTCAGCAACACCTGTTTAAATCTAACCTCAGGCACTACCTGAGTGATCCTAGGCAAGTCACTTAATTCTGTTTTCCTCAGTTTCCTCATCTGTAAAATCAACTGGAAAAGAAAATAGCAAATCACTTCCATATCTTTGCTAAGAAACCCCCAAATGAGGTCACGAAGAGTTGGACACAACTGAAACAAATTAACAACTTTATATTTATTTTTCATTCTTTTTATATTTATTTTCTTTATATTTCCATGTGATTATCTCCTCCATTAGAACATAAGCTTCTTTAAGTTTGGGATTATTTTATAATTTAGTTTGAGTCCCTAGCACTAACCACAGGGTTTGGTACAAAGTAGGTGGTTTAAAAAATGCTTGTTGATGGATTGAGTGGTTAATTAAATCTGGTACTTTTAGTAATTAGGATTTTTCCCCCCTTATTCTCTTCTAGTGCTTTCCCAAATGAATGGTATTGTCAGGATAGAACAACCCCTCCAAGAAAGTCTCCAACAGCTTTTTTTTCGCTATGAACTGCTTAAAAGTGGTAAAGGCTCTATAAATCCACTGGGGAAATGCACTCAAATTCATAATACTAGAAGAGAGAAATGAAAGTCATTTTCCTTATCTTCCTCTGCCCTGGTATCTAATAGTCCTCTCTGTGTACCTCCAATAATGAAAGCTACTGGCTGCCCAGCAAATGGTACCACTCTGAGCTGGTGTTACCATATGCCAATCTACCTTATTTTTTTTTCCAAAAAAAAAAATTTTATATGCAAAAAGAGAGAAACATGGCATCCTATTAGTTTTTTTATGGGACAAACATGGTCCAAATACCTGTCAGGGAGAGAGAAAAATCAAAAAAAAAAAAAAACTGTATACCAATATCACTAAGGAATAATGATGCAAAATATTTAATAAAATATTAGCAAAGAAATTATAAGAACAAGATTAGCTTGATATTACAAAACAACAAAACCAATAAATGTCACATGTTTAAAAAATTCAGAAAAAAACTTTTCAAAATGCATTACCCTTTTTTTATGTAAAAAAAAAGCATAGGAATAAAGGGACTTTTCCTTAATGTGGTAATGTTGACTAGAAACATATGACTAAAAAGAAAAGCAAATATCACCTATAATGGAAAAACACTAGAAACCATTTTAATTAAATTTTGTTTTCAAACATAGAACAGCCTTCTTCCCCCTTGAGAAAGCATGAAAAACAAAACGTTTGTTACAAACAGCTATAGCCAAACAAAACACATTTTTTCACTGGCTACATCTTAAAGTGAGTGCGTGTGTGTGTGTGTGTGTGTGTGTGTGTGTGTGTGTGTGTGCACGCGTGCGTGTGTAGCCTTTTCTCTAATTTCAGTCACGTTTCTATCAGGACGTGGACAACAAGTTCCATTATGATTCCCCAGGAATTGGGGTTGGGTTTGGTCATTTTGTTGATCAGAGTTCCCAAGTTTTCTTTTTCCTTTTAATATTTTGTTTTAATCATCCCAAGATCTGCTTTCTTACCATCCCACTCTAAAAAGCCTTCCTTCAACTGAGACCACACACACACACACACACACACACACACACACACACACTATTGAAACATTTATAGTCAATCAAAACAAATTTTCACATTGATCATGTCCTAAAAATATGCTCCATTCTGTATTCTGAGTTCTTCACTGCTTCATCAGGAAGTGGGTTGCATGTTTCACTATGGGTCCACTGGAAAGCTGATTTGTTCTTATACTGCTAAGAGTTCAACACAATAGTATTATGTCAGTTTGTTTACCCATTCTCCACTTTATGGGCATTCCTTCTGATTCACATTCTTTGCCACTTCAAATAGAGATATCTTTTGTACATCCTTAGAATTTGTTTTACTTGGGACTAATCCCTTCCTTAATTTATCTTCCCTCTAATTCCCCCTTTCACCTAACCTCTTTCTATACCTAATTCTGTGTGTGTGTATGTATTCTTACTTTGTTTTGACCAGGTCAAATGATAGCAAGATTCAAGATCGTAAGCCTCTGATTTCAGCCAGATCAACCTTTCTGTATGTGTTCACTTGTCTGATTTTCATTCTTATGTATCTTCTTTGCAAGTGTGTCATGGTAACTACTAAGACAACATTTCTGATACTATTCTTTCTCAAGCCTATGCTATTTAATTATATTTAATATCTATGAAGAATATGTGAGCCAACTATGAAAAAGCAATTTATTTCCCTAAATGTAACCACAGTTGTCCAAGTGTATCCTTAAGATTATACTTCCTCTCAAAAGAAAACAATTTGACCCATTCCCCATAAATAAACATGGCAATATTTTCCTCAAGAATTTGAGTTTCCTAGGTTTAGAAAAATGGTCAAAACATAAGATCATGCATTTGTATCTATAAGGCATCTTAGGGGTTCTTTAGACTGGCGTTATTTTATATAGAAAGAAATTGAGGAACAGAAAATTGTAGTAACATACAAAATTACACAGATAGGATATGGCATGGCTGGGTTTCAAACCCACATCCTCTGACTCCAACTACTACACACTTAGATTTCCTTCCTAAAACTCTTCTTTTTTCTTTTGCACTTTCCTCATCATCTATCATTTTATTTTTAATTTAGAAAATATTATTTAAGGCAGCTAGATGACAAAATAGTTTGTGCAATGGGTTAGAGCAAAGAGTTAAGCAAAGAATGCGAAGAAAGAAATAGTAGGGATTTGGGGTTTGGTTTTTCTTGTTGCTGTTGTTTTTGTATGTGTGTGTTTGCTTTTAGAATTTCAGAGACAGGGGAAGGTTTGTAGGCAATAGGCAAGTAGCCAATAGACAAAGAGTAATTGAAGGTTGGTGAAAAAGTAGGGATGAGAGAAGGGGCAATTTCTGGATAATATGTGATGGAATGAGATCACTCATGCATGTAGCAGAGTTTGTCTTGGCAAGTACAAAGGCCCTTTCTTCATGTGAAGCAAGGACAAAGGAAGAAATAGTGGCATAAGTTACCTGAATGATGTGACACGAGGAACACAGAAGCAGAGGGAGCTCTCAGATTATGGTTTCATTTTCTTCAGTGAAATATGAGACAAGATTCTTGGCTGAGAGGGTGAGGGTGAAGGAACTAAGGGAAGTTTGAGGAAGTACAAAAATGTTTGGAAAAGCCCCTACGATTAATGGGATAATGGGTCAATTAGAGAGGTATAAAAGGATTGCCTTACTACAATGCAGGCGAAGTTGAGATCATGTAGCATAAACATGCCATAGACTAATTCAGCATGCCTTCGTGATTTTCTCCAACTTCATTCAGCAACAGTAGTAGCAAAGGTAGCAGATGGTGAGAATAATTCAAGGTTGGGAATTGGAAGGGTGAGAGCTTTGACAAGAAAAAAAAGGCAAGGGAATTGAGAGAAGAGAGCAGTGTAGAGTTGAACCCCTTCATCAAGAAGTCAAGATGGGTAAAGAAAAGGAATATAGCTAGAGTGTGGGGTAATGGTCTAGAAATTAATTGAAGGGTGGAAGGATTGAAGTTTGTCATCAAAGTGAAGAATAGGGTTTGGAAGTGCAAAGCAGAGGGAGAGGTTGAATGGCAATAGATTATCATCTGATAAAAAAAATTTCAGAATTCATGTACATGGATGAATGTGGGTGATAGCAAAATAAAAGTTGTAGCTATCTCTGTGTGTAGCCTTGGTAGGACGGAGGAGTAGATTATGGGAAATGAGTAAGGAAGGAAAGAAAGATTGTGAGCCATGCTCTGAACTCAGTGATGGTGGGAAAAGAGTGTCCTGTAGATATGTAGATAAGAGCTACCAGAATTTTGATTGGGTGTTGATTATAGATTAAATGACCTTCAAAGGAAATTTTGATGAGTGATAGTGGTAGAAGGAGAGCCTGAAAGTAGCTGTGGGAAGCAATGGTATTCCAAATTTCCCAAGGTGAGTGGTAATGGAGGAAAATATGAGTGAATATATAAGTAGTGCTGGATATGGAGTCTAGGGTGTATGTGTGTCATCAGTTAGGAGGCAGGTCACAGTAGGTACAAAAAGATGAAGAAAGCAAGAAAGAAAATTTTAAAGATGGAATCCAGCTTGTTGCCTAAAAGGAAATATTCCATAGGACACAATAAAAGGGTTTGGTAGTTTGAACATGGGGGTTTGGAGAGGCTGGGGGAAAGTGGGGAAATATATAAGAGCAATGCATTGGGATGATTTGGGGAGCAATTTCTGTGGGGAATAGATCATAGAAAAAAGAGACTAGAGCAAGGGAAACCCTTTAGGAATCTATTACAATAGTTCAAATAATAGATAATGGAATCTTGAGCTAGAATGATCGCTGTGGGAATGGAAAGGATCAGAGAGATACAAGAGACATTTTGGAAGTGAAATTGATAGGACTGGACAGTTGATTGAATGTGAAGGATAAGAAAGATATAAAAGGCAAGCAGAACTCTGAGTTTACAAGCCTTGGAGGATTGTGGCACCAACAGCAGAATCATGAATGTTGAAAGTTGGGACAGATGGCAGAAGAAAATTAAGAGTCCAAATTAGGACACATAGAATCTGAAGTATAATGGGATATCCATATGAAGATGTTCAGGAGACAGTTGGAAATGGCAGAATAGAGTTCTGGAGAGAGATTGGGACAAGAGATACAGTTTCAGGAATCATCTACTCAGAGGTGAAATTGAAGTCCTAAAATAGAATATGATTATCAAGAGGAAGGCTGCAAAACTGTCAAGAACAAGTTTGGCCTCAAAGAAAAAAAAGCAGGAGAAGGCATATTCTCTTACTCCTTTTAAGAGCTAGGGAGTTCATAGGTGAGCAATATTGCATATATCATCAGATTTTTTAAAAAACAAATTGATCTATTCGTTAATTTTTCTCTTCTTCCTCTTTTCCTTTTTTTTTCAATTATTTGTTGGATGTTTCCATGGGAAGTGGGCAAGGACAGGTTTCAGTGAGAATTCAGGCAATGTAAAAACAAAAGAGATCAATAAAATGTATTGTTGAAATCTATTACATTATCATTTGTTTTGTTGCTGTTGTTGTTGTTGTTGTTGTTTTTAGTGAGGCAATTGGGGTTAAGTGACTTGCCCAGAGTCACACAGCTATGTGTCTGAAGCCGGATTTGAACTCAGGTCCTCCTGATTCCAGGGCCGGTGCTCTATCCACTGCACCACCTAGCTGCCCCATCATTTGTTTTAAACTGTAGTTTGACTCCTCTTCTTTACTTTCATCCTCCCTCCTCATTTCTTGTTTTATCAGGTTTGAATTTGCCATTTAGCAGCTCCACCCTCATCTACCCTTTTAAGACATCAAAATGTACATTCAATCACAGATCCTCATTCCAAATGAAAAGATAAATATTTTAGTGCAAAAAGAGATAGGACTGTGGAATATGACTCAAAACCAATTTAAAATGCACTAATACCATTTGAAGAAAACACATTCTCTCAACGGAACTGGGCATAAGGACAAGTTTCTACTTCACTAAAGAGGCTTTGTGGTGCCATACATACCCAAAGGGAATATCAGGTTTTGTTTTGTAAGAGTTTTTTTTTAAACCTTATTCTTATTTTAAAACTCTATTTTGTGTAGAAACCACAATCGAAATGAACAAGCAAAAAAAAAAAAACACCCCAGGAATGGAAAAGTAAAATGCCAAAAGAGAGAAGTTGAATAAATTTATACTAACTTTGTTTTAATAATGGAGAAGGCTGCCCTGAGCAGACCAAATAAATCCCTTTAAATGAGTGTCTACTCCTCCCTTTTGGATCAGAGACTCTCATAAGTCTGTAAAATGCTGACATCATTCTTTAAAATAACAAACAAATCCTGGGCAGAAAGTAATTATAAGGGCAATGATAATAGCCAAGTCAAGAGGTATAGTGAAGAAAAGAAAGAGATGAAGTGCTTTTAAAAAGCCATCATTAAAAAGCAAAAAAAGAATGTAGATTTGCTATGCTTATATATTGAGTCTAAGAAGAGAAAAGTCATCATTAATGATATAAAATCTCTTGACCTAACTTTCATCCAGCATGTGGTTTATTTAAATTGTCATAATGGGATGATGTACATTTCCTTCCATGTAATTATTTTATGAACATGTAACTTGACCTTGAAAATGAAACTTGGGTGAAGAGATTTTATGTCATTAATGATGACTTTTAGGACTGAACAAAATATACCAATAGCCCAGAATAAATGACAACTTGAACTCTCAAGGAACCCTTGCTGTAGTTGCAGTGGGTTTCAAAAGCTAGAGAGGTAACGTTCCAGAACATAGACACACAAACTTTCACACAAACCAAACCTTGGAAAGTCACTTGGAAAAAAAATGTAAATTATGTCTATCCATAGGAATGAAACAAAGGTACTGCACCAACAATTCAAAGGTCATTTGTCCAGAGTAAGTACAACAGAACATTTCAACATAAATTTTTAAGTGCCTACTATATGAAGACATTGTGCTGGGTTATAGAGAATTGAAGAAAAATACTTTCCCTGAAGACACTTACATAGTAATTTTTTAAAAAATCCTATTTTCCCCTGGGTCCTTCCTAAACTGATAAACTAAATGGTTAGCTGAATAACTAAATAGCTAGCTAATCTGACAAGGTGATAATGCCTTAAAGAGATTTTGACTTCTCAGATATTGTTTACATCTTGTTATTCAACTCTTCTGACCCCATTTGGAGTTTTCTTTGCAAAAATACTAGAGTGGTTTGCCATTTCCTTTTCCAATTCATTTTATAAATGAGGAAACTGAGGCAAACAGAGTTAAATGACTTGCCCAGGATCACAGCAAGATGAGACTTCTTGACTTTAGGCAGGCATTCTATCCACTTGGCCACCTCGCTGCCTTCTTAAGTTCCTTTTAATCCTTAAAAGGAAAACAGTAGATAGTATGGGGATTTTAGGTATGCTAGGAGAGGTGTTTAGCAGAACTTTTGCCAATACACGATAACTTAGGAGTGTTCTAGAGAGATTATAGTACTGTGGCAAATATAATTGAGTTGAGTCAGAAGAGGATGGAGATTCAAGTCTTAAAGTCAAACCTGATTCTATGCAAGTAGTCACTTAATGTTTTGAATTTTCTTCTTGAGGATATTGATTTGTCTTATGAGACCCTTTCCACCTATAAATCAATGAATGATGTTTAAATTTGTCCACGTTTAGATTCTTGTATTTTCTACTAACTTTTTTAATAACTTTTTTTTTTAATATTCCTGTCTCTGAAGTCAGACAATCTGGGTCCAAATCCTTCATACTTCTTTAATCTCCATTTCCTCATTTATGAAAGTAGGCGTTTCTACTACAATGCCTTTGTAGTCCTTTCCAGCTCTACTTCTATGATCCTATGAGTTTATAATCTTTGTAGTTTTATGCTCAACATGGAATTTAAAGGGTTTTTTTCCCTTTCTGACGAAAGAAGAGATGGTTTAAAGGAGTGCTTTAAAAAAGAGAGAATATTTGAAATTGTTTTGACAGAGTGATTGGAGATCTGATTCGTAGAGTAAAGATTATGAGATTTCTAGAAATACCTAAGAAGATTCAATAGGTATTTGAAAAACCAAGAGTCCTACCACTGACCATTGTTTGTCTTGTTTCTTAGCAGGTGTTTCACTATAATAAAGCAGGGTTTTTGCACGAATGGGTTAACCATTAGTTAATCAGAAAAATGTATTAATGATTGCATCCCAATTACCAACCATATTGGACAAATAAGGTGTTACTCCAAATATACCAAAGTTTCTTCTTCCAAAACCCAGGATCAATAGCTTTTGTTTAACCATCTCTATTGAGTAATCTCGTCCATTTTCTAATGATGGAAGAGACCTCATAAAATTTATTTTTTAAGAGGCCTTTTATAAAAGGCCGTCTTTTCCATCTCTCTTTTTTTTTTGGATGAAGAAACTGAAGTGTGTGTGTGTGATGGGGAGGGAGAGTATGTAGGATATGAACCTAGATCTACTGAATCCAGAATCAGTATTCATTCTTCTCTGTCATACTGACATAAGAGAAATGATGAGCTCTCTGTTGGATTCAATTGTTTTTATTTCACTGTATTGAGTGAATTCAAATGTTTAATTGAGTTACCTAAATCAATAGATTGTTTTGACATGGCCTCTGTCATTAGAGTAGCTCTGGTAAATGGCCTGGTATAGGTTAAATAGTATTGTATTTGGAATCAGAAAAACTAGGCTTGAATCTTGAATCAGAAATTTAACTGCTCTCTGACTTAGGTAAGTCATTTAATTTTGTAATACTTTTTCCTCAGAATTATTGTGGGGGCTAATGCTATACAAATATTAGATATTATTCTAATTCAACAAGTAATTCCAAAGTTCTTACTACATGTAATGCTCAGAGATAGTCTCTAGGAATGTAAAGGAAAAATGACAAAAGGCCCTGCCCTAAAGGAGTTTATATAATTCTGAGGTAGGAGGAAGAGGAGGAAGATGATATAACATGTAAATGAATGTGTACACAATAATTTGAATATGTATAATTTGTGACTTTGAGTGCATAGTTTCAAATTACTTTCCAAAATGGTTGAACCTCTTTGCAGTTGTACCAACAATATGCAAATGTCCCTGTTTCCCAATAACCCTTCTAACATTTGTCATTTTCTTTTTTGTGTGTGTCATCTTTGACAATTTGGCAAGTGTAGTCTGAAACCTGAGTTGCTTTTTTTACATTTTCCTGATAATCATCAATTTGAAACGTTTTTTTTCCCCATGTGGCTCATGATAACAATGATTTCTTCTTTAGGAAGACTCACATTCCTACCTTTCAACTATTTTTCAACTGGAAAATGGCTTTTATTTTTAAAAATTAGAACTGATTCTTTATATATCTTTGGAATTAGAATAGTATCAGAGAAACTTGCTATAAATATTTTCCCTTATTTATCTATTTCCTTTCTAATTTTATCAGCATTGATTTTATTTATACTTTTCTTTACATTTTCAAATATCAAAATTATTCACTTTGTTTTCTGTGATCCTCTCTATAAGATTTGAAATATAGTTTCTTCCTTCCCTTTCTAATTTCTTAAAGGTATCCTCCTTTGCATCTAAATAACATATCCATTTGGAGCTTATCTTGGCGTACAGTATGAGATGCTGCCCTATACCTAGTTTCTGACAGATCACTTTCCAGTTTTCCCAGCAGTTTATAACAAATATTGAGATCTTGCTAGTGGCCAGGGTCTTTGGATTTGTCTAACCTTAGGCTACTATGTTTATTTGCTTCTGTATGTTATGTACCTAATCTGTTCCACTGATTGACCTCTTTACATATTAACTATTATCAAATAATTTTGGTGATTACTGTCTTGTAGCATACTTTGTGATCTGGTACCACTAGGTCTCCTTCTTTCTCACTTTTTTTTTCATTATTTCCCTTTTAGATTCTTGATCTTTTATTCCTCCAGAAGTGTTTTACTAATACTTTTCTAGCCCCATAAGGTAATCATTTGGTGCTTTGATTGGTGTACAACTGAATAAGTAAATAAATTTAGGTAGTATTATCATTTTTATTATACTTGAAAGCTTATCCCATGAGCAATTAGTATTTCTCCAATTATTTAGGTCTGTCTTTATTTCTGTGAAGGAACACGTTAATTGTTAGCATCCAGCTGACAGAGTACAAATGACACCCTTCACATCACAAAGAAAAAGATATTCCTTATTCTGCTAGAAATTTTATTTAACACCAAAATTTCAAAGAAGACATGAAGATAATGAGCCCAAATGTTTCTATCATTTAGGAACCAAATGGGAGGAAATTTTTTCTCAATTTCTTTTTATTTCCCCTAATGTCAGTGACTTCCACAGAGTAGGTGAGATTTTTTTATAATTTATATTGTTAACTTTAACAATAAATATTTTAAATTAACAAATGAATTTTGGGGCATCATTTTTGTACTGTGGTAACAATGACATGGAACAATGGTTAGAATACTGGGTCTGTAGTGAAAGGACTTGGCTATAAATATTGTCTTTGTTACTTATTCCTTCTTTAACCTTTAGTAAGTCCCAGCTTCTCTGGATTGGCTTTCTCATCTGTAAAATGATCTGGTTGGACGGAAAAGCTTATTATAGCTACTCTTTTTTCTGTATCGATAAGGCTGTAAACTTTCTTTGAAAAGCCCCTCCATCCCACTAATAAGAAAAAAGACTCAAATGAGAATGTGATTTATATTCCTCAGAGGGGACAAAAATGGACAAATTTGCATGTCCAGTTTCTTCCAATGACTGGTTATCTATGCATCTATAAAGCAGATATTTACCCATCTTCAAAGAAATAAAATAGAATATGAATAATTTTCAAATTATGAAAAATCATTACTTGCTATTTTCTTAGATGAAAATAGTACATTTTAATTTCTTGCCATATGTACTGTCTCTGAAGCTTTTGGATCATGAAACCTCCAGAGATGATACTCTAGGTGACATAACTGACTCAGCTTGGAAACCACTTCTCTAGGGTCTATAATATCTGTATCGGTGAGCATAGAGGTCACAAAATAGCTAGCCAGCCCCAACCAGGTTCCATATTCCATCCTAGTCACCTTCTTGCCATCTGTCATCTTCTCCACTCCCAGCCACTTTCTGTTTCTTCCTCTGGGAAGTTTAATCAAATCAGTGCTGGCACTGTACTGGAAAAAGCTTGTCAATCAACTCCCTTATAGCTCCACTCGTTATTCTGTGATGTTCAAACTAAAACTCACTTTCCTGGCCCCTACTCCTAAACATGTACTATTTCTCCCATTAGAATATAAACTGCTTGAGGGCAGAGCCTATCTCTTTTGTACTTTTACTACCAGTGCTTATCAGATAGAGACAGCTTTAAAATGTTGATTGTTCACCCATCCATCTTTATAATTCATTCAATAATTAGTTTGCCTAAGTCATTACTCTTTTACTCCCTCCTATTTTCCCATAATCCTTTCCCTCTTGGTATTTTCACCAGAGCAAAAAAATATGCAACAATGGTAAAAGTAAAGATTCATATCCTCTTTGGAGTGTATCATGTGTGATATTGTGAGTTGGGAGTGATTTTTGCATTGATACACATAATTTTTTTTAAAAACCTTGATTAGCTCAGTTCTCATCAACTATGGAATAAGAAATAAATTTTGATATTGGTGTTAATTTGCAATTTGTTTATACGCGCTAGGACATTTATCAGTCTCAAAAACATAGGAGAAAAGACCCACTGAAATAAGACTATACGTCCAGTTCTCAGTATATCCTAAGAAAGGAATTGGATGATACAGAAGATAAAAACAAGATAAAATTCAATACAAAAGTTTCTCTTTTTTGGATTTCCCTAATTATTTACCACTGTGAGATGAGCAGAAGGTCCTGTTTCCCCTACAAGAAGACACGGTACTGGATGAATATTACGATTGCAGGGCCAGATCAGATAGAAGAGTTGAAGGTACAGTTGAAATACAGTTGCAAGTATAATCTAGTATTGTTCTTAGACAATGCAGAGAAAGAATCAGTTTTGTCCTGAGAATGTTGCACCAGTTTGGTGACTTCATTTCTCAGTTATCATTTCTAAAATCAACAGAAGTTTTCAGGAATGACCTATTTATGAGATACTTTGGTTTCATTGTGCTGTAACCAGCATATGCTGTTACAAAATCAGGTTAAAAAGCCCACAATTTAGCCAATCACAATTTTCTTTATAGCACATACAACAAGTAGTTGGGCTTTTATTTTTTTAAAACTTAAATGATTTAAATTAGACCGACATTCAGGTAGTTTGATGGTGTAGTCTTTGATTTCTCCTTCTGACATCAGCCAGTATGGGCTCTATTCTCAATACCTACATGTCCATAAAAATGTCACTGAGATACTTAGTTGTTTAAGGAATAGTATATGTTGCCCTCTAGTGATTCAAATGAACATAGGACAAGTCTCATAGTTATTCTCTGCTACTCATTCTGTCTAGATTGTCTTTCACTGAACACAGTCTGGGGACATGCTTTTCTTTCACTATATTTATTCTATTTCCTTCTCTCATCCCCTTGGTCTCTTTATTTATTTATTTTTAATTACACAAAGTTTGATTTGAGCTCTGCTTGCTCACCTTTGTAAAGAAAATTCTCTTCTGTGGAAATTGACTTCCTCTTTTCTATGTCTTTTCAGCACAATATTTATTAACCTGGATCCATTCTCTATTAGAAGATTATTTATTCTCTTCAATTTTTCTTTCACTGATACAATGACAGGTAAGATGTAATATCTCATGGGAGTTTCTGGGATTATAATAAAAGCAATTTTCATTTATTTCTGATTTATATTCCTGATTACATTTGCAAACCCCTTGAAGACAAGGGATTAGATCTTATACACTTTAGTATCTATCACAGTGCCTAACATGATACCTTACATAGCATTTGCTCAATAGGAAATATTGATATTAGCCCTCTTCCTCTTTGATCATTCTGCAACATTTGACACTAATGATCATACCTTTCCCACTCCTTCCTCTTGTTTTCCTGATACAATATACTGCTATGGTTCATCTTTGTCGTTTTGCTCTCCCAATCTGGGTGATTTTCAAAAACTCTATCTTTGGACCTCTTTTTTTTTAAATCCTCTTCATTCTCTTCCTTGGGAATTTTACACACACTCATGGCTTTGATTACCATCTCTAAGCAGGTGAGCCTCTGATCTATCTGCCAATCCACAATTACTTCCCTGAACTCCACTTCTATCATTTCCCATTGCTTCCTAGATCTCTCCACCTGTATGTACTCTATCTGATGGCACCTTAAAATCAACATGTTCAAAATGAAACTACCATTTTTCTTTTCAAAATTTATTTTTTTTCTCCAATCATCCATATCTGTGTTTTATACCACCATCCTTCCAGTCACTAGTGCTTGAAACCTCACTCTTAATTTCCTATTTCCCCCACCCCCATCTAATTACTTGCCAAGTATGATCTATTCTAAATTCATATGATCTTTTATTCCTTCCCTGCTCTCTTCTCATTCTGTCACCCTATAATAGAGAGGCAATAGGGTATACAGGAAGAAGTTCTCATTTTGTCACCCAGAGAGACTTCAGATTGAATCCCATTTGATACTTATCTAGGTGACAATAAGCAAGTCATTTAATCTTTCTGAGCTTTAATTTCCTAACATGTAATGTAGAGTACCTGCAGTCAGGAAAACTCATTTTCCACCTCAGACACTTTCTAGATGTGTGACCCTGGGCAACTCACTTAACTTTTTTTTTCCTTCACTTTCCTCATCTGTAAAATGAGCTGGAGAAGGAAATGGCAAACCACTTCAATATCTTTGCCAAGAAAACATCAAATGGGGTCATGAAAAGTCAGACACAACTGAAAAATAATTGAAAACACACACACACACACACACACACACATACAGACAACTATGTATTTTGATAGTTGAGATACTTCAGTGTCCATTGTATATTTTCAGTCTTATTTCATATCATTTCCCCTTATACACTCTACATTCTAGCCAAGCTATTCCCTAAGTATTCTATATTCTCTTGCCACTATACATTTGTATGGAAAACTACCAAGTATGGAATGTATTCCTTTCCTAACTGTTGGAATCTTACATTTCCTTTTAGGAGAACCTCACATAGTACCTGCCCCAATGAAACCTTTCTGATTCCCTAGCCAATAATATATTCTTCCTCATATTTTCTTATAGAACTTTTTATCCATATACTTTTATCTGTCTAACTTGTATCCTGTCATAAATATTTCTGTACATATCACATTCTTCCTTCTAGATTGAAAGTTCCCTGGGGATAGATGCAATCTCATGTTTCATCTTTATATCATATCCGCAGTAGCAATAATCCTTTTTTTTACATACGTAAGGCACATAATAAATATCTATTAAATCAATTATAAAAGTTTGGAAAGTATTTCACCTTTTCAAAAATAATATTTGAATCAATAAATGTACACTATTTTGTATTTAGTATGTCACTTTATTTTGCTTTTAGTCACAAATACTAAAAGTTTTTCAATCAATGAATTGAATCAAACAACAACAACAAAAAAGTTCCTAATAGATGCCTGGCACTCTGTTAAGTTCTGCAAATACAAAGACAAATACTAAACTTCCTACCTTCAAGAAGCTTATATTCTACTAGGGAAAACTAACTTTTCTGTTGTCACCTCTGTCAGTGGTTTCTAAGCTTCATTTCTTAAAATTCAAACCTCTAGGAAGCCTCTCCAAGGGCCCCACAAAGGTAAGTGTAATCATTAGGTATAAATTTAGTTTTCATTTATTTAATCTTAACAAACTGTCAGACTACAAACCAGGGGTGGGGAAACTGCTGCCTCAAGGCCATATGTGGCCCTCTACGTCCTCAAGTGCAGGCACTGAAGAACCTAGAAGGTCACATGTGGCCTTGAGGCCACGGGTTCCCACCCCTGCTATAGACTGTTATTTTGGGGTATTAAAAATGTGGAATGTTTACTCCAACTCAAAATGTTTAGAGTAGCATTCTTCTCCAGTCCCTATTTGTGACATTTCCACAAAAGATTTCACTCTTTAGAATACATTTTCTTTCTATCTATCAGAGTTTCCCATATAAAACCTGTTAGGATAAATACCATGGATCTGAAAATGTGATTTCCTTTTGAGACTTTCCTCAGGAAAAGGTGTAGCTTTTGGCCATATCTCAACACCGAGCAAGTAAATGTCTTGGGTCTAAATCAGAAAAATCTTTCTCAGCACAACATGGGAGAAAGCACAACTTGGGGAAATGTGGAGAGAATTCTTTATCTAACAAGAATATCTCAGTTGATTATCATCATTTCACTTTGGGTATTTTCTTTAGAGTTGATTAGGGTAAGGAAATGGTCACAAATACCTTAAAAATGTTTTTGTCAGTAAGGAGATTGTCTTTGTATCTATTTATGTATGCATTTATTTAAGCTAAAACCATTTGAACAAGAATAGTTGAGATACTTAAGGGCTTTCAAAACTTGAAGAGAAAGATTGAAAATAATTTTGGAGTTAACTGCAAAAACACCAGTTGTTATTCAATAATATCTGTTTTTTATTGATAGGTTAAAAATTTCTTAAGAAAATGCAAAGTGTGAGGATGCTAACTAGAAAATTCCTTACAAGCCAATGAAAGGTTTGTTTGCTGTTTGAATTGTTGCAGATCTACAAACTTTTGAGTAACTAAGTACATGTTTAAAAACAAAACAATAACCAATTAATTTCACATTCAAGAATGTCTAAGTTAAAAGTTAGGGGAAAGCAACTATCCTATTTATAAAATCGTATTGCATTTTGTCAATGCATTACCATTGACATTATTAAATTAGGTTTGATTTTTAAAGAAACACTTCTTCAAAAGTCTTGAATAAAATGAGTTTACCATAATAAGGATGAGTAAAATGTTTTCAAAAGAGTAGATAATACAGATATCTTGAAACCACTGAATGTAGTAGAATTCATAGAAACAAAAATTCATGGAACAAAAAGAAAATAAAGAAATTAAGAAATTACATATTTCAAACTCAAGGTATATTTAATATGATGGCACAATAAAAGGCTAATATAGTCCATTCAATAAAAATAACCAATTTATAGTGGAAAAAATTAGGATAACAAACCAATACCAAAGTATGTCCTTAAAAGCTTTAAACCAGTTAAGTTGTAATCTTAGGAATTGCCCACATAATACCAACAAAGTTATTAAAAAGGGGAAAAATCTTTTACTAGCTTGTTTTAGGTCCTGAAGTGACCAACTTGACTAGCTCCTCCTTCTTGTCTTCCTCCCTCTATCCATTAGTTGTGGGTGTCTTATCTCCAATCAAGTTTCTAGATCTTATTTATCTACTTCTATGATGAATTCTTGGAAAGTTTACGCACACACACATACACATACAGTTACACATACACTCATATGTGCCTATGTATATATACACACATATGTAAGTGATACATGTGTGTGTCTATGCAAGGGTTCCCTAACACTTTCAGCAGTTTGGTAAAGCCTATAAGCTCTTTTTCAGAATAATGTTTTTAATGCATAAAATAGGATAATAAAGGAGGCCAATTATATTAAATATGCTAAAGTATATTTAAGTTCACAGATAAGGTAAAGAACTCATGTTCTATTAGCTTATGTATTCAGAGTATTCTCAAACATATAACTGTCAAAAACTTACAAAGAACTCTGAATCCATTCAACAGTCATTGAGAATTCCTCAACACAAGCTTTAGGTCCTTCTACTTACCGTCACTTAATTTTCCACTCCAACCACCATCCAAGCTTCTTGCCTTCACTTATATTTCTGAAGCCATGAAGCTCTAAATTGGGCAAAAAAGGCCAGATCTAAGAGCAGTGATATTCCATAGGCATTATGTCCCTTACTTATTATTGTACCCAAAGAAATTGGTGATAAAAATTTCCATAAACATATGCCAATAACTACTTCAGAAAGGACTATGAATTGGAATAGTTGACAGAGGATCAGATATACAAAAATGAGGAAGCATATCATATGGAGAAGGTTGTAGGGGACAAAACAGGGAATTCTCAGGAAAGGAGATAAAGAAGTGGAAATGGATAAGAGATGGCTGGGAAATGGAAATAGATCCAGTGCATACATGTAAGTAATTACTAATCCTATTATAACTGGTCACCTAAAAATTATTATTTATTCCTAACATAGGTCTAATAGACTGTCTTAGATTTTACTCATATCCAATGGCAGGAAAGCAAATTTCCATTCTATGTCTACATGTAAGCCTGAAGGAGGGGAGGGATAGAAAAAAAGTTCCTTTTGCTCTACATAAACATTAGATCATCTTGTTATCCAGAAAGGAAAGGGGGAAGCAGAGGTCAAATCAGATTAATTTTGCAATGGATATTTACATTCCTGTATATGTTTTAAGAAAGTTCATCTGTGATTTAAAGATTGTATGTGTGTGTGTGTGTGTGTGTGTGTGTGTGTTTATTTTGGAAAAGAGTTGAGCCATTATTTTATTCCCCACAGGACAGCAAATGTTGATGTGAATACTACTGTGAATAATGAAATAAGGATTCCAGACAATCAAAACCCATGGACTTAGAGCATCGTCATTAGTCCCCTCCAGAGTAGTGATATTTGGACAGTGGTCTTACTTGTCTATATGGCAGTTACCCTCTTATCTTTTGTATACTTCAAGATTCTTACCATGTGATTCAGCATGAAACTAGTCGAGAAAGCTCTCCTTCCTGCCCACTCAAGATTCTAAGAGACATTCAGAGGGGATAATGGCAACAACAACAACAACTTTATATAGTACCTGAAAGTTTACAAACTGGCTTCTTCCCAGTGGGAAGCAGGTATGGATGGTGGTGTCTGGCACTACCTTTCTCTGTTCCTCAAGGAAAGAAAGGGGAAGATATGATTTCTCTCACTCACACATAAAATCTCCACAGGGTTTCAATTAGAAACTTCTATGATCCTAATTCTCAGCACAAATCCTGGCAACTAGTAGAGCTGTTCTAAATTTCAATTCAGAGCACTAGTGTCCTACAGAAAGAAAATAAAGGATACTTAGAAAGGCATCAGGATAAGCTAGCATAGCAGATGCCAGAGTGAGTGTGAAAAGATATGGAAGTAATTTCTGCTTAACTATCTGGGTTATAATTATAAGACAAATGACTTTTAGAGACTGGAAGGAACCTTTAAAGGTCATTTAGTCCAATCCTCTCAATTTACAAATGAGGCCTAAATACATAAGTGTGATTCTCCAAGGGCACAGAGGTACAAGTGGGGTCTAGCCCATAGGCATACATAGCCCATGGGCCAAATACCAATGGGATTAAGGTTGAGGGTCCTCCCACCCAGTCCAGTTGTCTTTCTATTGAATTAAATCATCTTAACTCTCATTACCATAGATTCTCTGTCTTTAAAATGACAATAATTGTTCTTGTTTGTTAAATCTTTCCATGAAATATAAGAATATGAGCCAGTCAACAACCATTCATTAAGTGTCTATCATGTGCCAGGCACTGTACTAAGTGCTGAAGGTACAAAGAAAGGCAAAGAGAGTCCAATATCTCAAGGAGCTCAGAGCTTTGTTTCATTTTTGTCTTTGTCCTTTGCCTCTCCTACACCTAGCTTCATTTTATAATAACGATAATATGTAATATCAACATAGATGTTATATATAATATAGTAGTATTACTATGTGCCAGGCGCCCTACTGAGCACTTTATAAATATTATCTCATTTGATCCTCACAACAATCCTGGGAGGTAGGTGCTAGTATTGTCCCCATTTTACATATGAGGAAATTGATACAAACAGACTTTAAATTAACTTACCCAGGGTCACACAGGTAGTATGTATTTGAATTTGAACTCAGGTCATCCTGATTCCCAGCCCAACATTATTTGACTGGGCCATAATGCTAACTCAATTAAAATTAATTTAATTCAAAGCAAGCATTCACCAGTTAAATATTTAATTAGTGTCTACTATGGGTAAGACATTACTGGGAACACAGAGTTAAGACATAATTCTATCATTCAAGAAGCTTATACTCTAGAAAGGAGGGTGGCAAAAATGTACAAAAAAACCTATAATTCAAGTTAATATACAATAAAATCCCTAAGAAAGATAAAAGCAAAGCATTATTGAAGAATATTTTAAAATAATATATTAACAAACCCCAGTGATTATTTTTAAATAGATGTTGTAGAAATAAATTATATTAATCTGATAGAGCATCATTTATAGAATGAATGTATTGCTGCTAATATTCTTTTTTTAAAAATGTATTGTTTATACTTTATGACAGTACATAAAACTTTAAAACTTCCCAGACTCATTCAGATCCAACTTAGGTGTTAATAACATTTGCCTTAAATTCTTATCCCTTAATTTAATCCTATGTGATATAGCATGTTTCAAAATTTTATTTTATAATAGTTTCATTTTGAATGACTGGCATAAAGTAAGAAGTATCTCCAAAATGATTTATTAGGTGGCAGCTCAGTAGGGTAAAGGTGACTCAGTGATATGGTAGTTGGAGTTCTGGTTGTAAAGCCAGGAAAATCTGATTTCAAACCCTGACTCACAAAATGTCTAGCTCTGTGACAGTGGGAAGTTCTCTTAATGTCTATCTATCACAGTTTTCTCATCTTTAAAATGGTATAATAATAGTATGTATCTCACATAATTGTTGTGGGTTCAAAGGAAAAAAATATGTAAAGTGCCTTGCAAAACTCAAAGTATTACATAAATGCTAGTTCATAATAATAATAATAATAATAATAATAATAATAATAATAATAATAATACTGTCTCTGCTACTAACTTTTTGTGATTTACCAAGTCTTCATTTTTTTTAATCTGGAAAATTATAAAATGAAGGGGTTTTACTAGATGGCCTCTGTGGTCCCTTTAAACATATTCATCTGGCTAAATAAAGCCCCAGCTGACATATACCATGAAATGCTATTTGTAAGATTAACAATACTTCATCGTTCAAAATAGAAAGACCTATCCTGTCACTCATAACATTAATTATGTAGAAGACAAGTAAGAGAAGCATCCATATATTTGTTAGGTGAGTTAACTATTCAAATCTTGCTTCCTCTTTCAAATGGGGAAAGATAAGGAAGAGATCATCTAACTGCAGATGGAGTTACCAAGATGCTATAAAACATGATTTAAGGCAAAAGAATTATATTTGCCATTTTCAGAGATAATGATATCAATGATGGAAAGGAATAAGCATTTATATAGTGCCCGCTATGTGCCAGGAATTGGGCTAAGTGATTTTTACAAATATATCTCATTTTATCTTCATGATAACTCCGCAAGGTAGGTACTTTTATTGTTCCTATTTTACAGTTGAGAAAACTGAGACAGAGAGCAATTATGTGACTGCAAGTGTCACACAGTTAGTATGTCACATTTGAACTCAGGTCTTCTTGATTCTAAGCCCAGTCCTCTATCCATTCCCAGCCCTTCCTTAGCCCTGTGATATTTAACATTTTTGTCAATGACTTGGATAAAAACGTAGATGGAATTCTTTTTAGATTTGTAGATGGCACTACTCTGGAAAACACAGATACCATATTGGATGATGCAGTCGTGATGAAAAAAAATGATCCAAAAAAACTAAAGTATAAACTAAAGTATTATCAAATAAAAAATATTTTAAGTATGTACTATGTGCTAGAAACTAGGCACTAAAACACAAAAGTAAAAAAAAAAAGTCCCTAACATCCAGGGATCTTAGCTGGAGGAGATAGTGTGTAACTATAAAAGTACACAAAACACATATAAAGTGATTTTTGGGAAAAGGCATTGGTGGCTGTGTTATCAGGAAAAGCCTGATTGACTGAATATGATAACAGCAAGCCATTTGGCTAGAATATTGTCTACATGGAGGAGAGTGATGTGAAACAAGACAGGAAAGGTAGAATGGATCCATACTGTGAAAGGCTTTAAATGGCAAATAGAACTGGTATTTAATCCTAGAAGTAATAGCAAGGAACTGGAATTTACCAAGTTGGAGTCATTGTACTTTAGGAAAATCAGTTTGGCAGCTGTGTGCAGGATTAGATTAGAGACTTGAGGCAGAAAAGCCAATTAGGAGAGCTGATAAGGACCAGAAAATGAGTGCTGGTTACATAAGCAGAGAGAGGGGGTGCATAAAAGAGCTCTTATGGGGGTTAAAATGACAAGGTTTGGCAATTGAGTGGATATCTGGAGAGTGATAATGGTAAAGTCTTACTCTTGGGTACAATAAATGAACTTCACAAGTACAAAATGGGAGAGGCATGGCTAGACAGCAATTTATGTCAAAATGATCTGTGGATTTTAGTGGCCTGGGAGATCAATATGAGCAATGTGATATAGCAGTCAAGAAAGTGAACTTGATATCAGGCTACATTAAGAGATATAGTCTCCAGGAATAAGGAGAGAGAACAGCTCTATTCAGCCCTGATCACCCATATTTGAAGTTCTCTGTTCAATTCCAGGTACCACATTTTAGAAAAGCTAAAGAAAAACTGTTACCAACCAAGATCTTCTGAGGCAAAAGTATCAAACACACTTTCCAAGGCCAGAGTACTCCTGGACCATATAAAATAGTAATTAGGAATTTTTAAGAAATTAAATAAAAATACAATAAAAACAGTCATATTTCATTATAAATGAAGTGAAAATGCTGTCCACAGGGATCTTTATGCATGGATTAATGGCATCATTTCTATTTATTGATAGAACTGTTGTTGGGTATGATATTCTAGGGCCACATGAAGTGGCTCACAGATGGGAAAACAGACTCCTTAAAGAGACCTGTTTAAGTAGTGAGAGTAAAATAATGCTACAAACCCTCTGGATTATCAGGCCTGAGTGGTGTCATTCTTCTATGCAAGAACTCTTGAGTTTCCCAGTCTGGCTCTTGAGAGCCAGTCAGCTGTTCCTCAGGTAGAACACAAAGCACGTGCAGTCCTACATGCTGGCATGTCCCATCAATACAAGATAGCTCTCTCCTTTTCAACCTTTGGGTAAATAACCTCTCTATAAGGTTACAGACAGTATCTCAGGTCCCTATTTGATAGTCACCTAAAGCGTTACAAAACTTTATATTATTGTGTGTATGGCAGATATAGCTGTAGGTACATGTTGTCTCAACCAGCAGGTGCCAGAGAAGATGCCTAACCACTCTGTTTCATGAGCTTGGTGAAATAAACAGGAAAGAAAACTGGGTTCTTGGTAAATAACTTGACTAGATGCTTCCTTAATAACAAAAGAGTGAGTTCAGGGTAGAAAAATTGCCCAATCTATACCAAAAATCAGATTTTCAAGGTTGTAAGGGACCTCAGTAGATGCCCAGTCCAACCTATACTTGAACAGGAATAATTTCTATAACATTTCCAACAAGTGGTTATCAAACATCTTCTTGAAGATCCCCAAAGTAAGGGAACTCTCTGCCTCCACAACCATTTTATTTCAGTGAGGCAGCTAGGTGGTTCAATGCATAGAGTGTTAAATTTGGAATCAGGAAGACCTGATTTCAAATCCTGCCTTGGGCATTTACTAGTGATGTGAGCCTGAGCAAATCACTTAAATTCTCTTAACCACCATATCCTTATTGGCACAATAGAATAATAATAGTACCTACTTAACAAATTTACTGTGAGAATCAAATGAGATATAGATAGATTGATAGATAGATAGATAGATAGATAGACAGACAGACAAATAGATATACACAAATATATGTATGTATACATATGTGTATTTACACATGTATACATACAAATATACATATACACATGTATACATGTATGTATGTGCATGTATGTATTTGTGTTTGTATTTTGCTTGATAAACTTAAAGGGACATATAAAGTCTAGCTACTCATTTTTTGATAACTTTGGTTATTAACATCTTTTTTTCATACAAAAGATTATAGTTGTCTCATTGTAGCTTCTACCAATTGATTCTATAGGGCTATAGAGACTCCCTAACAAAGAAGAGAGTTTCACATAATAGACTGTGACATAATACTACCAAAGCATATTCATTATACTTATCAAGGTTCAAGCAACATTCAGGTCGTGAGAGGGAAGTGGCTGTATCAGGTCCCATGTCCAAGGAAAGTAGGGTAATAGATCAATACCAGGTTTTTAAACCCAGAATCTGAGAAGAGCCAAAGACAAAAAAGTTGTTCCCATATACTTTAGCAAAGTAGCTAGCAATAGTGGAGTAGAATGAGCCAAGAATAAAGGCAGAACAGATGAAGTCCAAGGACCAAAAATTTGGTATTTGGAAAATGTAAAGGAAAGGTCTGACCTTGAACAATGACCTTGCTATGATGTGTTAAGATTAAAAGCCGCAATTACTGTAGCTATTAAGCAAGACTATATTGTATCAAACCCATGTCTCAAATGGTCCATTACTGTGGAAAGCCACATATCACTTCTTTTCTCTAAAACAGAAAACAAGAAGGTTAAGAATGGTGGTAGACACTTTCCATGAAGTTACTGGGAAACTCCAGAGTCATTACTTCTGTTCATTTACCTTGGAAGGTAAACAGTTCTCCCCATTTTATGAAAACAAACTGATTACAAGAAGATTAAAATTACAAATGAAAACCTGACAGGATTATCTGGAAAAGGGATGTGAACAAGAAAGATTATCCTCTTTGTTGTTCACTTACCTTGGCCAATACCCATTAGCCCTGAACTAAATGATACCCCTGCGGATGTGTCTTGAGAGGTAACAAAGACCTCAAAGTGCAAAACAACATTTGCTACCAGTCTAATACAATATTAATATCACCTGTGCAAAGTGACTCTAACCACCATTGTTTCATGATAAAACAGCTGATATAATCAAATTCAACTATAGTCATGAGCCTCCACTTATTCCAGAAAATCAGTTTTTAAAAAAGAATATATATTGCCAAAAGAGAATTGCACATTAACTAATTAGTATCCATTATTACCTTAGCATAAATTGGTTTATAACATTTGATGAGCAAAACCTGTAACATTATGTCTGGGAAGTAGTTGGAAATCGTTATCTTCCAGGGAAGGCAAGCATATTGACCGAGTCAGGATGTGTTATAAGCAGATATAGACATGAAGGCACTGAGACTAGAGGCTCACTAAAAGGGAGGAAAAGGGATAGGGACAGGAAATACGAGGAGGTATCGAGGCCCTACCTTTCAATGTTGTCTAGATCTGACTTTTATCCAATCATAAAGGTTTCCTGGGATTGGAATACTTTCAATATCTTCAGTTCAATGTTCTTCATCATAACTAAGGGGATAATAGTTTACTATTCAGGATACCAGATAGAAGATTCAGACTATGTCACAGTCAGGAAACTATATCATTAGCATCTTCTCAAGATCAAAATTGATAATCAGGTTCAGTAAATTATGGTAAATAAATGATATGTAGAAAATTTAAATTTTAATTATAACATATTTAATAAATGCCTTAGTAATAAATATTTTAACAAAAGCAAATTTACTGATAATATTATGAAAAGAATACAATTAACTAAAAATAAATACTACTCCCCTCTGCTTTAGCATTTGCCAGGGCAGCAACATTGTGTCAGAAAGATGTCCCATAGGGCAGTGGGAATTCTGCCAAACCTCAGGAAAACTAAAACCCCAGAGTCTGAGCTCTCTGTGTCTCAAATGACAAGGAAACCATGCCAATAGAACAAGCCTGGTCCTCTAGATCAATTGAATCTTGATGGCTAACTTTCCTTTTTACTAAATATACTTTTTCATTTCCATCATGGAGATAACGGGGACAACTGTAAAATACTGCTTATTAAAACCCCCCTATACAACAGAAAATACGGCAGAGAAATTGCTTTCACCATAATTCCTCTGCCACAACAAACTGAAAACGTGAAGAAATATACCAAATATGTAATAAAAGTGTACAAACACAAGACAAGTCAGAATCTTTCCAAATAATATAAAGACTTCTGCATAAATAGTGCAGAATTAAGCTAAAACTATGACTCATCCAATACAACAGGCATAGCCAATGTAAACAACCTGATAGGTTTGTTTTAAGCTGTTGATTTGGTGGCCTCTACGTAGGCCATTAGAAGCAGTAATTCAATCTTAAATCCTCAAGCCCCATAAGAGATGGAAAACACTGATCTTGCACGTGCCAGAAATTGAATGCAACTGTAGCAAAAATGAGGGAGAGGCATAATGCAGTAATGCAGAGCTCTCCAGAAAGGAAAAGTCTTTTGTACCAGAAAGGAACTTGTTTGTTCATGAACTCTCTTTTCTCCACTCTATTCTCTTTATAGAGAATAGAAATCTGATGTGACCCACACCCCAACACTTCCAATAAGGCTTTGGAGTGTGTGCAAGAAGAACAACAACAACAAACAAACAAAATGTTCCATGTTAAGAGAGGGAGGAGTCATACAACAAAAAAGAGAAAAGTTGTTGTAAACAGAAGGAAAAGATAAAAGAAAAATTGTATACTTAGTATAAGCCTAGTTCCCAAGCAGAAAAGCCGATAACAAGATTTTTAAAGACAGAAGGAAAAATATGCAAAATTGTTTTAAACTCCAAAATACAATGATTACATTTGTTGATTTTGAAGAAATCAAATAAAGAAACAAACAAAAAGAACAAAGAAAAGTAAGCAATGGGGGACTAGAAATGGTGAATTTCATGAAGATGATGGAAAAACAGCAATACACTCCAGAAAAAATGAGTGGGAAAAACTTTTATTTTTTCTACTTAATAGTATTTTAATTTTTTTCCAATTCCAGATAAAGATAGTTTTAAGCATTCATTTATATAAGATTTAGAGTTCCAATTTTTTTCTCCCTCTGCCCCTCCTCCCTCCCCAAAGGAGCAAGCAATCTGATATAGATTATACATGTGCAATCATCTTAAACATATTTCCAAATTAGTCGTGTTGTGAAAGAGGAATCAGAATAAAAGGGGAAAAAAAACAATGCAAAAAAAAATGAAAATGAAAATAGTAAGCTTCAATCTGTATCCAGACTCCATAGTTCTTTATCTGAATGTGGATAGCATTTTTATCATGAGCCTTTTGGAATTGTCTTAGATTATTGTATTGCTGAAAAGAGGTAAGTCTATCATAGTTTATCATCACATAGTGTTGTTGTTACTGTATACAATGTTCTCCTGGTTCCACTCACTTCACTCAGCATCAGACTATATAAGTCTTTCCAGGTTTTTCTGAAGTCAGCCTGTTCATCATCTTATAGCACAATAGTATTCCATTACATTTGTATACCACAACTTGTTCAGGCCATTCCCCAATTGATGGACATCCATTCAGTTTCCAATTCTTTGCCACCACAAAAAGAGCTGCTATAAATATTTTTGCACATGTATGTCCTTTTCCCATTTTTATGATCTCTTTGAGATACAGACCTACTAGTGGTATTGCTGGGTCAAAGAGTACACACAATTTTATGGCCTTTTGGGCAAAGTTCCAATTGCTATGCAAAATGGTTGGATCAGCTCACAACTCCACCAAAAGACTTAGTGTTCTAATGGGGGAAAACTTTTCAAAGTAAACAATAGAATGAAAATTTGGTCAGAAATCAGAGTGCTTAAAGAAGAAATAAAAAATAAAAACAATAAGTTAGACATCTTAAAACATGACAGAGATTCTCTCCAAAGCAGAAGTGATAAACTGAAAAAGAAAGAGATTTGAAATCCAAAAATATAGAAATGAAAGAAAAATTGGCAAAAGTGTAGAAAAGAAAAAAATGTGTAGCAAGATAATAACATGGGGATTCATAATTTAAGGCTTATAGGTCTTCCAGGGGGGGAAAAAAAGAATAAATTTAAATATCTGAATACCTTGTGTTAGAGAATAATGAAAGAAAGCTGAAGTTTTAAAAACAGATGAAAAATATTTATTAAAAAATCTACATATTGCTGACAGAAAGGCCACCATTTAGTCTCTAAGGGAAGTAGTGGTTAAAGTTTAAAATTTTAATTCCATCCATTTAAATTTAGCAAGCAGTTAGGAGAAAATACTCAAGCTATATTGAAATGTCAATTCAAACAGCCTAGGATGACTCAGGATATATAAGAAATGAAAGAAGAGCCTGGGGTGTATTTCAAAAAGAAAAGTAGAGAAGGACTTAGCCCAAAAGAACATATCTTGCTAACATATCTAAGTCTAACCAACAATGAATACATGTGGACTTTTAACAAAAGAGAAACATTTGAGTCATTGCAAAATATTCTGAGGTGAGCAAACTATTTTAACTTGGAAGCATTCCAAACAAGAGAAACACAAACAAGCTAGGTATTTGTAATTATCAAGAAAATATTAAACAAAGAATCAACTTTCTCATGATTCAAGAGCAAATCAAGACATTAAAAACAAAAAGAAATGATTGAGAATTTAAATAAAGAATAAAGAGGAATCACCAAGGTACAAAAGGATCTAAGGACTAAAATTTTAAGGCGAAATGAAAGAGTCAAGATAAGGAGTAGGAGAGGGCCTAACATTTACACTTCTTAGGCAGCACAGGGATAGAGCAGCAGGCCTGGATTTAGGAAGACCTAAATGGAAATTCAGCCTCAGACACCAACTAGCTGTGTGACCTTGAGCAAATCATTTAATCTCTGTCTGCCTGTTTCCTCAATTGTAAAATGGGGATATTAATAATACTTACAGTTGTCGTAGTTGACATAAGGGTCAAATGAGATAATAATTGTAAGGTGCTTAGCATACACTGCATAGATGTTACTACATAAATGTTACGTAAATGAATCAATATTTTTTGGGGTGGATAAGAAAGTTATTTATAGCAACACTTTTTGTAATGCAAAGGAATAGAAAGAAAGCAGATGCCCATTTACTGAATAATCACTAAGCAAAATGTAGTACATGAATATAATGCAATAGTACTGTATTATAAGACAAAATTAATATACAATATAGAAAAGAATAAGAAGACTACTGTGAACCTATAAAAAGTTTTAAAAATCCCTCATCCAATATACAAAGAATTTTTTTTACATAAAGGAAAAAAAGATATGGTGAGAACAAAATGAAAGAAACAAAAAAGAAAGAAAGAAAGAAAGAAAAAAGAAGAAAAAAGAACAGACAACAGACAGAAGCAAAGAAGAAAGAAAGAGAAAGAAAAGAAAGAAAGACAGAAAAAAAAGAAGAAGAAAAAAGAAAGAAAAAAGAAAGAAGAAAGAAAGAAAGAGAAGAAAGAAAGAAAAAAGAAAGAAAGAAGAAAAAGGAAGGAAGGAAGGAAGGAAGAAGAAGAAGGAAGGAAGGAAGGAAGGAAGGAAGAAGGAAGGAAGGAAAGAAAGAAAGAAAGAAAAAAAAAAAAGAAAGAAAGAAGAAAGAAAAGAAAGAAGAGAGAAAGAAAGAAGAGAGAAAGAAAGGAAAGAAGAAAGGAAAAGAAAGAAAGAGAAAGAAAGGAAAGAAGGAAGGAAAGATGGAAAAAAGAAAGGAAGGAAGAAAGAAAGAGAAAAGAAGTAAGAGGGAGGCAGGAAAAGCAGGAAAGAAAGAAGGAAGGAAAGAAAGAAGAAAGAAAGAAAGAAAAAAGAAAGAGAAGAAAGAAAGAAAGAAGGAAGGAAGGAAGGAAGGAAGGAAGGAAGGAAGAAGAAGGAAGGAAGGAAGGAAGGAAGGAAGGAAAGGAAGGAAGGAAGGAAGGAAGAGAAAGAGAGAGAAAAAGAAAGAGAGAGAGAGAGAGAAGGAAGGAAGGAAGGAAGGAAGGAAGGAAGGAAGGAAGGAAGGAAGAAGAAAAGTAAGAGGGAGGCAGGGAAGAAAGAAAAAAGGAAAGAAGGAGGGAAGGAAAGAAGGAAGGAAGGAAAGAAGGAAGGAAAAATGTAAAGAAAAGAAGTAAGTGGGAGGCAGGGAAGGAAGAAAAGAAAGTAGGAAGGAAGAAGGAAGGAAGGAAGGAAGGAAGGAAGAAAGAAAGAAAGAAAGAAAGAAAGAAAGAAAGAAAGAAAGAAAGAAAGAAAGAAAGAAAGAAAGAAGAAAGAAAGAAAGAAAGAAAGAAAACAAGGAAGGAAGGAAGAAAACAAGGAAGGAAGGAAGGAAAAAGAAAGAAAGAAAACAGGAAGGAAGGAGGAATGGAAGGGAAGGAAGGAAGGAAGGAAGGAAGGAAGGAAGGAAGGAAGGAAGGAAGGAAGGAAAGAAGAGACAGAGAAAGAAAACAGGAAGGAGGGGAGAAAGAAAGAGGATGCTTGAGGGAGATCAGCCTATTCTAAAGTTCTACCTTGTAAGAGGACACAAGGAGAATAAAAACAGGACAAAAACAAAAATTTAGAATGCCTAGATGAAGATATAGATTAAAAAAAGTATACCACAAAAGAATGTTATCTGTTAAGAGTTTGGGTGTTTGGGAGAGTCAAAGAAGTATTTTGAACCATATTTTAACATTGAAAGGAAGGAAGAATGAATAAATTGTGAAAAGAGAATTGAACATGTTAAGTAAATTTGAGGAAGTTGGGACAGAGCAAACAATGAATGTGTAGCTGGATGGGGGAGATTAGGCTGTGGGAATGGATTTGGACCAAGTTAATACAAGTAAAACTATTCCAAGATACAGATGACTAATCTAGAAATAGATAAAAATGCAAAAAAAAAATAGCATAATAATGACAATAATAGTCAGTACTCGTATAGTACTTTAAGGTTTGCAAAGCATTGTTAGTGTTCTCTTTATGAAGAAAAAGGAAGCCTAACAATCATAACTTTAAATTTTATTTACAACCCTTTACAATGAAAAAAGAATGAAAATATGAACATAAAAAAACCCATGATTTTCTACTTACAAGAAACATGATATAAACTAAAGCAGATATAAAAAGACAAAGGGAAACAGACAAAATTTGGTCCACACCTAGCAATTCCAAAAAATTTGGAGGTGTGATTATGCTATCCAAAAAAAGCATATACAAATATTTAGTGTTAAGAAGAATAAGCAGGGTAAAGCTATTATATTAAAATATATTTTACAAAAAGCAATATAATAAATATGTTTTCATACCAAATAAAAATTCATCTAAATTTATAAAGGAACACAACTTATTTTTAATTAATTAATTTCTTAATCATGGATATGGATCTTCTACTATCAGAATTAGACAAATTTAGTAGGAACAGAACCCAGTGGAAAATAAAGAACTGAATACCCAGTTGGAGAATTTGGATGGTGTCTTCTAAAAGAGAATATTAAAGAATATATACATTTATCTGAATGACATAGTATCTTAAAAAAAAAAAAGGTCGTGCTAGAGCGTAAAGAAATGATCATATAAAAATCCACAAACACTAAACAAATACAATTTTAAAAGACTAAAGCAAAATCGTAGACTTAAATAAAGACTTAATAATGGCATTCTGAATAATCACAGTAAATCATAGCAACAACATGAAAGAAAATGATGATAATGCAACATGCTAGCATTTTTGGAATGTAATTTAAGCTGTCTTGAGAAGAAAAGTTATATCTCTGAAAAATATACTCTAACCAAGTGCAAAAGAAAGGATTAATGAATTGAGAATACATTTTTTCATCTCCAAATGTCTCATGATGGAAAATGCTATCCACATCCAGAGAAAGAGCTATGGAGTTTGAATGCAGATCGAAGCAATTATTTGCTCTTTTTTTTGGTTTTGTTTTGTTTCTTCTTTCTTGTGGTCCTTCCTATTGGTTCTAATTTTTCTTTACAACATGACTAATGTGAAAATACATTTAATAGGAATGTATATGTAGAGCCTATATCAAATTGCACACCATCTTGGGAAGAGAGGTGGAGAGAGGGGGAGAAAATTTAAAAGTCAAAAGCTTATAGAAGTGAATGTTGAAAACTAAAAATTAATTAATAAAAAAAGTATACAATTTTTTAAACTAGCAAACCAACAAATTAAGCAACTCAAATTAAGCAAAAAAGAATAAATCTTGGAAACTGGCAGAGAAATAGACAACAGAGAAAACAAAAATCTCACAAAAATGACAAAACTGAAACACGGTTATTTGAAATTATGAGCAAAATCAAGCAATGTTTAGGTTATCAAACAAAAAAAAAGGAAAATCAAATTACTAAAGTAAAAAAATGAATATCATGAATTCACAACAAGGAAAAATAATTTTCAAAACCTGCTACACAATTTATATTTGTAAAAGCAAGAATTTAAAGAAAATAATAACTTGCTATAATAGTAAATACTCATATTACCAAATACCACAAACAACCCAGTATGAAGAAGTGATATTTGCAAAGCAAAAATGAATAAAGAAGAAGAAACACTGGTCCACATGAATTTACTAGTAACACATATAGTGTATTATTAATACATCTGTGCTGCAAACAAAATCATCCATAATTGAGAAAATATAACCCCATTTCTATACAAGTTTGGGGTGAATTCTTAAGGGACATTGTGGTGTTGAGTGTTGAGTATGAGGAGGTAGACATGACTCCTGATTGGCTGAGAGACCTCTGAACCCACAATGCTATGTCTCTAGGTAAGGAAAAAGAGACTTCTTTGGATTTATCAAAACAAGCGGGGCGAGGGGGCGGTGTTAAAGGCAAGCATGTACTTTTTAATATCAGATAGGAGGTCTCTCTGAATAAATCAACATGTGGAAATGACCCACCTTAATTTCCAGAGTTTGCATCCCTAGACACTACTAACAGTAGCAACCTGCCACAGTCTACTGACCAGGAGATAAATCTCTGTCCTTATTTGATCTAAGATCTTATGTATGTATTTGTCTACTCTAATCTATATAACTTCACTGATTTCTGTTTACTATGTTTTTTTTCAAAGTTATTAGTAATTGTCCTTTGTATAACCAGTATTTGGTGGGTAGTAATAAACTGTTTTTTCCTCCTTTTTAAAATGATCAGGGAAAATGGTATTTATTCCAGGCTTTTAAGGAATCCTATCTCTAGACTCCCAATACTTGAGGTGTGGTAGAAAGATATAATTCTAGCCCAGTACCCCTCTTGTAGATAGGTTAGTGAAAGGGTGAGAAGCCAGTCATTGCCCTCTTCTTATTACTCACAAGAGAAAAAAATTGTAGTTTCCTTGGAGACAGCACTGACCAAATTCCAGGTCAGATCTATATACAGATATACATGTAGCTGTTATTATCTATCTATCTATCTATCTATCTATCTATCTATCTATCTGTCTGTCTGTCTGTCTGTCTGTCTGTCTGTCTATCTGTCTGTCTATATCTCCATGCCACATGCAGACCAGGCATATAAGTCAATGTAAGGAAAATGTATTTATTGTATATATGTAGATATGCATACATATGTACAAAAGAGTGCACACATGCAGATATATCACATGTACGTACAAAAGAATATTCTACTAAACTCCTTTCACAAGACATATGAAGTCCTAAATGATATTGAAATAAGGGAAGGCTAAAACAGAGAAAAGAACTATGGATACATATCATTAATAAATATTCATGTAAATATTAAAATAAAATTCTAACAAAATATTGTGGGGGGGCAGAGCCAAGATGGTGGAGTGAAAGCAATGACTTGCTTGAGCTCTCCCCAAACCCCTCCAAATACCTATTAAAAATGGCTCTAAACAAATTCTAAAGCAGCAGAACCCACAAAAAAGACAGAGTGAAACAAATTTCCAGCCCAAGACAACCTGGATGATTGATCAAAAAGGTATATCATGACAAGCTGTGAGAGAAGCACAGTGTGGCATGGGAGCACAGGCCACAGTAAACCTGGAGCAGGCCTCAGAGGACTGAATCGTGGGCAGCAGTGGCGGTTTCCAGACTCCTCAATGCACGAATGCCAAAGACTTTGAAAGTCAGTGGGAAAAGTCTGTTTCTGCTGTGAGTGCTGAGAGGAGCAGGGCTCAGCTCCATTCCCCAAGAGTGCGGCCCTGGGGGGCAGCTGCCTTCTGAGCTTCCAGCCCATAGACTGAGGGGGAATCCAGTGTTTGACCAGAGAGGGATTGCAGGGATCTCTTTGCCAGTGCTGAGGCAGAAATCTCTTGCTTTGCCCGTGTTGGATCTGGGTCACAGTTCTGGCGGCGGCTGGGGTGAGGAGGAGCGCTGGCTGGTGGAGCTTGTAGTGGCTGTAGAGGAACCCTCCTCACAGTTCAGGACAGAAAGGAGTACTTGTGGTCACAGGCCAGGAAAGGAGTAAACACCTTGCCCCTTATCATACCACCTTGGAAGAACTGAAAATTTAGAGGTACCTACAAGTATCTCTGAAAACAGCTATACAAACCCCGAAGCTTGGGACAGTACATTCTCCACATTGGAAGCAGACTCTTACCTTAACAAAGAGTTTAAAACTCAAGTAATTGGCTGGATCATGAGCAAGCAGCGCAAAAAGAGTCAGACTATATTATCTTACTTTGGTGAAAAGAAGATCAAAATATACAACCAGAAGAAGACAACAAAGTCAAAGCTCCTACATCCAAAGCCTCCAAGAAAAATATGAATCAGTCCCAGGCCTTGGAAGAGCTCAAAAGGGATTTTGAGAAGCAAGTAAGGGAAGTAGAGGAAAAACTGGAAGAGAAATGAGAGTGATGCAAGAAAATCATGAAAAACAAGTCAACAGCTTGCTAAAGGAGACCCAAAAAAATACTGAAGAAAATAACACCTTAAAAAATAGCCTAACCCAAATGGCAAAAGAGGTCCAAAAAGCCAATGAGGAGAAAAATGCCCTAAAAAGAAAATTGGCCAAATGGAAAAGGAAGTCCAAAAGATTACTGAAGAAAATACTTCCTTAAAAATTAGAATAGAGCAATTGGAAGCTAGTGACTTTATGAGAAATCAAGACACTGTAAAACAAATCCAAAAGAATGAAAAATTAGAAACAATGTGAAATATCTCATTGGAAAAACAACTGACCTGGAAAATAGATCCAGGAGAGAGAATTTAAAAATTATTGGACTATCTGAAAGCCATGATCAAAAAAAAGATCCTAGACATCATCTTTCAAGAAATTATCAAGGAAAACTGCCCTGATATATAGAACCAGAGGGCAAAATAGAAATTGAAAGAATCCACAGATCTCCTCCTGAAAGAGATCCCCAAAGGAAAACTCCTAGGAATATTATAGCCAAATTCCAGAGTTCCCAGGTCAAGGAGAAAATATTATAAGCTGCCAGAAAGAAACAATTCAAGTATTGTGGAAACACAATCAGGATAACACAGGATTTAGCAGCTTCTACATTAAAGGACTGCAGGGCATGGAATATAATATTCCGGAGGGCAGAGGACATAGGATTACAACCAAGAATCACCTACCCAGCAAAACTAAGTATAAGCCTTCAGGGGAAAAAATGGTCATTCAGTGAAATAGAGGACTTTCAAGCATTCTTGATGAAAAGACCAGAGCTAATAGAAAATTTGACTTTCAAATACAGACTCAAGTGGAACATGAAGAGGTAAACAGGAAAGAGAAATCATAAGAGACTTATTAAGGTTGAACTGTTTACATTCCTGCATGGAAAGATAATATTTAAAACTCATGAGACCTTTGTCAGTATTAGGGTAGCTGGAGGGAAAAAAAATTATATGTATGTATGAATAGATAGATAGATAGAGAGCACAGGGTGAGTTGAATATTAAGGGGTCATATCTGGAGAACAAAATTAAGGGATGAGAGAGGATTATACTAGGAGAAGAAGAAAGGGAGAGGTAGAATGGGGTAAACTATCTCACAAAAAAAAAAGAAAAAGAAATAATAAGTGCCTAAGGCAGGATTTGAACTCAGGCCTTCCTAACTTCTGCTTTGTCTACTACCTACTTGAGAACTAATTTTAATTTCAGCCAGGCTCAAATAAATCTATTCTGTAAAGTGTGTGTTTCTTGAACACTCACCTAACACTTTGCCTGGGCACAATGGAGAATGTAAAGGAGTTATTCACACCTGTTCTGGGCCCCCAAAACCTTATAGTTAAAGTCATAGAGACAGAATGTATAGAGATAAAATAGAAAATAATACAAGGTAGATTATTATCGTCAAACAGTGATACTGGCACAAGGGTAGAGATCAATATTTTTCTATGACTAATTTTTTAATGATGATGACTACTACTACTAGTATTAGTGACACTTTACCAACATATCATTTTGTTATTTAAAGAATGCTTTCACAGACATGATTTCAACTTGATCCCCACAACTACCCGGTAAAGTGGATAAGAACAGGTATTATTTCTTCCACTTTACAGAAGAAAAAATTAAGGGTCAGAGGATAAATAGATTGTACCAGTTCACACAGCTTGTTAGTGTGAAAGGAGTAGTTTTGGAGAGTTTAATGGTACCCAGGGCTTAAGACTAGTTGTATGAAGGCTACTATCATAGAATCATGGGTTTGGCACTGGAAGGGGCATTAGAGGTCATTAACTCCCTCATTTTGTAGATGAGGAAAAGGAGACCCAGAAACATTAAGTGACTTGCCCAGGGTCATACAGTTAAAAAGTGTCTGAGGCAGGTTTTATATGTGCATAGGCAGAGAGGATTGTAGAATATATACAACACAGGTTCTGGAGCAAAGGTACAAAGCTGGTAATGAGCATGGAGCATAAGAGAAAAGAAGGAATGTAAGGAGGAGTTGTGGGAGAAAGACAGGATAAACAAGGTCAGGTCAATTATGTGGGTCCATTTGTAAGAATAGGTACTAACGTTAGAGAGGCATTCGGAGTCTGAGGCTTGTCCATAACAGCACTTGCTTAGAAGGTCTTTGGGGACTTTGGCTGTCTTCAGTATGGCACTGCCAATCTAGGTTGGGCCTGGAAATAGCCTCTTGAGCACGTGTTCAGTGCCCTAATCCAAGTACAGAAGTATAAAGAAATCTCCCGACATTTTACTGGTTTATATCAATTGATAGAATAACAAGGTGCTATAAAATTGAAAAGCCCAATAAAGTGTTGGTAATCTAAAAAAAATATTATAAAAGTATATTCTCTAAGATGATTTTTTCACCTTATATATAGATATTAAGTGTCATGTAGATATATCTTTTGTGTATAAAATTAGAGATTTAGCTATTATCCTTTATTACTCAGAGTAAAAAAAATCATATAAACCATATAAAACCATATAAAACACTGGGGAAAATATTCTAATTTCAATGAAAGTCATCTTGCTAGGCAGATATTTAGTTATACTCTTAAGAATAATGCAGGACACTGGATTTTAGTCCAAAGACCTATGTTCTAGTCCTAGTCCTGCCCTTAATGAGCTTTAAGACTTTTCAGCAAGTCTTTTAACCTCTACGGCCTTCACTTTCCTCATTTGTAAATTGAGTGAGTTGAATTTGACGATTTCTAAGGTACCTTTAGTATTCCCTAACTATCACTAAGGTGCTAATTTGAAAATTACTTTCTCATCAAATGGTCATTTCCAGATGAACTGAGATGGAAACAGATTCTCTTGTTTCCCTATTCTTTGGGAAATTTATTCAAGCCAAAGTGATTGGGGAAAAAAAAAAGAATAACATCATAAATTTAGTAGAAGAGAATAGAAATTTCATTTTAAATTTCATGGTCAGAGTACACTTACCAGTAAGAGACCCACTTTAAAGAGACCCTACTCAGTTTTCTACAATTTGTCTAGATTCATTTGATAGCTATGGCTAACCTTCCGCTGTTTTTTTGTTGTTTTGGGTTTTTTGTTGCTTTTCTATAAGGGATGCTTTACTCATAGATGAAAAGCAAAAGGATCAAATGGACAAACAACAGAGCAGTAAAGTGCTCACTTCGGGGCTGCAGCCAATCTAATTAATTTTTCATTCAGTTCTGATGTATTAGAGGCCGATCAATTTGGGATTCTGTTTACAGAGTTGTATAGGGAGAGGAGACCAGGTCCTCATTTGTCGTCTAGGCTGTCTAAATTAGTCAGCTAAATGATCCCAGGGGATATCATAAAGGATATGAATGGGTTCTTGTAAGTACCTTTTCTTTTAATTACAGACCAAACTGTCAGCACTTCCTACAGATCTTGACCTCAATGACTGAAGGACAAAGTCCTGAAGTCACAAATAAGGGGCTCTTTCACATCCTGAACCTCTTTAGTTGGGGGTTCTCATTTAGTTCATGTGTCCCTGGTTAGCCATTTTAGTATGTATAGACATACACTCTTGAGTAGTAGCCTCAAATTCTTAGAGTTTGATGAGACTTTAAGATGTTCTGTAATCAAATCTTTACTTTTATATAATATTTTCCCCCTTCCGAGTCCCCCAAAAGGGGGCATACAGCCTTTGATTGAATATTGTCAATGACGTGAAACTCATTAGTTTGGAATGGACCAAATTCGATTTTTGAACAGTTCTCACTCTTAAGAAGTTAAATTGAAGCACAATGTATTTAGCCCTGTAACTTCTACCCATTGATGGCTGTACCCCAATAACCAAGCTAAATAAATCTAATCCCACTATTTAAAGAGAGAAATAATGCCCTCACTAAATCTTCTAGTCTCCGTGGTGAATATACCCAAATCTTTCAGCCTAGTGCAAGATACTGTTCCTTCTATATATTAACATTCTCCTGAACAGGGCAAAAATTGTACATTTTTTGTCAGAAAAAAAATGATAAAATCCACTTTTGAAAAAACACAACCTCTCAGATCAAAAGTGAAAGAGAGACACATACCACACTGAGGATCATACAGAGAATTGAAAGGATCTTTTTTTTAGGAAAACAGTGACTGTAGTACTATCGGCTGCATGCAGCTAGGTGGTGAAGTGGATGGAACATCAGGCCTGGAGTCAGGAAGAGCCTGAGTTATGATCTAGATTCAGACATTTACTAGCTGTGTGACTTAAAAAGTCAATTGTCTTCTGTCTGCCTCAGTTCATTTACCTGTAAAATGATGCTAATAATAGCACCTACATCTCAGGGTCATTTTGCCATTTACATGAGACAACATTTATAAAGTGTTTAGTGTAGTGCCTAACACATAGTGGACACCTCGTAAATGATTGTTTCCTTCCTTCTTCTGTAAATTCTATCAGTTCATAGTTCTTCCATCTATAACCAAACCAAACAAACAAACAAAGGACCTGTTTCACTTTCTCTTGAGAGCCCTTCCATATTTGAAGATAGGAATAATGTCTCCAATTCTTCAAGTCTCTCCATACAGTCTTCAATTCTCTTTATACAGTTTACAGTCTATAATACACAGTTTCTTCAGCCCAGGATCAGAGATCTACATCTGGAAGACACCATAACTATTACCTCATCCAACCATCTCATTTTACAATGGAAGATTCTGAGGCCCACAGCAATCAAGTTTTTGCACAAGGTCACACAATAAGTGGAAAAATCAGGGTTCAAATTTAGGTTCTGTGAATCCAAGTTCAGCCTTCTTTCCACTATACCATACTACTCCTCAAATAACCCATAGATTTATTATTATTACTAGTAGTAGTAGTAGTAGTAGTAGTAGTAGTAAAAACAATAGCACTGATTTGAATAATGCTTAATTATTTAGAAAGTGCTTTCTTCAAAACAATGCCAAGAAATAGACATTATGAATATTTTCATTCTATGGATAGAGAAACTGGCACTCAGAGAAGTTAAATGACCTAATATAAAATAGCTAAATTCTTTGAGCCAGGACTTGAATCCATTTCTTCTGCCTCTAAGACCAATACTCTTTCCACATCATCTACCATACTGACCACTCTCCTCTGTCATGGAAAAGATTGTCATAAACTGTGGCATCTAGAAGAGATGGATGCAGTGGGAAAAAAATGGATTTGAAGTCAAAGGATTTGTGTGACTTTATTTCCCCATGTAACACTGAGAGAATCATTTCACAATTTATTGTCTTCATTTTAAAAATGGAGTTAAATATGATGATAATGATAAGGATGCTAATGATAGTGATGATATAAAAGAAATCATAGCTATAATTTATATTGCACCTACTGTGTGCCAGGCCCTATGCTAAGCACTTTGCAAGGATTATCTCCTTTGATCCTCACAACAGCCCTGGGAGGTGGGTAGAATTATTATGTCCATTTTACATTAAGAAAATTGTGGTGAAAAGAGGATTATGTGACTTTCCCAAGGTCACATAGCCAGTAAGTGTCTAAAGCTAGATTTGAATTCAAGTCTTCCTGATTCCAAGCCTCCATCCACTATGCCCTTACTGCCTCTCAGGCTCTTTTCAGTTTGAAATTCTTAAAGACTGAGAGGTTTGTTGTTAGCTATATTTTTTGTGTCAGAAAGGAATGAACTTTAACAAAACCAAAGATTTAAATTGAAACGTGACAGCCTCACCTTGCTTCAACCTTTCATATTTTCACTTGCTTTCTGCCTATTTATTAACCTGCAGGATACCCAGTGTATGTTGGCTTAGGGAATCTTTGGTGCCTCATTCACACACATACCTCTGCAGTTTATGGCCTTAATATGTTCTAAAGAAGATTGCAGGTTGACTGTTAAGAATTCCTTAAAAGTAAAGGGGACTTCTTAGCAATAAGTCTGATAGAAGGATGAAACAGACCTTTGCTGCTAGTAGATATCAATCAGTGAGTTAAAAACACAGACTAAATACCTGAGTTCTAATTTGCTGACCTTTGAAGTGGAACCATCATCAGAACTTTGATTAGACATTCAGGCAAGCTGCATATAAGGTGGTTGAACCAGCTGATGGCAAAAAATGAGCTATGATGCACATCTAGTATTAGTTCACAAAATGCTCCCACAACAGGGGTAGGGATAAGGTTTTAGGGGGAAAGGCAAGTGAAGAGAATAAATATATATTAAGCTCCTACTGTGTGCTAGGCATTGTACTAAGTACTTCACAAACATTATTTTATTTGATCCTCACAACAAACTTAAGCGATAGGTACTATCATTATCTCCATTTTGCAGTTGAGGAAACTGAGCCATAAAGAAGTTAAATGACTTGTGCAAGGTTACACAGCTAGCAAGTGTCTGAGGCTGGATTTGAACTCAGGGTATTCTTGACTCCAGGCCCAGCACTCCATCCATTGCTCCATGAAGCTGCCTCTAGGCAAAGCGATGGACTGTCTTTTCTCCATTCCACACATGTACCTCAAACAGTATTTCTTTTGTATCTTTTCCCATTAATCTAAATATAAAAATGGTCTCTTCTGGCTGCTGAAGTTAAAGAGCTTTGAAGTTTAAAAAAGTCACTGGCAGAGTAGTTTTGGACAGCGGACCTATTTTGTGTGTGAAAGTGTGTGTGTGTGTGTGTGTGTGTGTGTGTGTGTGTGTGTGTGTGTATAATATATATATAGAGAGAGAGATTCACGCATACACATATATATATATGTGTGCATATGTATATATAAACACATACACACATACATACATATATACACATATACATAACACACTCATTCCAGCTACTATGTAATCAGATTCTCTTAACCTTTGGTAGGGCATAGAATCAGTAGCCTTGCATGGATGAAGGAGTGACAACCACCCCATGTTTTATATACATGAAAAATCTATTTAAACTACGTATACAAACCAGGGGAATGTTTCTGAAGCCATGAAAATGGCCATTTAATCAAGTATCCTACATTAGGAGGGGATACATTGCTAAAACATTTCTTGAATGCGAAAGTAAGAATTTGGCTAGTTGAAATATTTTATTCCTGTATCCTCACCAATACATATACACATACGCACATACATATATAAACACATATATGTATGAGTATATATATGCATATACATTGATATTGTATGTGTGTGCATATATAGCAAGTATGTGTCTATCTCTATATATCAAGCAAAGTGTGTGTGTGTGTGTGTGTATTTTACCACCCAAGAAAATAAACATGGTGTAGTGGTTTGAGCTATGGAAAGAGTGACTACATCACTTTCATGTAGAATTTAAAGATCTGAAAGGGTTGCTTAAACACTAAGCCTTCAAAGTTCCCTGAGGCACCCAATATTGTATTTACTTCTTCAGCAGAGACAGTGAATCTGAGATACAAAAGAACAAGGAAGCCACTTGTACCCATCTTCACTGAGTAACAGATACTGAGTGCCTGTACATTCACACTAGCAGCAGAAGGAGGAGACATCCCTTTAAGTTATGATCCAAAAAATGTGACATTTCTGCTTCTTCAAAAAAAAAATTCCAGGATTCTTTTCCTTTTCACTGATTCACTGCCAGACATTGAGCAAGTACCTTAACTTCCGTGTGTTTCAGTTTCTCCATCTGCAAAAACAGAGATAATAGCAGGTGTTTACAGTTCTCCTTGAAATCCACAGACAGAAGATGTTGTATAAGTATAGGGTAGGAACTGAAAATTTGTGAGTAAATACAGTGTTTGTGTGCATGTGTGTGGTGCTTGTAGTCAAGAGGCCACAGCAATTATAAGACCTGAAAAGCTATCTTTGTCTTTCATATTTTATTCTCAAACTGGTGTGTCAGGAAGGAGGGACAGATTATCTACTGACCTGGTACAAGGTCAAGCATTCAAGAAGAAACAAACACTTGGCTCCATTGTTCTAGTGCCATGGGATATTTTCTCCCGTAGAAAATGTTTCAAAAGAAGCTCAGGCTATGAAACAGAAAACAAATCCGAGGTCCTTTTTCAGTCTTAGCCAGGTTGTTGGGCTGTGTCTCTATGGTGCTTCAACAATCTGTAGAAAATGAAAAAAAGAAAAGAAAATGGTCAATGTACTCATCATTTTGATGACATCAAATAATCTTGTTCTTGTGAGCTTTTAAGAAAAAGTAAATTTATTGAACTACTGTGAAAGTTGGCAGATCAAAGATCAATAAATGGGAAAATAATGATAACCAGTGGGAAAAGACCAAAGAACTAAGAAGATGATCAAGTTCAGCAACAAATAAAATCGTTTAAATAAAAAAACAAAAATAAAAGGAATTAGGAAAAGTAAAGAACAGCTAATAAGTGTTTTAAAATTAATCCTACTAAATTATATTTGATAATTTTCAAAGCACTTCTAAATACATGATTTCCTTTAGTCCTTGTGACATCTCTTTGATCTATCAAGAATCACATCATTACACCCATTTCTGCAGGAGGAAGCTGAAGTTATCTAGATTGTTATGCATCTAATTAGTTGTGGAGGTGATTTGTAAAACCTAGTGACTGACACATAGGAGGTACTAAATAAATACTTGATAAATGGGTATTAATTGATTGATTGAGTTACCTAGTGGCTCATCTTGTGCAGAATTCAATCACATCAGTTCATTATTAGAAATTTATTAGGTTTACTTATAAAAAATAGTGAGGAAAGAGAGTTATCCCTTGTTTCTCCTGACCATAGAAGAGGTTAGAAGTGGCAGGGGGGAAAGCTATCATAATTGTGGATCTATGTGAAGTAAATCTACCTTTGAAATTAAGGAACAGAACACAGTGAATAACTTGAATGAGCTAAGGACCTATACCTGTCTGGATTAGTGCGTTCTTGTTGCATTTTGTTTATTTTGCTTTTTGGATGCATGCTATTAGAAAGAATCCAACTCATTACAGCTATCTAAGATACATAAATAGATTTGAAGTTCTCTCTCATGACACCATCGATAGGCGTCTGATCATCCTATGTAACTTTTATCCTTGCTTTGCCAGAAGCATACCACAAAAGCTCCAGCCACTATGATGGAGGCCTTCTTACTTCCTCTCAACAACATAAAGCTATAAGTGGCATGCTAGTGGTTGACTGGTCATCCCTCCCTCTCCCCTTCTCACATCTCTCATATCTCACTTCCTTTTCCTGTTACACAATTACTTGATGACACCTTTTATTTTTCTTCCTAAAATTTCATTATAAGTTTGTAGTAGGTAGGCCTAGAAGGAGCTAAAAGCAATTGTCAGAGTACTGGAATTTGGAGTCAGGAGACAACTGATCTCAATTAAATTCCTACCTGGGAGAGTACTTTACAATAGGATACTAATTTGCACTTTCTCCTCCTCCTCTTCCTACTCTTTCTCTTCCAGTTCATTCTTGATAAATGAACTTGATGGCGTATCAGAGGCTTATTTTTTATATACTTCCTTGCCCTTGGTATTATATGCTTCAATATTATTTTTGTTTTTCTGCTTTAGGTACTTTCTGTTCACAGGTTCATTTGTCTTTGGATTACTGTCCAGACCATAGTTTGCTCAGTTTTTTACCAGCATTACCAACAAACAGGCCTGGCTGTTGACATTGTTTTCTGCATGATGTTGAACACAGAAGAGAAAGAATGTAGATGACAGTCATTTGGGGGCATTAAGATACTTTTTCTTTCCTTTCTGGTCATAGGTTAGTCACTTAACCTTTAAGAGCCTCATTTTCCCTCATCTGTAAATGTGGTTCAGGTCACTTTCACAGACTATTTCACAGGGTTGTTATGAGGAAAAAACTTTGCAATAAACCCTAAAAGTCTTCATAAATGGGATTTTTTTACCAGTCACTGTAACACTATTCATTACAGTGGCTGGTGTACTGGAATCACTATGCATACACGTATACATGCTTACACATGTATGTAAATATTCACACATACAAATATGTGCATATGTATGCATATTCATGAGGATGTTATCAATGAAAGATTTCTGGTATACATATAGTCAAAGAGGAAGATTAGGTATTTGCTTGCATAACAATATAAAAGTGAAGATTGAGTGAAATGTTAAATTTTTAGCTGACACATTAGATTTTCCATTGGATGCTAAAGGGCAGAAAATTTAAATGAAGTCTGTTAGAAAGTTGAAAATGCAGATTTTCATTGCAGTTCAATTGCCTTAGAAGCAAAAGTTTATTAAAGTAAAAGAAACATGCATATATGGTAAAGTCAAAATTTGGTTTTACATAAATGTATGTGCATACAACAGAGTATGGTAGAAAGAAGACAAGACTGGGAATTTTAAGAACTGTGTTTGAACACAACCCTTTACTACTTTTTTTGGAAGACATTTCTACTTGTATGATATTGATAAATCTATAGTATCCCCAGAACCTGTGGCCCCCAAATAGCTCTCCTATGAAGTTTTTTGTCCATCAGAAATGTAAGGACCAGAGCTTCATGCTGTCTGGGTCCCCAGTAGGCAACAGTCTCTTACAAAAGCATGTACCCTTGAAAGTCCCTATCTTCTCCTTTCACACTGGTTATGAGACAAGAGTTCTGAGATTGGAAAGCTGATGGCCAGGGTATACTTTTACTCTTTGCCCCAGTGTCTGGGAAAGTTTTAAGGGTCATGTATAAGCCAGGCAAGTAGGCTGCTATTTGGGCTTTGGCTATGGCTTGAATTGTGGGAGGGTAGATTTAATCAATTACTCATTTTTCATTTTTGTTTATTTATTTTTATTTCCAGAATCAGACCTTTATTTGTGGAAAACCAATATGCTTTTCTTATAGATTAGACTACTGCCAAAGATAAAAATCATATGAACAGGAATCAACTTCCAAAAACTGTTTCTAAACTGAACATTATTATGAAATACTGTTGTACTACAAAAATGATGAGTTCAATGATCTTAGCAAAACATGGATAGACTTGCACATAATATTGAAGAGTGAAATGAGCACAACCAAGAGAATATTGTATATAGTAATGGCAATATTGTTGTAAGAGCAGCTTTGAGTGAATAACTCATTTGGACTATTAGAAATACCCAAACCAACTACAAAGGACATATGAAGGAAGATTCCATCTTCATCCAGACAAAGAACTGATGAATAGAAGCCTGTATAGAAATATATATATATATATATATATATATATATATGTATATATATATATATATGTATGTGTATGTATATATATATACACACACATATATAAACATATATACATATACACACACACACATATATATATACATATATATATACATATATGTGTGTGTCTAATTGTAGCTATCTCTAGGGCATGAAGGGGAAGGGGAGAAAAAAAGAAATTTGTATGACAATTTTACTATATATATAAAAGGAATAGCATGTGTTATATAATAGATTGTTAGTTTCATGTAAAATAATATTTTTGTTATACTATGTTATAGAAATGCTTGCTTTATTCCATAAATAAAAATAAAATTATTTATTTATTAATTTATTTTGATTTATCAACAATCACTTCTATAAACTTTTGAGTTTTAAATTTTTCTCCCCCTCCCTCTCCACCTCCTTCTCCAAGATGGCATGCAATCTGATGTAGGCTATACATATACATTAGAATTAAACATATTTTCACATAAGTCATGTTGTAAGGAAAAATTAGAACCAATAGGAGGAACCACCAGAAAGAGGAAACAAAACACAACAGAAGAAAAAAATAGCAAATAGTATGCTTCAATCTGCATTCAAACTCCATAGTTCTTTGTTTGGATGTGGATAGCATTTTCTGCCATGAGACCTTTGGAGATGTCTTAGATTGTTGCATTGCTGAGAAGGGCTAAGTCTATCAATGTTAGTCCTCACACAACAAGGCTGTTACTGTGTACAACATTCTCCTGACTTCACTCAGCATCAGTCCATACAAGTCTTTCCTGGTTTTTCTGAAGTCCATTTGCTCATCATTTCTTATAGCACAATAATATTCCATTACATTTATATACCACAACTTGTTCAGCCATTCCCCAATTGATGGGCATCCCCATAATTTCCAATTCTTTGCCACCACAAAAAGAGCTGCTATAAATATTTTTGCACATGTGGGTCCTTTCCCCATTTTTATAATCTCTTTGGGATACAGCCTTAGAAGTGCTATTGCTGGGTCAAGGGGTATGCACATTTTTATAGCTCTTTGGGCATAGTTCCAAATTGCTCTCTAAAATTATTGGATCATTTCACAACTCCACCAAGAATGCATTAGTGTTCCAATTTTCCCACATCTTCTCCAACATTCATCATTTTTGTTGTTTTGTCATGTTGACCAATCTGATAGATGTGATGTGGTACCTCAGAGCTGTTTTGATTTGCATTTCTCTAATCAATAGTGATTTAGAGCATTTTTTCATATAACTACAGATGCCTTTAATTTCTTCATCTGAGAACTGCCTGTTCATATCCTTTGACCATTTATCAATTGGAGAATGACTTGTATTCTTATAAATTTGACTCAATTCTCTATATATTTTAGAAATGAGGCCATTATTAGAGACACCGGTTGTAAAAATTCTTTCCAAGTTTTCTATTTCCCTCCTAATCTTGGTTGCATTGGCTTTGTTTGTGCAAAAACTTTTCAATTTGACATAATCAAAATTGTCCATTTTGCATTTCATGTTCTCTTACCTCCTGCTTGGTCATGAATTCTTCTGTTCTCCATAAATCTGACAGGTATACTACTCCTTGCTTTCCCAATTTACTTATAGTATCAACCTTTATATCTAAATCATGAACCAATTTTGACTTTATTTTGGTATATAGTGTGAAGTTTTGGTCTATGCATAGTTTCTGCCATACTCTTTGGAAATATGTTATATATGATAGCACATGCATAGCCTATAACAAATTGCCTGCCATTTTAGAAAGAGGTGAGGGGAGGGAAGGAGGGAGAAAAATTTGGAACTCAAAACCTTGTAAAAAATGAATGCTAAAAATTGTCTTGACATGCAATTGGGAAAAAATAAAATACTATTAAAAAGAAATAAAAGAAGAATGTGATCAAATATGTCAAAGGCTTCAGAGAAATCAAGAAGAACAATGATTGAGAAAAGACCATTGGTTTTGGAAATTACAAGATCATTGGTAAATTTGGAAAGTATTTTGGTGGAATTATAAGGTTAGAAACTGGAGTATAAAAGGTTAAGAAGAAAGTGAGATGAGGGAAAATGGAAACACATATGGTAGATGGCTTTTTAAAGGAGTTTGGCTACAAAGGACAGGAGGGATATAGAAATATAGTGGGGATGGAAGGATCAAATGACAGTTTTGGGGAGAATTGGAGAAACATGGGCACTTTTATACACAGAAGATAGTGAGAGATTGCCAGTAAGTGATGGAGAGAGAATGACATATTGAAGAAGACATAATGGAATGGGATCATTTGAATAAATGGAGGGATTAGCCTTGGTAAGAAATAAGGAAGAAAGGAAAAAGAAAAGAGAAGGAAGGAAAGGGAGAGCAAGGGAAGGCAAGAAGCATTTGTATGCCATGTACTATTTGTCTAGAACTGAGCTAAATGCTTTACAAATATTGTCTCATTTGATCCTCACAACCCCGAGAGATAAATGTTTTTATTATTTTAGTTTTGCAGTTGAGAAAACTGAGGTAAACAGAGGCTGTGACTTGCCTAGAGTCTTGTAGCTAGTAAATGTCTAAGGCTAGATTTGAATTCAGATCTTCCTGATTCCAGATGCAGAGTTCTGTCCATTGAGCCATCTAGTTGATCTAAAGCTATTACTTTGCATGAGAAAGGAGCGAAGGAGGAGATAGTAGCGGAAGGCCTATGAGTGATATGAGATGAGGAAAACAGAAAAGAGGGAATTCAGAGCAAAAACCCTCAATTTTTTTTTTCTGATCCCAACAATGACTGAGTTAGAGCTAGCCTTCCTAAAGATGGCTTCTTTGAGAATGGCCTCTGCATTCTGAAGAAAATAAAACCCTAAAAATTAGCCTAACCCAAATGGCAAAAGAGGTCCAAAAAAGACAATAAGAAGAATGCCTTCGACAGTAAAGCTGACCAAATGGAAAAGGAAGTCCAAAAGATTACTGAAGAAAATACTTCCTTAAAAATTAGAGTAGAGAAATAGGAAGCTAGTGACAATTTGAGAAATCAAGGCACTATAACACTAATCAAAAAGAATGAAAAAAATAGAAGAGAATATGAAATATCTCATTGGAAAAACAACTGACCTGGAAAATAGATCCTGGAGAGATAATTTCAAAATTATTGGACTATCTGAAAGCCCTGATCAAAAAAAGAACCTAGACATCATCTTTCAAGAAATTATCAAGGAAAACTGTGCTGATATTTTAGAACCACAGGGCAAAATAGAATTTCAAAGAATCCACCGATCACCTCCTGAAAGAGATTCCCAAAGGAAAACCCCTAAAAATATTGTAGCCAAATTCCAGAATTCCCAAGTCAAGGAGAAAATATTGCAAGTAGCTAGAAAGAAACAATTCAAGTATTGTGGAAACACAATCAGAATAACACAAGATTTAGCAGCTTCTACATTAAAGGTCCAGAGGGCAAAGGAGATAGAACTACAACCAAGAATCACCTACCTAGCAAATTGAGTATGATCCTTCAGGGTAAAAAATAGTCTTTCAACGAAATAGAAGACTTTCAAGCATTCCTGAGGAAAAGACCAGAGCTGAATATAAAATTTGATTTTCAAATACAAGACTCAAGTGAAACATGGGAGAGGTAAACAGGAAAGAGAAATCATAAGAGACTTATTAAGATTGAACTGTTTACATTCCTGCAGGGAAAGATGATATTTATAACTCATGAATCCTTTGTCAGTATTAGGGTAGTGGGAGGGAAAAAATTATATGTATGTATAGATAGATAGACAGATAGAGGGCACAGAGTGAGTTGAAGATGAATGGGTGATATCTGGAAAATAAAATTAAGGGGTGAGAGAGGATTATACTGGGAGAAGGAGAAAGGGAGAAGTAGAATGGGATAAATTATCTCACATGAAACAGACAAGAAAAGGCTTTTACTGTGGAGGGAAAATGGGAGAAGGTGAGAGGGAATGAGTGAGTCTTATTTTCATAGGATTTGACTTAAGGAGGGAATAACATACACAATGGGGTATGGAAATCTATCTTACCCTACAGGAAAATAAGGGGAGAAGGGGACAAGAGAGCAGGGGGTTGATAGAGTAGAGGGCAGATTGGGGGAGGGGATAATCAAAAGCAAACACTTCTGAGGAGGGACAGGGTCAAAAGAGACAATATAATAAATGGGGGGTAGGATAGGATGAAGGGAAATACACTTAGGTTTTTTTTTTAATTTTTAGGCAATTGGGGTTTAAGTGACTTGCCCAGGGTCACACAGCTAGTATGTGTAAAGTGTTTGGTCTGAGGCTGGTTTTGAACTCAGGTCCTCCTGACTTCAGTGCCGGTGCTCTATCCACTGCACCACCTAGCTGCTCCCAAAATATACTCAGTTTTTCACAACAGGACTACTATGAAAGTGTTTTACATGACTACACATCTATAACCTGTATCGAGATGCTTCCCTTTTCAATGATGGTGGTTGGGGAGGGAGGAAGGGAGAAAATTTGTAACCCAAAGTTTTAAAAACATATGTTAAAAATTTTTTAAAATAAAAAAAAATAAACCTCTAAAAAGAATCTAAATTTAAAAAAAAGAAAAAAGAAAAAAAGAAAACAAAAACCATAAAGCTTCCATCCTTTCAACATTTGACAGTGAGTTGTTGAATAAAGACCCTGTGTGAAGGGATATACATGCCATGGGAGGATTTGTTTTGTTTTCACACTAATGGTTTACATATTCCAGATTTATTGAAACCCAGTTGGGCTGGTAAGACACAAGACACATTCATCCCAAGGTGTTGACCAGTAAACTCCAAGTCACTTTTTCTTTTATCACATATCTCTATTCTGTAGTGGGGAAAAAATAGAAGTGGATATTCCATATTTATAAATTTACATATTTATAAATGCTCTACTGTACTCAAAATTATGTATATTATGAAAACTATGTAAAATAAAAAATTTAAAGGATGAGGGGAAAAAAAGAGAATGGCCTCTGCAGGGGCAGCTAGGTGGTACAGTGGATTCAGGAGGACCTGAGTTCAAATCCAGCCTCAGACACATAACACTTAGAAGCTGTGTGACCCTGGGCAAGTCACGTAGCCCTGTTGCCTAGACCAAGAGAGAGAGAGAGAGAATGGCTCCTGCATAAAATGTCTTTGCACTGACATCTGAGAATGTCTGGGAAGCCACTAGCAGCATACCAATGAGAATGGCTTATAAATTACTTGGTTCTTTGACCTTGCCAGGTGAAATATTAGCTCCACATAACTATGTCCCTTCTATTACAGCTACTGATCCTGCCCGTTTAGGCTTAATCCTGCCCCACAACACCAGGACTATTTTAAATATATAAATAATGCTATAGGATAATAAATTTCCACTGGAAAGGAACTTAGAGGTTGAGTCCAAATACCTCATTTTATATATGAGGAAACTGTATCCCAGAGAAGTTAAATGACTTGGCCAAGGTAAGACAGGTAGTAAGTGGCAGAATCAAGATTAAAACCCAGTACCTCTAATGCCAAATTCAATGTTCTTTCCACTGTATCACACTGGTGCCTATGACTTTTTTGAGTCCTAGGCAAAGTAAGTGAAAACTTGAAAGCCTTATCAGAGATTATCCTCTCTTCTCCCTCCCCCTCCCCTGCAAGATGTTAGTCTGCTTGCTTGCTTTCTTTCCTTCTTTCTGCCTGTCTTTCTTTCTTTCTCTTTCTTTCTTTCTTTCTTTCTTTCTTTCTTTCTTTCTTTCTTTCTTTCTTTCTTTCTTTCTTCCTTTCATTTTTTTGAAATGTGAGCTTTGGTTTATGGCTTTTTTCCAGACTTATAATTAAATGAGGGTACCTCATATACAGCATTACTTGCTAGATGCAATTGAAAAGGATTAGTCATTAAAGCTAGCAGAGATTGCTATAATGGTTTCCAAGGCCTATAACTAGACATCTCCTTAGGAATCCTATTACAATCCAACATTTGTGTTATTGGTATTGCAACTCAATTGACATATATCAAGCTGTAAACTCCATTTCCAGCCAATCCATATTTCCAGGTTTCCCCTAATAATTTATTTATTTGTACATTTCACTTTCAGGGAGGTTATTAGCTTTGAAATGTCTGTACCTACTGCCAGTGACTATAGATTCTCTTTTAACAGTAACATAGAGCACCTTCTCCTTACTGACTGAAGTCAAGGTCTCTGGGGTTTTATCTTTGATTTTAGTTAGAACCTTTCGAAGCCCTTATCATGAGGATCCATGTGCCTACATAGATCCAATTTCAGATCAAATGAGCACAGTCATAAGCCAATCTATTGTTTTCCTGCTGAAGGATGTTGATTGGGATTGATTCAGTAAATCAAACTTAACTCTTCTCATGTGCAAGTGCATTCCACTTATACTGTCCTTTTCTAATAAAAAATGATATTGATAACTTTTGTCCAGTCTGTTAAATCCAGCCTCAGAGAAACAAAGGACTGGGCTGAGAGAACTCTCACATTAAACAGCTGACCACACAGCAATCTGTCAACAGCTTTGATTGATTAACCATAAAATGCATTTCTTTGACAGAATCGCTTGAAAGGTTTGGTGAGCCTGAATTTTCTTCTCTTCAATCACCTTTATCTAAGTGAAGAATTTCTCCCTTTTGCGTGTTTAAACTCATTCCATTGACAACAGACATTGCAAACTCCTCAATGATTTCTGTGTACCAAATGAATTCCTGTCAGATAGCTCCGATGAAACCTGTCCACTACTGGTGGCCAAATTGATCATGCTGAAGCTTTCGATGAAGCAGATAATTCATCCAACATTGGTGGTGCCAGCAGAATATTTTCTCATGCGTGTTAAACATCATATGGAGAAATGTGCAAATATTGTGAGACTGTTACTTTCTTATAGAAGTTTGAGCACTACTTGCCTTTAGACAACAAAGGATCTGGGACATAAATAATCACCCCAGAAGGACTTCATAATTTTAATGAGGTTTTCCACTTCACTCTAACTGCAGATAAAAGGTACAAAAATGTGTTTTCTCATTACTTCCAAATTAGCAGAAAACAGAGGGGGAGAAATGGAAAAAATACTTAGAAAACCTGTAAGAAAGAAACTACATTCTGCACCTACTTTTGCCTTTGCTCTCACTTTTCAAATTTACAAAGACAGAGGAATGGGATGATGATGCTACACCATTCTAAGAGCTTGGGGATTGCAGAATCTTACTGTTCATATTAATTTCTAAAGCTTTTCATCAATGCCTGTTAACCCCAATAATCTTGAGAAGAGTAGATTTATAAAATGAAGGAAAAGAAAAACAACTAGGAAAGCAGATGTGCCTAATTTTTAAGAAGGGGACTGAGTATCCTTGTGGTAGTCCTTCATATCCATTCATGCTGGCTTCATGATCCTGCAGAAAAAGTAGAAGAGCACCTATTTAGAAAACTGAAGTAAAGGAGGACTTCATTTGCTTTGCAGATAGTATAGATACACAGTTTCCAAATATTGAATTGGTTCTGGTTTTAAATCAGAGAAAAAGGCCTCACTGAAAACCTATTATGACTAGCTGGTAATTATTCCCAGCACTGGAAAACTGCTCAAAATACTAGCCTTTTATGCCTGAGGAAGTGAGCTTTGGTTCAGCTGCTTTTTGTGGTTTAATGGAGAAATTAGCAGGCCGTTTACTGAGGCATTTTCTTTTACCCCAGAGCATCAGAATTCTCTTGGTGTGAAGTGATTCCTGGGAGAACAGCCATTGATTCTCAGCAAGACTCTGAAATGTTACACTAGACTGAGTGTCTTGTTTTCATTTTCCAACAGTGTGCCTTGCATTAAAACAGAAGGATGTAGCTGCTGTAGTTAAAGAATATTGAAAATTTTTGGCTTTCATACTCACTCCTATTTTACTTTATATTTGGGCATATTAGCTGAGAGAAATACCTCCTATATTTTACCTTTAACCATACCTTTGAAAATGCACGTTCTTAGGTTAAAAAAATCCTAGAAGTCATCAGGTTTGACGCTGTGTCATATCTGCCACATAAATTGGAATCTAAGGCCAGAGAACTTAAGAAAGCATATTTGCTTATTTCTTCATTTTACTGATGAGGAAATTGAGGCCTAGAAATGATGCTTTAACCAAGGTCACATCCTTAGTTAACAAAAGAACAAATGTGTAAAATCAGGTCCTTTGAATCATAGTCCAAGGCTCATTCTATACTATACAACCTTCTCCCCACCTGCTCCCTATTAAATCACTCTTTTCCTATTACCACCACGTCTAAATCCACTTGTGTCTTGCTGGCCTGCTTTTTGTTCTACTCTGTATCTCCACAAAGCTAGTTCACTTCTACATGAGCCCTTTCCTTATGTAAAATCTGTCTATTCTGATAAGGGTATGGTAATGATGTTGATGGCCATGGAGCGAGTTGAAAGAACATTTTTGTCTTGGTGATGTATGCCTGTTTCATGGATAGACTTTTGTCCTTCCCAGATTATTCATTTAATCATGGTTTGTGATTTTTTTTCCTCTTACTCACAATCACATCATTATGAACCTGACTCTTAACAGAACAGAAATAGACAGAGAAACAAACAAAATGCCTCCTCAGAGCACTGCAGATAAAATACTATTCCAAGAATGCATTCTGTGGATAAGGAATTTTATTCAGACAAATTTATGGATAAGGAGATAATAAGCTGAATGTCTCTGAAGTCTTTCCTAAACATGTATTATCAAAAATAATTGATAATACAAAAGGTAGTGCTTTAGAAAATAAGAGATGTAATAACTCCATTCTATTTTATTAGAGAAATGTGGACCTTTTTTTCCTGTGTAACAAGGATTTTAACAGTTCAGTGCCCAGGCCTCAAGACTGATTATAGATATTTACATCTGCCATGGGTCATGGGGGTTTTGTTTATTTCCCTTACTTCTGATCACATGTCTGTAGGGGCAACCAATATCATAGACGTTGCCCTCAACAGCCATATCTTAAACAATTCAATGAGCCCTGGCTGTGGATTACTTTCCTACCACTTTGCTATTCCTGATGATACCACAAGGGACCCTGTACTTGAAGAGACTCCAGGGACTAACAAAATGAGTGCTAATCACTAGACACCTTCCAAAGTTCTTGGAGTTCTCATTTGCCCCAGATTTTCTGGTTGCTGTTTGTATAATTGAAGACAATGACATTGCCAAAGGGAGACAATTCATCTTGTGTGTCTCCCTAGAGAAGAGAAAGGTAGAAAAATGGCATAATGAAAATTCAGAAGGAGGAAATGATTGATCAGTTGGGGCTTGGGAGTGTGGTTTCCTTTTCTCCTACAGGGGCTGAATTTTAGATTAGTATAAATATATGTTTTAAGATTCAGAATCATGCTAGAAAAGTGAATAATCTGTACATTCTCGGTTATTAAACAATACTATTACTAGGCATATACCACAAAAGGTCAAAGACAGAAGAAAAGGTTATATGAACAAAACTATTTCTAACAGCATCTTTTTGTATGTGTATTATAGCAAAAACCTGAAAAATAAATAGGTTTCTGTTCATTGAGGACTGGCTAAATAAACTGTATGTATGGGGATGTATGGGGATGTATGGGGAAAAAAATGTAATATTGTGTCATGAAAACTACAAATACAAAGAATTCAGAGAAAATTTAAAAGACTTGCATGAATTGATCCAGATTAAGGGAAGTGGGATTAGGATAATAATTAATACAAGGACCTCAATAATGCAAAGGAAAATAATACTGATATCAGATATCAGAACTCTGATCAATGCAGTGACCAATTGGGTTGTCAAATGCTAAAGCACGTTTTTCATGTCTCATGAGAGAGGTGGTAGAATAAAGGGATGATATGAGGTTTGTATGTGTGTATGTGTGTGTAAATTGCCAATATTTTCTCAATAATTATAATTATTGGCACATAAATTGCCAATGTTTTATTTAAATATTCTATCTGGAGGATGGGGAGCATTAAAAAGCAATTTTAAAAAGCATTGATTAAACAATTTAAAAGTAAGGTTTAGTACGGATGAGAATACTTCAGATCTTAATACCATCTAACACTTATTTTTTTCTAATGGAAGATATAGGCTTCACAGAATGGAATACAGGAATCTGGACAGCTCTTAGTCAAAGCCAGATGAGTAACAGAATCTGACATTGTGGGCTATCCTTCACATTTGTCTTTTATAGAATCAGAATACCATGTCTTTTATTTCCATTGATCTCTCTTCTGGCTTGTTTCCATATCTTCCTGATTTATCTGATAGTGAGAGAAATATCTCTAGCAGCAGATAGAGAACCACTTGAGTGAATAAGATCTGTGTTCCAGTATTGCCACTGTCATCTATTAGCTATATAATAATTCTGGAAAGTAAGTGCTTCTTTCTTTTTCTTTCTTTCGTCCTTTCTTTCGTCCTTTCTTTGTTTCTTTGTTCTTTCTTTCTTTCTTTCTTTCTTTCTTTCTTTCTTTTCTTTCTTCTTTCTTTCTTTCTTTCTTTCTTTCTTTCTTTCTTTCTTTCTTTCTTTCTTTCTTTCTTTCTTTCTTTCTTTCTTTCTTTCTTTCTTTCTTTCTCCAAGGCTCAAAATGGCAGAGTTGTACATGATTGTGCTTTAAGAGCAGTTGAGATTTCAGCCATGCTGTGGGACCATAAACATTCCCCCCTCAATTTCTTCTATGGGCCTGTTCCAAGATATTTTTCTTATAATTGTATTGATCTTTGTCTGTTCAACATAGTCCTCATATTCTTCCTTGTTCATAAGAAAGGGAGTTCATTTCTAGGATAAAGCTGCCTTTATTTCATTTTTTTCCAATTACAGGCAGTAAGCTTTCACATATACCTAGCTATGCTTCATTTGGAAAAAAAAAAACTAACTAACTAATCTTTCCTTGGTCTTACCTCTAGCAATCCTCCCAATATTTCCTCCTCATCCTTTTATTAAGCACTGATAGAAGAGGCTGAGCCCTCATGATGAGGCTTCATCAAAGCAATTAGGGTAATTATGCTGGACTGATTAAATGGCTGGAGAGAAAGCTAAGCAAGAGTAGTTTGTTAATATGGTCCAAAAAACAAATATGCTATTGAGGCCATAAAAGCTCTAAATCTATTATCTCTGTACATAATAAACATTAGCCAAATAAAGGGATCATGACACTTAAAACAGTAGGAAACCTTCAAATGTCAAGCCTATTTTCAACTAATCTTCATTAACACCCATATCAATATATAAGCCCAGAGAACTAAAGTATAACCACAAATAATAGGTATTTAGGGAATGCTAACATTCACCTTCTGGGAAAAGAAACCAATTTTCAGATTCTCCTAGAGTAGCCAAAGAAATCCAAATAAGCCTTAGAATCTCTAAAGAAAAAAAAAATGGAATTGAGTATTAATTCTATGGACTCCAATGAATAGTGGGCTATTTTGGCTTCTTATTCCTGAATAGTAAAGAAGGTTGAATCCCTACTCTGTAGAGACACATAATCTAATTCCTCTGGGAATTCTGTATATATATTCTATAAAGTTCATCAAAGTCTTTATTGAATCAATTTTTTTTATTCTATGATTCTCATTAACTGGTTAATGTATTATTAGATATGACAAAAATTATAATATTGTGCCTTTGCTAAGACAAAAAGGATGACAATGCTAGAAAAAGAATGCAGTAATTCATAAGAGAAAGTAACTTAGAAAGTTGAGGATAATAGAGAAGTCTTGGGTGTTTTAATACTTAGATAGAAATGTTCAAACATTTGTGTAACAAGGTCAGTTTTTTTTTTTAAGTAAGGAGATAAACATGTCCTTGTAGTTAAAGGGGATATGATAGGATGCCACTTATGACTGGAATATGACAATGGAAGGACATGCATTGTTCAAAAGGAATAGATCTCAGAAGAGATAGCCTAGTATTAATCTAAATCAATATGTATGTAAATCCACGAATTTGAGTATGAAAAACACTATTGATCGTTTGAACAAGAACAAGAAAAATGACAAACACATTAAAATAACACTTGAGGTTTTACAAAACACTTCCCTTACAACAACCCTAGAAGTGAGGTAGGATAAAATGAGATAGGAAGAGAACCAATGCTGCTATGACAAGGAAGTAGACATTGTCCAAGATGATGTCTTGTATTGATAACGTATTTTAATTTTTTACAAAGGCACAGAATAGGCCCAGACACAATAAATTTAAATTACAGAAGACCATTCATTTGCTAGAAACCTCATTTACCACAATCTAAGCAGCTAATTATTGAATTGAATTGCTGACAATTTAATTTTCCCAAAAGTAAAGGAAAGTAAATGTTGTAGGCCCTGAAGACACAGAAATAGAAAATGGTACAGGAGCTACCTTCCATGAGCTTATATTTAATTACAAAGGGGAAGAGATACAACAGGTACATAAATAAATATAACCAAAAAAGGAGTCATCTATGAGAGATAGAGAGAGAGAGGGAGGAAGGGAGGGAGGAAAGAAGGAAGGAAGGAGTGAAGGAAGGAAGGAAGGAATAATAAGAAATGATTTCTCTTTTTACTACCTATATGATTATAGATAATGTTTCCACATTGATTGAGCTAATAAAACTATGTTAGAGAGTCTCCAGAACAGTTATCCATTTAATGGAATAAACAGTTTGCAAAACTACTTCCTTTGCCCAAACTACCCACTTCTGAACAGGACTCCTGATGGTAAGGTAGGGTTACAGTTTGCCTTAATTGTTTGAAAATGGGTTTTCTTGGTGAGATTTTGCAAAAGAGATTTTCTGAGTGAGCTTGTGTAAATCTCTCACCTTTGGCCTCATAAAATCATATTTATAGAGAGATTGTACTTACTCCTACAGTTATTGAAGTATGAGTGAACCATATTTATTTTTCTGATTGGCACACTGTGCTACCAAAAGCAACCTTAATTGCCTCATCATGTTGTGAAATTCATAAATTCCAGGTCAATTAATTAATTAATTAAACACTTACTAAGCTCTTACTATCTGAAGGCACTGTGCTAGGCTTTGGGGATACAAAGAGAAAATTGAGACTGTCCATGACCTTAAGGGGCATACATGGTAAATAGGAGTGAATTATATAAACATCATACAATTAAGTATAATTGTAATAAAAGTTAAGGAGTGATAGGGGCAAAGAAGAGCTCCAGATACAGAGTACTGGGAATATTGAGAAAAGTGAGAACATTTAGAAACCCAACAGCAGGAAGAAGGAAAGGTGGCATCTGAAAAGGGACTTGAAGGAACCTAAGAATTCTTAAAGGACAGGCATTAGATCTATGATTGAATTAGCGTAGGGACCTCCTTGATGAGGGAACCAACTCTACCAATACAAGATGATACTTTACTTGAAACTCATTGTCTTAGAGAGTTGCCTAGAGCACTGAGATTTGTCTATATTTATGTAGGGTCACAAAACCAATGTGCATCAGAGGTGGGACTGAAATTCAGGTTTTTCTAGTTCCAGAGGAAGCTTTCTATTAATAACATCTAGCTAATAATAATAGTCTTCATTTATATAGTGCTCTAAGGATTGCAAAGTACTTAACATAATATTATCTCATTTGATCCTCACAAACATTGATAGGTACTATTATTATCCCTCTTTTATAGGTGAGGAAACTGAGGTGAACAATGATCAAGTGACTCCTTCACTATGGAACCTAGCTGTCTTTTTACTATACTATGCTGTCTCTTATTTGTTGTTGTTACTGTTGTCCTGTTTCCTTGAAAAGAACCAGAAGGTCATGATTTCCAAGTGAATTGGATTTAAAAGAAGCAGGACTGTACAAAGTCATCAGTCTCACTCTCTTCTCCAGAGCCATCTGGGCCTAGTGGCAAGATACAGATCAGGACAACTGGAGATGGCCCCAGATGTGCTATCTCTTAGGAATTCATAAAAGGGAGATAAAGTGTGAAAGTATTGAAAGCATGGGCAATGGTCTATACCACTATAATGGTGCTCAAGATAACTGCTTCAATTCATTTATCTCAAAGAACCACTGAGATTGAATGACTGGTTGTAATGCTTAAAGGAAGCTAGATGGTACAATGGATAGACCCACGGAGTCTGAAGCCAGGTAGAGTTGAGTTCAAATCAAGCCTAACACACTTATTAACTGTGTGACCCTGGGTAAGTCATTTGAGTTTTCTCAAATAGAAAAACAGGATAATAAAAGCACCTACTTTGCAGGGTTGTTGTGAGGATTAAATGAGGTAGTATGTGTAAAGCTAGACTCAGGGCCCAAAACATAATGACACAAATGTTTTTTTCCTTCATTCTTGTTTGCATATTACTCTTTAATCATGTTCGGGAACACAGAATGTAGGAAAATACTTTGAAGACTCAAAATCTTCTACCTTTTTTTACATACCTGTCATTCTTCAGAGAGTAAAATACTAATCATGATCTCAGTCTACTACACAGATATTATTGAAAAATATGGAAATCACAAAGAAGGTGGGAGATCCCCCAGTCTGAAGCAAAGGTATATATACATATATGTGTGTGTGTGTGTGTGTGTGTGTGTGTGTGTGTGTGTGTGTATGTAAATATTTTAAAGTGAATATTTTAAGGGACAGCAGATGATTACAAGGTGAATCCCACTTGAAGTGATACTTGAGGTCAAGGACCATTATGCTACAAAAAAAAGATTGCTATTTGCATAAGACTTGAGATGTTATCAGCACTCTTGAAGCAAGTAACAGATTTCTGTGAGTTCTCCCTAGGTCTAGATAAAGCTAGCATACCAGTATTTCAAGCCAGGAATGGGAGACTATTTTTCAGTACTAACATCTCACATATGTGAAATGAAACATTTCTCCTTACACATAGGTGAAAGCCAGTAGGACTATGAACTTCTTAGAAAAGCAGTCCTGACTTTAAATATGCTAGAGTAGGTGCTCAGAGATGGCTCTTCCAGGAATGATGCAAGGAGGTACCATGATTTGCCCTAATAGTGTGAGAGACAGGAGGTCTGTCTTGAAACTGTCAGTCCTGGTGAGAATTGAAGATGGTGAGTACCCACAAACACTTTTATTACACATCACTCCTTTCCAATTGTATAGGGACTCGGTATATGCCAGGGCTTTCAAACCTAATTGCCTCTGTATCTACTACAATTAACTGTGTTAGTCCAAGGGGAAGGTGTGGGTGAGGGACAGCAGGTAATATAAACATGGCCTTTCAGGCACTCTCCTTAATTATTCAACTGTCTATTAATTATGTGATTTCACAGTTCATAGATTTCAGAAGGTGCAGCCAGAAACAGATCGAATACCCTTTGGGAGCAGGGGAGGGGTTAATGGTGAAAGGCAGAGAGTATAGGTTAGAAAGGCTTTCATGAAAAAGCCAGGTAATCAAGCTTGGTGTTGAAGAGAAGCATCTCTCCTGATGAAAAAGAAGGAAAATGTGTTTGGAAAGATGACTAGTTGTAGAATAGAGGAATTCTTCTGTGGTACACTCAGTATTTCTGAGATTTGCTTACTGCTTTGTATTCATGAAAAAAATAGTCTCAGTGTATCTGTTTTAATATCCTTATGGACAATTACCTCTGGGATCAAGTCAAACTTTGATGCTTCATCTTGGCATAGAGGCTATCCTAGATCCCTATGTTTCACTGTTCCTGTGAAAGGGAAACATGACCTTTGGCAGGTCCTATCAAACCTCAACTATACCCCACCTAGTGATGGCCTAAACTAATTGTGGAAAGGCTTTACATTATAGAAAGGGTAGCTAGCCACTGAATGATATTTTTTTTCATTCAGAGTAATTCAGAAAAAAATGGTATAATCTGCCTGAGTGGAAAAGGTACCTTCATTGATGAAATCCTATAATAATTCCAGCAAATCAGTCAACATATTGAGGATCCATTGTGTGCTCTGGTAAGATACAAAAGATAAAGAAGGTACATTTTCTGTCCTAAATAAGCTTACAATAGAATAGTCTTCTTTACAGATTTTCCTCAAGATCAATCTCCATTGTTTTACTTGCAAATGCCTATCTTAAGCAGTTGCTAAGGGAAGATCTAACTCTAAAAATCAAATTTTAAGATGTTTGTTTCTTAAGATATTCTAGTATTTATGATAAAAATGAATGAATTGGTAAATGAATGAACAAAAAAAGAAAGAATGAATGAAAAAGCATCTCTTATTACTATGTGCCTAGGGCAGTTCTAAGTGCTGAGTATACAAATAAAGAAAGAAATCTGTCCTTGACTTCAAAGAGTTTATATTTTAATAGGTGGAGGCATCATAAATATCAATATGGTCATCAACGGTGTTTCATTTGGGCTGAGAAGCTGTGAGTATGATGAATACAGCCAAGTGAATGCCCTTTCCAAGAGCAACATTGATCAGAATAATCGGCAAAATGTCTTCTTCCTCATTTCACATGCCTGTTATATTAAGCCATCTCAAGGTGTACTCCAACTACTTTTAGCATGAGGGTACAGAGCTGAAATTAAATGGAAGTCAATTACTCTTTATCCTTCATTTTGTTTGAAGGGCTTGTAAAACTTTGTCATCTGAGATACAGTGGTTTAGATATAAGACCATCCAAAACAGTGTCTTGAATGCCCAAGACATGCTCTCCCAGTTTTGAGACATTTACTTTGGAGGGACATTATTAGGCTTCTCCAGTGGAATGTGATTGATTTAGAAAATATAATATTCCTAAGGGAGACTAGAGGATGGGGGTGAAATTGTGGTCATGGTGAAGATGTGAGAAGCAGCATAGTGTAATAGAAAATGGATTTATAGTAAGAGGAACTGAATTTGAGTCTTTACTCTTTGGCTTATTACCTGATGTCACATAATCGCTCTGGACATCAATTTCCTGATCTGTAAAATGAGTGAGTTGAAGAAATTCTAGGAAAGTGATAGAGTAAGACATAGTTAAGGCACAGATATGCCCTATATATCAAATAACATGAAATCACCAACTAGAGCAAATAGAGAATTGACAAGAAGTAGAAAACACAAAAAGCTACTCCAATATAAGTCTTACAAAAAGATGAGAAAAAAAGAAAAGGAAAGGAAATGAACTCATCAAGCCTTCAATTTCTGGTATTCCTAGGCCAGGGCACAGCCTCCTGAAACAGTCTCTTGACCTCATTGGCTCAGGGAATCATTGTGCTCTCTCATGGCATTTGCTATTCTATGTAATGGATACAACTTCACCTTTTGTACTCTATGGTCCAGCCAGACTGGTCTTCTTCTTGGTCGTCACCTCTGACCCTACATCTCTGGTCTTCATTCCTTTGCACTAGCTGTCACTGCCACCTGGAATATCATCCCTACTCCTGTCCACTTCAAAGAATTCCTTTCTTCAAAGTAGAGCTCGTATCACTTTCTTCATGAAACCTTTTCTGATTCCTTCAGTATCAAACTCTCTTACATTTAATTACTTTGTACTAATTCTCTTCATATTTATTCTGCACATAATTATATTTTCATGAGTTTTCTTCCCCATTGTTTTTGTTTTATTTTGTTTTATTTATTTATTTATTTATTTTTTTGCTAGGCAATAGGGTTCTTCCCCATTATTTTTAAGACCCTTGCCAGTAGGGATTTTTTCATTCATTATATTTGTACCTCTGGTGCCTGCTACAATCCCTGATACAATGTAGGTGCTTAACAAATACATATTGATTAATAGTCTTGCTTGTCCTAGGAGCAAAAGAAAACAAACAAACAAAAAATCTGAGCTCAGAATTTTTCCAGAAGTTCTGCACTTGGGGTTGTATTTAATGCTAGCACAATTCTCAAGTTACTTGGATTTACTTCTAGACAGGGAACTCAAACACTGATACTCTGAAATATGAATAGTGATTGGTTTTAATCCCCTCAAAATTGGAGAGTTGATAACAAGCAAGAGAATATTATTTTAATGTGGCCTAACTCCCCTCTAACGTGCCAATAAAGTATTACTGTTATCTGAATATATAATGTCCATCTCTATCAATATTAAAAACACTGCATGGCCTCAAACACCTTTTCCAGGAATAGGAAATCAGAATCAAATCTGATTGATATAATGAATATTGACAGCCATAGACTGGATCTGATTTCACAACTTTACTGAATCTTGCTCTTCTTTGCTGGCACCGGTTGTCTGGGAACACTTAGAAAAGTCAAGCCCCCAACCTAGACCAAAATAATACTAAGGAAAACTGAGAAATAGGGGAGTTAATTGAAACTCTCTTGTTCATATAAATCAAAGTCAAATCTGGAATAAGACCAAAGCAATGCTTTTATTTATCTTGACTTAATACTCATGCAACCAAATGACACTCTTCACATTTCACAAGAACAATAAATCTCCCTAAGTTTCCTTCTCAAAGTCTGGAGAATATATTCAATCGTCTAAAATGAAAGAAGCACTTTAGATTAAAATACCAATATTGCACTCTTCAAAGGAATAAAACATAAATATCAAGTCCAAAAGAAGGCTGTTTCTATTGCCAGTGGTAGTAAAAGAAAAAAAAAAGGTAACAAAATCATTTTCTCTGAGCAATAAAGCAACAGAGATCAAATTACCAGACTACAATTGTTACACTGACAATGCCTATTATCATGGTCCTAAACGTGCATTAATGAGGACCAGGCAATAAATGTCCTGTTTGTAATTCAGTGATGCAGTATTCTAATTTTTTTTTGCTTCCTTTTTTTATGGATCTGTCAACAGTGACACATAATGAAGAAGAAAAATTCTTAAGAAGAATAATTTGGGGAGTTTTTTTGCTTTTTTTTTTCCAAAGCCTCTCAGACTCAAGTGACTCACTTCTTGGCACTCCTGTCTTTCTCTCCAGTGACACAATAAACATTGGTGACTTGTGTGAACAGAAATAGGAGGAGAGAATGTTCTTCTCATTTACCAATCATGTGATGAAGGAAATTAGTCCAAGATAAAAAACTGTAATGTGATCAATATTCTTTGATCTTTTGATTAACATCTATCCCAAGAGAAACTATCAGCAAACTATGCCCCTGTCTCTCTCTTTGTATATATATCCTAAGCAAGGAATGGTTTTTAAATGTAAAAACAGAAGCAGGAAGACATTAGTAACTCCTTCAGAATAGACTGCTTTTGACTACAGGCTCTTTTTTTTTTTTTCTTAGAATGTTTTCTTTTAAAATGTGAGTAGTTCAGGGGCAGCTAGGTGGCGCAGCAGATGGAGCACCGGCCCTGAAGTCAGGAGGACCTGAGTTCAAATCCGGACTCAGAGCGAACATTTGACACTTACTAGCTGTGTGACCCTGGGCAAGTCACTTAACCCCAATTGCCTAAAATAAAATAAAATAAAATAAAATGTGAGTAGTTCACTGCACATCCTCTCAAGTGTTGATTGGCTATTGAACTAATCAGAGTCCAAAAATCTTCCCATGTTGTTTTCTTTCAAATAATTGTGATCATTGCATAAATTGTTCTCCCGTTTTTACTTACTTTGCTCCACATTAGTTCATATGTACTGTCCGGTTTCCCTAAATTACTAATATGTACTGATACTTAAGACATAGCAATATTTCATTACATTCATGGGCCACAATTTGTTCAGTCATTCTCCAATCAATGGGAAACCTACCATATTTCCAGTTCTTTGTTATAAAAATATGAATATATGTATATATATATAATATTTGTGTGAATATGTGTGTGTGTATATATATATATACATATATATATATATGTATATACATATACATATATATATATATATATACACACATATGTATGTTTGTGAATTTGGTGATTTTCCTTCTGTCTTATATTACCATGAGATATATAACTACAAGTGGTATCATCGAGTAAGAAGATTAAGGTACAGTTCAGTGACTTCTCTAGAACCACTTCTATGAACCAATTCAGAATTCCACCAAAGGTGCTTTAGTGATTACTGATTTGTAGCATTCTACATATTCTCCCAGTTTTTTCCTACATTTAGGTAAAAATTCATCTCCTACTCAGAGTTGTGAAAATTATTTCCTTCCATTTGCCTCCAATTAAAAAAAAATAAATCTTGTAACCATTTGGGACAATATACAAAAGAAGATGCTTGTCTAAACATACTTTTTATAAAATTGCTTTTCAGTTTTCCAACCAGTTCATGATGACAGACTTTCTCAAGATCATTTGTATTCTTAGATTTACCAAACATTGGGTTCACCTGTTTTAGATTCTTGCTTATCTAATTTGTTCAACTGGTCTGCTTTTCTACTTTTTAAACAGTACCAAATAATTTTCCCAATCACTACTTTAGAGTATATTTTGGGATCTGGAACTAATATTTCCAGGGGGAAATTTCTTTCCTACTTCTTCCCCCATTTTTTCCTTTGAGATTATGATAATTTTGCTCCTCTAAGTGGATTTTATATTAATTTTTTCTAGTGTTTGGTAGGCAATTTTATTCATACATAATTAAATCTATAACGTATTATGTCACACATATATTTTTACTATATTGGTGCTGCCCAAACATGAACAATTGATATCTTCTTGAGGAAGATATTTCCCCACCCACACACCCACTTTGGAACTTCCCTGATAGCTTGGTTAATTTCATTTTCTGAGATTGGGTTATTTCAAATTACTCCGCTTCTCTTTTTGGATCATGACTTATTATCTCTTGAGGGTAAACTTTGTGGGAAAGGAATTGCCCCTTAAGTAGTCCCTTCTACCTTTCCTTCCTAAATTATACTCTTTTCCCTTTCAATGGCTGGGTAAAATTAATATTTTCTGCCTTTCGTGAGGTGGGAATTAGGGAATAGACTGAATCGTTGCTATGAGTGAACTAGAGCTCCCAAAGCTGGAAACCTGAAACACAGCCCTATAAAGCTACCTGACATATGGAGTGGCCTGGACTGTAGTGAAGGGAGAGGGCAAATAGGAAATTTATGTATTTTATTTCTTGCATGTGATTCTTAAATGATTTTTCCTCATGTGGTTTTCATGTCCTTCAGATTTATTCTGCCACTTTGCTATAAAATCTCTTATTGTTTCATTTCATTTTTGCATCATTTCTTCTCTTCATCTCAATGTATTCACTAGTTGAGTTACTCCAGCTTCTGATCTAAGCTATTTATTCTGCTTCCAAGTACTTCCATAAGAATGTAATTTTACTCCTCTCTGTCATCTCTTCCCTCATTTCTTTTTGTAAGCATTCAACCCACACTGAAGCCTTGTGGCCAATCCATTCTTTTTTCCAGCCTTTCCTTGGCCTGGAGCAAGCCAGCAAGTCTAGCTGATAAAAGTTTCTGGGTTTTTCTCTCTTTTTGAAGTCCTCGATGAGGTAGCTGAAGGACACAGTCATAAATGGACAAAGTGCCTATCTGGTAGACCATTCTTTTCATATTTCTGCTTCTGACTCTTAAGTGATGCCCTATATACCTGCTTTGGTTGTGTCCACCAACCCTGAGTCCTTTTATAATTATGAATTATTTTTAACTAGCCAGAAATCATCAGAAAACCTAAGGAATATTTTCTTCTTACTTTGGAAAATTTTGCCTTTTAGAAAACAGTGGTCTAGAATTGAATTAAGTTTTTCCTAAAGTGCATACAATTATCAAGTTTACAAATAGCATTCAGAAGGAAAACAGTTTAACATGTTATCAGATGGAGATTTAAAATTAGGTCATGGAGAAATCAGCTGGTCAGCCAGAATAGAAATGAATAAAGGTTCAGTTTCTGTATATTATTTTGGGGAAAAAAGGATTGGAGTGAGATTTGGGAATACCAACAGGTGTGGCTGAAGTAAATAATAACAATAACACTTATGAAGTGCTTACTATGTGCCAGTCATGCTAAGTGCTTTTATAAATTTCATTTATTTATTTATTTATTTATTTCAATGTATTTATTTTCTTTATTCTTCACAACAGCCCTATGAAATAGGGATGGTTATCATCCCTATTTTACAGTTGGGGAAACTGAGACAGAGGTTAAGTGCCTTGCCCAAAGACACATAATTAGTAAGTATCTGAGGCTATATTTGAGCTCAGGGCTTCCTGACTCCAGACTCAGCCCTCTATCTACTTTGCTAAATATCGGCCCCACAAATCGTTTTGCAATAAGATACCAAAAGCATTCTAATTGAGGAAATTTTGCTAATTTATTCAACAAAGATTTGTTGAGCACCTACTATATAAACATTACTATATTTGGTGCTCTGAGAGCTCTGCGAAAGCATCCTAAAGAGTCACTGAATTTATGGAGTTTGCAGTTTGGTTGAAGGGTAAAAACATAGGACAGGGACTGCATGGGTGATTTCATTGCCATAGGGAGCTCTCACTGAGGGACTTCCTCTATTAATGGGAGGTCAATATTTTCCTTTTAACTGAGAGCTTTAAAGAGTTGCCCAGAGCACTAAGAAGTCATATAACCTGCCTGGAGCTGCACAGCTAGTTCTGATTGTGTCAGAGGAGGAACTTGAAATCATGTCTTCCTGGCTTCCATTCAACTCCGTCTCCACGATTCCACTTAATATAAATTAAATAGCGTTCATTTTAAAATAAGTTAAAGATAAGATTAGTTTTTAGATATATAAAGAATAAATTCTAGAAGCACAATGATTCTAGATGATCAAGGAAGACTTCTTGAAAGAGATATGATATGAGCTGGCTAAGCATGGGTTAGTAGAAAATACATTGCATGAGGAGTCAGGAGACTTGTGTTTGAATCCAGGTTGCCACATTTCCCAGATGGGTAACTTTGGCAAGTTACAGAATTTTTTTTTGAGACTGTAGGTAGATGAAAGCAACTCCATGTTGTGTCTCTGTTTGTACTTGTTTGTATTTCAGCCCATACCCTGTTTGTAATCCCTCTCTTTTTATGATGAAATAGCAAGTATGCTAGAACAGTCTTGCTTATTGAAATAGGAGAGGAAGACAAGATATAGCTACCCCAAAGAAAATCAATTTTTATTACACAATCTTATCAGCAACAAACCTTGTCCAACCAAGATGTGTCCTGTCCACCTCTCACCCAACTGAAGCCTATAAAAGCCTCGTCCTTTTGTTCCTTCACAGTCTGTCCTTACAGGTGGGACTTCTTTTCCTGTGAACTTATGAAACCCTCATTGCTTCCAAAACTTTCTGGTTCTGGTATCTGTTTGTTCTGGCACTGAAAATTTTGGCCATGAGCTTCAGTTTTCTCATCTGTAAGATAGTGATTGATAGATAGATGGAAAGATAGAAAGTCAGACAGAATCTCAAAGGGTTGTTGTGAAGAAAGTGATTTGTAAAACTTAAGAGTAGAATAGAAATCTGCTATTATTATTTGGGAATGGGTAGGATTTGAACAGACGGAAAGGAGTAGAAAAAATGTTCTGGTGTTTACCATGTGAGAAAAGTCTCAGTGGAAGAAAGGTATATGGAAAGGTCAAGAGACAGGGAAAGACTATGCCAAAAATACTTAAAGAAAGATACCTTTTCATGTCCTGATATGAATGTACAGAGCATCTTATTATATATAGCTGAATAAATTTTTCCCAATCAGTAGCCTACCTGTCAAACCTTTGTTTAATAGACTTAATGCTGGGAGGCTAGATACATGCAAGAGGAATTAAAATGTGCTACAATTTATTAGTAAATCATTAGGGGGAAGTTCCATTTCTTCAATGACAAGAATAATGAAATATCACACGGCTATATTTTTAGCAGCCATAATTTTAAAATCTAGGCAAAGCTTCCCTTTTAAATCACAAAGGAAGGCCAAGTGGCAGCAGATGGAATGGCGTTGGCTTCAACAAGGGTTTTGTCTCTTCCACCATCTGTCGTGCTTAGTCAATAAAGGAGTAGGTGAGTGAATAGTCCCTCTGGTATAGAAATGAGAATGAGACTTCTGTGGAGAACTCTGGGCATATTCCCACAATGCCAGACCACTAGAAAGAGTTCCCAGGGAAGACAGCAAACTGATTTTCACCAGCACCTTACACTTGCTCTTTTCCTAAACTGAGCCCCCAAATACAGGCATAATTTTGTCTTATCTAAACTTTATATTTCACTCAGTACTTCATATAGTACAATGCACATTGTAGGCACTTAACAGATTTTTTTTTAGTTATAAGGAATCACAAAATAATGGACGTTTGTTTTCTACTAGAAAAAAATATATTTGACATATAATTGACAACTTAATAGATAAGTGTTAGTCTTTGGGTCAAGAAGTCCTGGTTTCCAGTCATTCTTCTGACATATATCAACCATATTACTCTGGAAAAATCATTTGACTTCTATGTGCTTCAGTTACATAAGACTTAAGCTGTATTAATTATGTTCCCTTAAATAGAGGGGCTGCAATATGTTAGTAAGCGATGTTTCCACATGGAGAGTTCACTATGCTGACCAACTCAAAGGCTATTCAACTTGTGCCTTTTGGCCACATGTGAATAACAATTCACAAAGAGCAGGAAAAGGGAATTCTTACCTTTAAAGGTTTAAAAATAAAACAATCAAATATATTGAAATGCAGTGAAGCATAGTAGATAGAGAGCTCAACACTGAAATAGGAAAATCTGGGTTTAAGTCCCTACAACAACATTTACCAAATAGGTGACACTAGGAAACTTAACCTCTATCAGCTTCATTTTTTTTTTCTGTAAAACAGGGGTAATAGTAGTATCTCATGGGAAGAATACCAAATTGGAGTCAGAAGACCTGAATTTGAATCTGGGTTCTTCCATATACTGCATGTGTAATCTTGGGCAGATAATCTCACCACTGTGGGCCTCAATTTACTCATCATGAGGAAACTGGACTAGATGACCTCTAAGGTCTTTTCCATCTCTAACTCTACGATCCTAGGGTCCTACCTCAGTGTTACTAAGTTTATATCTCTCTAATTCACTCACAATGACACTCATCATAGTGCCACCTCTTAAGCTTTCCATTACTTCTCAAACTTCTAATTGTTCACTCTACCCTCACCCTCTCAGTCTTATATTTTACTGAAAAAATGAGGCCATTTGCCAAGAGCTCTCTCTTTTCCCCTCTTCCTCATGTATATCACTTAGATGCCTTCTGTCACTATTTTCGCCTTCACCCATGGTGTGAATGATGAGGTGACCTGTCTTACCAACGCATACCCTTCCCACTTTCATTTATCTTTATTCTCCCTCTGTTTATTGGGTATTTTCCTACTGCCTACAAATATGCCCATTTCTCCACTATCCTCAAAAAACCATCACTTGATCCATTCATCTCTGCTACCATACCAAAACTCTCCTTACTTTTGTGACTAAACTCCTTGAGGTCAGCTACAATATTGCCTTTACTTTCTCTCTTTTCACTCTCTTCTTAACTTTTTACAATATGGCTTCCAACTTCAACATTCAACCAAAACTTCTGTCTCCAAAGTCACTAATGATTTCTTAAATGCCGAATCTAATGGCCTCTTCTCAATTTCCACCTTTCTTGACGTCTCTGCAGCCTTTGACATTGTCAATTCTGTCTTCTCTTTGTGGTTAGGGAGATTCTCCTCCTACCTATTTACCTTCTCTTTCACAGTTTCCCTTGACAGTTTTCATTTATGTCATGCCTGCTAGCAGTGAGTGTCCCACAAGACTCAGTGCTAGGTTTTCTTTTCTCCCTTTATACCACTTCAATTGGTGAGCTCATCAGCTGCCACAGATTCAATTACAATCTCTATGCTTAGAATTCTCAAGTCTACTTATTCAGCCTAACCTCTCTTCTGAACTCTATTCTCACATCTCCAGATGCCTATTAAATATCTCCAACTGTATATTCTGGGGATTTTAAATTTCAATATTTTCAAAATGTAATTCATTATCCTACCTACTAAATCTGCCTCCCTTCCAAACTTTCATATTACTGTAGAGGGGACCATCATCCTCCTAGTCACCCTGGCTCACAAGTTAGATGTTTTCTTGAGGCAGCTAAGTGGCACAGTGGATTAGAGTACTGGACCTGAGTCAGGAAGATCTGAGTTCAAATCCAGCCTCCAATACTTACTAGCTCTGTGACCTTGGGCAAGTCACCTAACTTCTGTTTGCTTCAGTTTTCTTCATCTGCATAACGGCAAACATAATAGTACTTACCTCCCAGGGTTGTTGTGAAGATCAAATAAGATAAAAATTATAAAGTGTTAGCTCAGTGTCTGGCACATAGTAAATACTATACAATGTTAAATATTGTTATTATTCAATTCTTCACTATCCCTCACCCCCTATAACCAATCTATTGCCAAGGCCTATTAATTTAAATTTGCAATATATCTTGAATGTGCCTACTTCTCTCATCTGATACTAGCACCCTCCTGGTATAGGCTCTTATTGCCTCACTCCTGGACTTGCACTAGTCTACTTGTAAGTTTCGTTGCCACAAGTCTCTCCCCATTTCAATCAAACCATTCAACCACTAAAATGATTTTCCAAAGTGCAGATCTGAACATTCCCCTACTCAATAAATGCTATTGACCCCTCATCACTTAGAGAATCAAATACAAACCCCTCTGTTTCCTGTTCAAAACTCTTCACAACCTAGCCTACCTTCCCGCCTTCTGAGTTTTCACACAACTGACATTATACCATATATTCTTCAATCTAGTGACATTGGCATCTTTGTGACCCATGAACAAGATATTTTATCTCTTGGTTCAGTGTCACTATCAGCATTGAATGTTGTGCCTCTTCATCTCTGCTTCCTTGGCTTCCTTCAGGTTCTAGCTGAAATCTCAACTTCTTCAGGAAACCTTTTCTAACCCCTTTGAATTCTAGTGCCTTGCCTCTGTTGTCTACTTCATATTTATCCTGTATTCTGCTTCTTTATACATAGTCATTTGTGTATTGTCTTCCCCATTAAATTATGAGCTCCTCATGAGCAGAGACTCTCTTTCATCTTTCTTAGTATTTCTAGTGCTTAGTACAGTCCCTGATACATAGTTTGTGTTTAATATATGATTATGACTGACTGACTAATGCAATAACATGTGTAAAACACTTCAATTTCATTTTTATTTTTTTTTACTTCACAAACATTAAAGTGTCATATAAATATTAGCTATTAAAATCAGCATAGGATTAGAATAAGGCACATGGTCTATGGACATACAGTTGTAACTTCATAATGAGAATCAAAAAAATGATTTAATATGGCAAAAAGTGCATTACTAAAAACTTGACGGGAGTACACATATGCTACATGGTAAAAAAACAGCTACCAATATTAGGTGTTTGAGGGAAAACATGCTTAAAGGGAATTTAAGATAATACTTCAACATTATCATTTTTTTAAATTTTGTTTTGTTTTTTGGTTAGGCAATGGGGTTTGTTAAGCAAAAGAGATTAGACATCCTATCCATACATCAACGTTTCAGGAGCATACTATCATGAAAGGAGGGGAATAAACATGTTGGCAATATTTGTCCATTCTCCACAAATCTAACAAGAATGATTATTTTTTTTCTGAAGTAGGGTTCTAACCATATCACTCCCTTAAATGAACTCCAGTGGTTTCTTCTTTCCTCTGGAACCTACTCTGAACCCCTCTGCTTAGTATTTAAAATTCTTTAAACCTGGTACCGATCTACTTTTCAAGCCTTATTAAACATTATTCTTTTCATGCCCCCTACAGTCCACTCAAACTGGCCCATTTTATGTTCCTCTAATGATTGACATTCCATTTCCAGTATCCATAGGGGACTGCCTGTCCCCCATGCCTAGACTGTACTCCTCTACTTACTTCTATTTCTTAAAATACCTGATCTCCTTCCAAACTCATTCTCCAGGGCCACCTTCTATGAGATTTTTCTTGATCATTCCAACTGCTAATGCTGCTTCCCCTCCCAAATGTCATTGTACTTATTTGGCATACACCATTTTGTGTATACATACGCACACATACACACATACAGGCATTTGTTTGTCTTCCCCCCCCCATAACACTATATGGTCTTGAGAGTAGACACGTCCTCATTTTTGCTTTTATACCCCCAGTATGTAGAATAGTGCCTGGAACATAATATGTACTTGACAGAAGTTTGTTGATTGAATAATTGTATCTTCAATTAAAGGCAACCAATCAAGATCAATGCTAGAGAATGACCTTTTAACTTTCCATTCCTTGACTTTCCCATTCAGTAGTCAGATCACAATGATGTCCTCTACTTTAAGCATTTGATTAATAATTTAAGTGGCTAAGATATTTCAACTCTTTCATCTACATATAGCTATTAAAATACTCTATGTTTTCAATATTTTCATGGAGGTTCGCATAGGCCAAGCTACTGGCTTTTATTTTTCTATCAAGCACAAGATGAACATCATGAGCATTCTACACAAAGGAAACACCATTCCCCAAATATTCAGCTTATGACAAGTTAGCAGTGCGCTGCTAGAAGAAATATAAAGGAAAGAATCTGAAGAGGGAAGTCCACAGAGGTACAATGAAATCAGAGAGATGCTCATTTTGATCTGCAATGGATATGCTTAGTTTTTATAGAAAATGCAGCTAATTTCCGAGCAGTAGCACTATTTACATATTTTCAAAGTTCTAGAATATTATAGCTAGAAGGAAGTCAGGAGATCATCAGATCCAAATTCTTCATTTTGCAGATGAGAAACAGATATAGAATGACTGAGTGACTTGCCCAAGGTCACATAGTTCATGAGTGAAAATGCATAAATTCAAACCTAGGTTTCCTGCTTTCAATTCAGTATTCTTTCCATTGTACTAGACTGTCTCCCGTGGTTTAAGAATAAAAGGGAGAAATTACTTTTTTTTTCTCCTCTCCTTACCCCCTTACCAACAAGTGTCTTTACAAATAGGAACTCAACACAAAGAAAAACTTTCCAATCAAACAATCAATAAGTGTTTTATTAAACACTCATCATTTCATAGAACTTGCTAGGATAAAAACACAAATGCGAGATGGTTTCTGTCCTCAAGAAACTTACACTTACATATGTTAGAGCTTTCCAAAAATAGAATGGGAAGCTTCAGGAAGTAGGGTCTCCTCCAGCCACAAACCCAACCAATGGAAATTTTTAAGTAGAGAATAGAAAATTATTATTTGGTTTATGTTGGGAAAGTATTTCTTGGTCATGTTGAGGGAGGACTTGATGGTGTCTCTGAGGCTCCTTCTGTCCTTTCTAGTCTGATTCTGGCAGACTTCATATGCATTAGAAGAGAAGAGAGAAAATAGGTCAGTAATTCTCTCAAGTCTGTAGAATTTCTTTGCTAGGAGAAGCCTTAAAAAAAAATCAGGCAATGATGGAAACAAGTTAAGACAAGCATCTTCGAAAAGAGCATATATCAGCAAGTTAGGAAGAGAGTTTCTTCCTAGAATGGAATAAGTTAATTAATTGAAACCCAAGAATATGAAACTTTTCCATGAACATTTAAGCTTTAAGTTGCCTGTTTGTAATGAATGAAATCTTTTCACACTGATTGCAGAATATCTGCATCCCATCCATGTTTTCTGTCAACAAAGGACACACTAGGAAGAAGAAAGAAACATTTAATAGTTGATGATAATAAACCACCTTAAACTATACTGACTGTCATGTATTCAATTATTGTAACATGCTTAAAAGGACCATTATTAAAAGTGAGACCACAGGAATTGAAAAAGAATGCATTTCAACTGAGCTGATATAAAGCTTTAAGGATCACCAGAGCCTCAAAACTGTAAGTGCTGTAAGATTAAGGAGTAAGTGGTAAGTGTTTTAGTGTCACTGTAAATTATGTCTTTGAAAAAAAAAAAGCACTACTATGCAATTGGCTTAAATAACGGTTCCTTGTAAAAGAGATCAGCTACTAGTTAAAACTGTGCAATTACAGAGAAATCTGAATTATCCAGCGATTTTAAAGGTGTAGTTCCATAGAGATACTATATTCTTTCCCAAAAAAAGAGCAATTTTTCAATGATATTAAGATATATTATCTGATGGTTGCAAGGAACTATAAATTATACATGGTAATATGTGTATAAAATGGATTTAATAATACACAGCATTTGTTTTTTTTTCTTTAAGTAAAAGAAGGGCAGTTATGGACTGAACTGGTCACATAAATATGCTAGAGCATAACATTAGTATGCCCATCAATACTCCTATCTTTTTAATTATATGAATCATCTTGGTGCAACAATAACCCAAAAAAGAAAATCAATACATATGCTAAAACAAGATGAAATTTTACAGTGGAAATAAGAAAAAGATATAGCTATATGCATATATATATATATATATATATATATATATGGGGAGGGGTGGTAAGGAAGATTTTTTGGTGGTTTTTTTGTTGGTTTTCTAGCATATCTCTTTATACTGATTCATACAGGTAGGAATAGAATCACATTATACTTCTGTCTTTTGAAAATGCAATTCTACTTCACTCTTAAGAGATCTTTCATTCCTCATTCTGTTGTGTTGTAGCTGTCTCAAATCTAAGCCTCCTATATCTGTCTGACATTGGGAAGATAATTACTCACAGTAACACCACTCCAGTAGAAAGCTAACCAAATATTCAGAGAGACGGAAGACATCATCAAAATTGCAGATGGATAGAGCGCAAAACCACTACCAAAATGACAGGTGCTTAGAGCAAATGTTACTTTATGCAGCCTCGTGTAATTATGTCTCTTCTTGTCCTCCCACTTATCCACACTTCCAGGCATAGTCAGCTGGAAGAGGGAGGAAAGAGCTTTTTAAAAAGAAAAAAGGGAATTAGGTGTAGTCCACAAACTGTCATTGCTGTGTGAAATCAAGTAGAAGTAATGGAATGATCCAAATACAAGCAGCCAATAAAAGACAGATCAAAATGTATCAATAATATAAAATTAATAGATAGTGACCACAACTATTCTAGATGAAATCAAATCAGCAACTATAAAATATGGGACATGAACACAGACTTGTCAATTCTGAGGTATACCAAGTTAAACTTGCTTTCCCTAACATTTGCTTACCAGAGTCGTTGAGACTTGTGTTGGGGATTTCTTACTAATAGTGTTAGTTTATTTTCATACATTGAAAGTTGGAAAAGAACAGTTATTAGCTTAGAATCAGCTTCAGAGCAATAACCCAGTTCTTCAGAGACCATCCAGTCCAACCCATACCTTTCACTAAGAACACCTTCCACAAAATCCTCAGCAAATGTCATTATCTCAGTCTAAAGTTCTCCAGTAAGGGGAATCTTTATTAGATCCTCCCAAGACAATCCATTACATTTTGGATAGTCTAATTGTTAGGAAGCTTTTTTATGCCAAAATTAAGTCTTCTCACCACTGATAGTTCTTCCTTTTGGAGCCGAAGAGAATAGGTCTAACCCCTCATCCAAACAATTGCTATGATATTATCTTTATTTTTTTTTCTTCTCCAAGTTAAATATCCCAGTTCTCTCAACTAATCCTCATTTGGAATATTTCTTAATTTTCTTAGTACCATGGTTGCCCTCAAACTCCAGCTTATTTATATTTTTCTTAAATTATGGAGCCCTAAACTGAACAATGATTCATATATAGTTTTCCAAATGGCAGAGGCTAGTGGAGCTATTTCCTCTAAAATTAATGTCGATAATATTGGTATTAACTGGTGCTTTTTTTAGGTAGCTATGTGGAAAGTCAACGTATGGAAAATTATACTAGGGATCATTTCCATTCACTAATCCAAGAGATGCTTATCACAAAAGGTAATTGCAAGGATGTGTGGAAAAAAGTGTGGTCTCTTTTATCTATTAGATTATTCTTCTATTTATATAGAATTAGCATTATCCATGGGATTGAATGATGAAAGAACTTGGAAAGAACTGAAAAATCAAAATGACATAGTTTAGAGTTGTTTGCCAACTCCATGTACTCTCTTACTAACAAAGGAACATCTAATCAGTAAAGTAATAACCTTGCCCTTTTTTATCCCCACCAACTATATGATCCTTGAATGCAAGGACTCTGTCAATTTTCATTTTCATCTGTGCATTTACAATACTTGCACATTGTATATAAAATAAATAGTTCCCATATAGCTTTTTTTAAAAATGAATTAAATTTGTCATACGAAGTAGTCTGGTACTGAGGAATGTCTTTTTTTTTTTTTAGAAAAGTGAATGACTTGATTCTGTGAATTCCACGTTTTTACAGTACAATTCATAACAAGAAATGTCATGTTAGCCAAATGCTAATATGTTGCTATGAACAATATTAGCAAGGTCAGATACAGACTGAATCAATATAACCTTAGTGGAATCAAATGCAAAGATAATACCAAAAAAATCTGCCTAATTCATACACAGAGCTGTCTCAACAAAAAATAAGCAGGGGGGGCCAATGTATTTGTGTCCCTATAGTGCAGTGGTATATACATATACCTGCATATGTGTGTGTATGTATATATATATGCATATATATTCTCATACTATTTCACAAATTTTTTTATGATTTTCAATTTTTATAAAACACCTTGAAATTCTCTGAGGATAACAATTGATATAAATGGAAGTAATAATGGCAAAATTTGTTATAGACTCTGAATGTTGGCACTGGAGAAAGGAACCTAAAAGACCAATTAATATAAACTCTTCATTGTTCAAAAAAGGAAATTGAGGCCCAGAGAGATTATTTTACACAAAACATCTACCGGTAAATTAACAATAAGAATCAAAATTTCTGGTTTTCCAGTCCAATGTTCTTTCCATTATAATACATTGCTGAATGGATGTAATGTTGGTGGAGGAATAACAAAGAATGAGGAAGCCAGATTATGTCTATGTTTTGATTAGATAGCAGATGTTATTAATCTGTTTGAGGGAAAAAATATAGACACTCCATTTGGACCTTGCAATACGGAACAATAATAGCTAGCAGTCACATAGTGTTTTAAGGATTGAAGAGCATTTGATAAACATCATCTCATTTTATCCTTGCAATACCATTGGGATGTAGATGCTACTATTATCCCCATTTTATAGATGAGGAAAATTAATTGGATAGAGGGCAAATGACTTGCTCAGGGTCACACTGTTAGTAAGCGTCTGAGGTCAGATTTGACAAATTAGTTAATATCCCAGAATTTTATCAATTAATTAATGTGGTTTCAATTAAACAACTATTCATTAAGCAATCACCATGAAAAATTCACTAGACTCATATCAGGTCATGACTTGGTGAATGGCTTGGTCACCATGAATTATAAAGGCAATCTGCTTTAGCAAAATATCCACATTGAGAGAATCATAGATCACTAAATTACATTTATGTAAAACATGCATATACAATGTGACTAAGGAATCACAAAACACCAAGGAAAGATCTACATCAGTTCTTTTGACTTGGCCTATATGGAGTGGGTAAATTAATAAAACAGTCTGTTTTAACCACACACACGAAGAGTGATTAGTAATCACAGATCACTGACACAGGATGGTTTTCTTATGCATTTCCTAGGATCATAGATTCAGACCTGGAAGGGATTTTAGAGGCCTTTTAGAATTCAATCTCCTCATTTGGCATATGAAAAAACTGAGGCTTGGGATGTTATGTGACTTGCTTAAGGTCAATAATTATCAAAGGCAAGATTCAGTCATATCTGTTTTCTCAAGGAAATCTGCTATATAATTCTAAATCATGGGCACTAAAGTAGGTTATTCATGCTTTCAATTAATTGTTTATGTACTTTTTTGTCAAGAAGTATTATATTTTTAAGTTAAGAGAAACTACTGACCTTAAGGCTCTTTGTAAAGCCACTGGACATGACCCTGAATTCTTTGTCTGCATATGAATTCCAGTCACCTTCATGCAACTGAGGATGCCTTAGGGGTCATAAGTCATGTCTTGGGCACCACAGTTCTTTTGGACTATGCTTATTGGTGCATTTGTTTAATTTCTCTGAAAATCTATTCAGCAGCAAACATATCTAAGAGCAAGTGAGTCTTTAGGAACAACTACAAAACCAACCCTTCAGACTACTATGGAGCAAAAGTTCTTCCTTCTGGGGATTCTGAACTTAAATTTGTGCTGCAAATGTAAGCATATTGAATTTGTTAAGGATGTATATTCACTAGAAGAGACGCTATTGCCTAAAAAATTCCATAGGGCACATTGTCTCACACAAGAATGTGTCTGTGCCTTACAGTTAGGCATTTCAATAGACTTGACAGAGGTAAATCTTGCAAATCAGCCATTCTTTTCACAAACAGTAAAGTCTTATTAAATGCATTTCACAGCATTCTATTCCTACTTTGCCAAGAAAAAAAAAATGTATCATTTCACTCACAGTCACTTCCCATGGGCATGTTCCTTTTTGTAGCAGTAGCTATGTAATAATCAGCAAAGAACAAAGTAATTTGGCTCCAGAACAAATGCTCTCTAATTTTATTCAGAATATACACATTCATCATCTCAGCTCCCAAATCAGGGAAGATTCAAACTGAGCTGAAACACCTGAGCAAGCAAAATATTCTTATCTTTTGCCGTAGAAGTCAAGGCACAAAAACAGCTTTTTTTTCCCCCTATGCCTCAAATTTGACATGATTCCAACAATCTTTCTTCGTGTTTCTAGTTTCAATTTTTCATGTCCAACTGTTCTACTTAGTTTTAATGCCAGGTTTGTATAAAAAAAGTGTGTGCCATATTAGTAATTTAAGGTCAGGATTGAAGAATCTTTTTCAGAATCTATAGTCTTCTGTATGTTTGCATGCTTCTCTGCCGGCTCCACAGTTTGTGGGGAAAAAAATAGCAATTCATTATGAACCATGTCCTGAGACATTTGGTCTTATTGGTCCCATTTTTTAAAAAAACATCAACATGTATTTCCACATTGAAAGTAACTCCTTATGAATCAAGAAATAGTCAGAAAAAACTCAGATCTGACTTCCATGCAGGCTTGTTTTCAGCATAGCCAAAAAGATGTAAAAGGGAAAAAGTAGAAGAGAATATCAAAATAATTGTTTTAGGGAATGTTGTTAGAAAGACATAGGATATCAGAATTATCCAATTTCCTCCTTTTGGTATATTTTGAAACATCTACTCTGTATTTTAAAGAATTTCATATTTAGATATAATTTATTTCCTTTTAAATAAAAATAAGCCTGTACAAAAGCACATATACATACATGTATACATAAATCTATCTATAATACACATATGTATGTGTGTGTGTGCATGTGTGTGTGTGTGTATATAGCAATGGCATCTGAAAGATCTTCATTATTAGAAGCTCAAGGAATTCTATTTCAAGAAGTAAAAAGCAAAGGAAAAAAATCTCACCCTATCAGGATTACATTTCTAGTCAAATTGTGTTTTGTGTCAACTTCATATTTTCTGTGCATTATCTAGAATGGCATTTTGAGATAATGCTTATGAAAGCAGGTTCTTGCCTAATGCTGGTTGTCATTTCCAGTAGATTCCCAAATTCAAGGTTGACTTCAAAGCTGTATAAAAAACAAGTGCACATAGATTTTTTTTCCTTGCTTTTCACAAAGTAGAAAAAAATCCATAAAGGGAGTGAGTTTGAGAAAATTTACTGTTTACTCTAAAGGAAAAAGAGTTCAATAAAAACAGAATTACATGTTGGTGGTGAAATGTCAGAGTACCCTAGGTTCTGAGTGTTAGAAGGGACCTTGCAAGTTATCTAACCTAACTTACTCCATCAAGATATCCTGTTCATAACATTACTGATAGATGGCCATTCAGTTGCTACTGGAGCAGCAACATGAGGTCATCATTTTACCAGGAAACCCATTCCATTTTTATTAGCTATACTTGTTGAAAAATTCTTCCTTATATCAAATAGAAATAGGATTCACGGTCATTCTATCCATTATTAGTCTTGCCCTTTAGACCCACATAGAAGCAATCAACTAATTTTTTTCCCATATAACAGTCTTTTAAATACTAGAAAATTATCCCAGCAGATTTCCGATGACATGACAGTTTAGTTAGAAAACCCTAATGAATCAGGAAGTAATTGAAAAATAGTTTCAGCAAAGTAACAGGGTATAAAATAGACCTATACAGATAAACAACATTTCCATATACCAATAACAAAATCCAGATGAGAATATAAAGGGAGGTCCTGTAAAAAATTCCTAAAATATCTGCTAATCAATTTATACTTATTTTTTTCATTTTTTAATTTATTTTATTTATCTAATTTTATTTGTTATTCTGAACTTAAGAAATAAAACAAGCATTTCCATAACATAGTAAAAGAGAAAAAAGATGATTGTAAATGAAACTGTAAATCTGTTATGTAGAACTTGCTATTTCTTTTAAATATACAATAAAGTTATGTAACTTTCTTTTTTCCCTTGTTCTTTCCCTCCCTTCCCCTTCCCCTAGAGATGATTACTATTGTTTATAAATATGTATATGTAATATATATGTAATATATTCATAATATATACATAACCATTCTATATATCTATTTATCAGTTCTTTCTCTGGAGGTAAATGGTGTCTTCCTTCATATGTCTTTTGTATTTAATTTGCCTGCTTATAATAGTCAAAATGACTTAGTCATTCAAAGATGTTCTTAAGACATTGTTATTGTTATCATATGCAACATTCTCTTGGTTCTGTTCATTTTGCTCTTCATTATTTCAGGAATGCTATCCATGTTTTTTCCTAGATTATAAATCAATTATTAATCAATTTACCAAAACACATTAAATACCTGTGTTGAGTGGAATGGGGAATGGGTTCAAGTTTGATACCAAAATATGGATTTAGAGAGTTTCCTAGAGAAACTGGTTCCAAGGCAAGCCTTCTATTCACTATGTCACCTGAAAGGGAAAAAAAAAAGTTGAAAGGATATTGTGTCCATGGTTAGGATAATATAATAAAATTTCAATATTACCTAAATTATTTCATAAAATTAGTGCTGTACTAATCAAATTACCAAGAGGATACTTTACATAGCAAGACAAAATAATAACAAAATTTGTATGCAAACATAAAGGAAAGCAAGGGGGAAGTAGAGATGAAGAAAGAATACTACTTCTGGATTTCAAACAACTTGATAAAGTTGTCTTCAAAACTATTTAGTTCTAGTTAAAAATAGGAAGATACATCAATAGAACAGACTAGATAAAGAAGAGTCAAGATGAGTCAAAGCAAGTCAACAAGAATTAATCAAGCATTTATTACATGCTAGTCAGTATGCTAAGCACTGATGGGACTGTGCTAAGAGTCAGAAGAATCAGAAATAATTGAACTCAATAACCAATGTTCCATAACTATATGATAAATTATCTATGGAAGAGCTCCCAATTTGACCAAATTTCTGGACAAATATCAAAGCACTCTGATAGAAATTAGGTTAAGACCACAATCTTACATTATATATCACAATAAATTCAAAATGGACATGAACTGAATATGAAAAGTCTTACCATTTTTAAATATGAAGACAACTAGATCAGATACCTTTTATAGCTCCAGCTAGGTATTGTGATCTCAACCAAACAAGGAATACATTATTACAGAGGATAAAAAAAATAACTTAAATTGCATGAAATTGAAAAAGCTTTAGTTTCAGCAAGCTTAATTTAATAGAATGAGAAGGAAAGTAGTAACCTGGGGGCAAATTTTTGTAACAATATGTTCAATAAGGTTTTAATATCCAAGATAGATAGATAGATAGATAGATAGACAGATAGATAGATAGATTGAATATGTGTGTGGATATACACACAGATATGGACATATGTAGACTGCATATGTAACAAATGGTATGAATAAACAATTCTCAAAATAACTACAAACTATCGATAATTATAAGAAAAAGTATTCTACATTACTACTAATAGAAAAATACAAAGCAAAACAACCCTGAGAATTCACCTTTCACTTACCAATTGGCAAAGATGACAAAAGATGGAAATGGTCAGTTTTTGAAGGGTTGTCAAAAGATAGGCATACTGATATATAGTGTTGGGTGGTACTACAAATTGGTGTAGTCATTTTGGAAAACTATTTGGAATTATATGTAAAAGGTTACTAAAATGTCTATAACTTTTGACCCACAGATTTGAATGCTAGGAATATGTCTAAATATATTGAAATATTTATAGCAGCATTTCTTGTAGTAGCAAAGAACTGGAAACAAGTCATTGATCAGGAAATGGCTAAACAAGCTGTGGTACATGAATTAATTGAATATGACTGTGCTATAAGAAATGACTAATATGATAAAATACAGAAAAGCATGGAAAGACAGATTTGACATGAAGCAGAACCAAGATTATACATATGACTACAACAATGTATGTGGAAAAAGAAAAAAAAATACTGAATGCTATGTAATTATAATGTTAAAGCTTTACTCCAATGAAGTGATATGAAAAGGTATTTCCCTCTTTTCTTTGCAAAATTATGTGATTTGAAAGACTACAGATGATGTCAAATTTTCCCCATGTGTTTAAAGCTTTGCTGAACTAATTTCTTTTTTTCTATTTTATTTTATATTATATGGAATGGCTTTCTTAAAAGGGAGAGTGACTTCATTAGAAAATAAAAGGATCTAAAAGCAAAACATATGAATAAAAATATTTTTCTTTAAGAAAATAGCTACAATGTTCACCTTAAGTCTTCTATCACCTAAGGCAAACATTTCCCAGGTCCTTAAACCATTTCTCCCATGACTTCAAATCCTTTTACAACCATAGGATTATTGAATCCCAGATAGGACTAAGAGCTGGAAGGGACTTGAAAAATATCTAGTGCAATTCTTTCTGGGCCCATCCTAGATAAAGTCAGAGAGAGCTTCATGATTAGGTCGGCTACAAGGTAATGATGTTTTTGGACCACAGCCACTACAGCCACTGAAGAGATTGAATTCACCTAATAACAGTCCACAGGTTTCTCTCTTGTCTGAAATGATATTATTAGAGACATCATCAAATACTTTACCAAAAAGTATATAACTTCATGCTGACGATAGCATTACCCTATGTTAATAGTTGAATAAGTACAGAGCTAGGGATAAGGCCTTTAATTTCAATGAGGTATGGAATTTCTGGATGAGGGAACTCTATCAATGCTGGTTGGTACCTTCTCTTTAATTTATAGTCTTAGAGACTATAGAGAGTTGTCAAAGATTGCAGTGGTGTCAAATTCAAATAGAAGCAGATCCCTGCTGGCCACATTTGGACTTAGAAAAACAGAAATTAACATAATCTATAATGTATTTCATTTTTATTTATTTTGATAAAAAATTTCCCAATTTACATTTTAATCTGTTTCAAGCTGCACCAGGGAGTTTTATGGCAATGAGCTTTACATTTCTGGTCTAAAGCATTCAGCAGTTATGTAATTTGCCCAGAGTCACAGAACCAGTATACGTCAAAAACTTGACTTGAACCCAGGTCTCCTAGTCTCTTAGGATAATTCTCTTTCCATTGGGCTATAGCTGACTCTACAATAGTCTAACAAACATATCAAAAAAGAAAATCATTTGTTTAGTAGGACTTTGGGTCACCTAGTAAATTATATATAATTTGTGACCTCCTCATCAATAGGTGAAATGATGTCAAATGTACAGTTATTTCATATTGCTATAATTTACATAGCATAAGAACAATTTGTTAAATGAATGTCTGGCCAACCAACATAATAGTAGTGGCAGTATTAGGAGCTTCAGTTAAATAATCCATTAATGATACCATTACAAAATAGTGTTCACCAGGGCAATATGAAATAGGGTGTGTCTGTGAATATATCTGAGCTCCTGTTTTTCCACAACTTCTTCCTAGTTGTTTTTGCCTGTGGATTCCTGTAAATCTTATCTTCTATCATTTTTCCCCTCTGGCATATCAGTATTTCTTTACTTCAAGGATAAACAACAGCCCCTCTTCTATACATACATACACATGAAAATTTAAAGAATAAAGAAAATAATTCAAGAGATGACAGGCAATATTTAATTAGCAAATGAGTACTATGAACAGTTATTATAAAAAAAATTAAAGCTTCCCTATATTTTTCTTATAATCTACAGTATTTTAAATATTTTGGGTAATATTTTCCTAGATTTTTAAAAAATTCTAACATCTCTGACATTATACAGGATATTAAAAATAAATGTTAAATTCCTCTAAGTTATAGGTCACAAAAGCACTGGACAAAGAGACAAGTTTCTCATTTGTATGCCTCAGTTACTTATGAAAATACTAAACTTGAGCCAATATTGAACTCAGATAAACCAGAGTAACACAGTAGAGAATCATGCTTATGAGAAATATGTTTGCCATTTATATCTATCACTCTCACACATATTAAAAAATATTTGAAAGAATCACTATTCATAGGATTCTATCCTGCCTATTTAAATGCAAATCACATCTAATAAATATATTCATTGAACTAATCTTACCTTTTGAAAACTGAGTACAATAAACAATGAAAATAGAGGTAGAGCCATCCCAGCATCTATTTGGGAGCCAAGTATGGGGCTCAAGGACATGATTTGATACCACACTATCAACTCTAAAGAAATCACTCTGAGTAAACTCAGAGAAGACATAATTGTTTCAGTTTTTACCTTTGTCATATTGGAATATCTATAAAAATCAATCTGGCAGCTCAACAGAATGAAAACTTTCAAGAAATTGTTTTTTCAAGCACTCTCACTGAAATAATGACAGACACAAAAATTATATAGAAACATGTACGTTGTAATCAGAAACATTGCAATTGGAGGCTACATTTTCAACAAATTATCTTCCATGAAGAAAGGTTAAAATTATCCTCAGACAGGATGAATATATCATTCTTCCCAAAAGATAAAATGAAATGTACTGTTCTGTGTGTGTGTGTGTGTGTGTGTGTGTGTGTGTGTGTGTGTGTACTTCATGCTTTAGCTTCTTCTCTAAAAAAAAAAAAGAAAGAAAAAAGAAAACAGTTTCATACAAAATGAAGCATTTAGGAAATGGAGTAGATACCACAGTTTCTGACAGTAGATTTTCCAAGGATAGAGAAATAAGTGTAGGATATTTAAAAAATCCTTTTTTTCTTCATTTACCTCTAGCCTGTTGTGAGAATAACCAGCAATTTCCTATACCATAAAATTCTGGAATGTCACTATATAACTTCTAAATGAATAGGAATCATTTATGTGCATATTCCCACAGAGTTATAAGGTGTTTTATCATTAAACATCTGTGAACTTACATATATGAACTTCAAAACCACTATATTGTCAATGCCCTATTATTATTATCCATTGATGAAATAATTACTTTTTGCATTATCATCAATAGCGTATTATGTGCTATTTTGCTATGAATAAAATGATAATTGTGAGGGATGCTGGTCATCACAATGGCACATGAAGTACACCTGCAATGTGTAGTAATCCAAGGGGTCATCAGAAAATATTTCAGAGGTTATGGAGTCTTTTTGTTTTTGTTTTTACTTCTTAAGTAAGTGTAAGGGTCCTAAGACTTTAAAGAATGTAGAAAAACAATTTTCATTAAGAATGGGAAATTTATACAAAAGAACAAAGGTTCATTGTATATGGACAGTTAAAACATAATTATTAACTAGGTAAAAATGAAAACAGGCACCAGTACAAAACTAATGATGGATTTTTTAAAAATGTAATAATGCTTAAACAATTTGTCTGTGCCAACACAACTAGCAAGCAATTTTCTTAGATTCCAACAATAGGGGGAAATGAATAGGGATTAATGAAAGTAAGATTTTAGTCTATTTTCAATATCATGCTTCTAGAATTATTTCTGAGATAATTTTTGATAGGATTGTTCAACTATGGCTAATCCACACATCTGACATAAAGAGAACAAGCCCTCTGAAATATAGAAGGGTCATAGTAGGTGGGTAACAAAAGTTATTACTTTAATGAATTGATCTTGTTTTCTTTTTCTTGTTATATGTGTATGTAAATATAACCACCAAGTAGAAAGTATGTAGGTTATCTAAAGATAAGGGACTACATACTAAAGGATCTTTACGGGCTAAATGAGTTTATGAAAAAGATGTTACTGATGGAATTATTAACTGAAGAGAGAGGATAGACATGAGATTGATGAGAGGTTTAAAAAGGACTTAGGATACAGTCAGGTCAAAACTGAAAATTTAGCCATCAGGCCAAAACCATATAGATAGGACTAAATAAGTTCCTGGAAATACTCTTCTCACTAACAAATACATATATCTTCTATCTTTAGTATTTAAAGCTATGTCACTTCAATGCAACATATTTGTTTTCCCTTGACATAAATCAGTGGTGGTAGATCATTTATGATTCTAGATGTCATTCCTAAAATTTCTGTAGAGTTTTAAGATGTCAGGTCCACGTGGAACAGACACTGAAACATGTGCATTGAGCTCCAGTGGAAATATATAGATGAGATAGAGATATATAATAGATAGGTCTTTCTATGTAGATAGATGTACCTTTTTCTATCTCTCTCTTTAACTTCACCTTTTTGTTTGTTTGTTTTTTTCTCCAAAATAAATTATCCCTGGTCTCCTTGTGTATCACAAGCATAACCCATGCAAAGTAGCTCATGTTCAGAGGTTTGATTCAATTAAATCACTTCATTTGGATGGTATTTTGAGATAGGGCTGACTATTTCTTGAGGACTTTTGTGGTTTAATGTAGAAATGCTGCTTCATCATCTCTCTTGGCAGTGGCTGTGGCCTCCCATTATCATAATTCTAGTGGCAACAAAGCCAGGTTCCTTCAGTCCACAGCAGTGACACAGTGGCACATCCCATACATTAACAAGTATGTTCAAGATAATCAATGGCAGTGGAAGAATTAGCAGTAGAGAATGGTGCAGTAAAAACAGTGGCAGGAGGAAGAAGAAGAAATTGCAGCAATGCTCACAACTGCTGTTTCCTCTCCTACCTTCTAATATACACCAACACAGACACAGACACAGACACAGAGAAAAAGACACTGCCACAGACATGAGACAAGGTTATTACTTATATTCTTTCTCTGCTTCCCTCTTGTAACCTAGGGAATGATTGCTGGAATGCGTGAGTACCTGAAATGCCCTTTGGCCTCTATACCTCACTATTTATTGGTCATTTCTTCTTTGTGTTAGATTGATAACTTAATTTAAGAGACATAAAATAAGTAGGGTTCAGAGGTGAGTATAATGTCATGGAAGAGTGGCAGCTGCTTAATACTGTTTACAAGTCTATTCATAGAAGGAAGTCTACTACTATTTAACATTCAAAAGATTTGGAATAAATTCTAAAATAAGCTTTTCTTCAGGAATAACTGAAATTTAGAATAAAATTCCTTCAAAAAAAAGCTATGTGCTTCTTTCAAAAAGAAGAGCATTTAGCAAAAGAAACCAGACTATATCCACCTGCACTTAGAAAGTATGGTTTCTATAGGGAGTAAAGCATTCAGTTGCAGCAGGAGCTATCCCCAAAGGGGATATTGGCAGAGGCATATTTTTTGTGCATTAAAAGCAGATAATAAACAAGACATAAACCAGGGTACAAAATTAGGCAGTCTGATTTCTAATTGGAGGAAAGGTTTGGGGTTTTCTGAGTTGGGAGATGAAGAGTGAACAGACACAATTCTCTGACATTGGAAAAAGAGGTGTCCCCCACCCAAGTTTTTGTGTTCAGTCCAAGGAACAAGGAAACAATAACTGATGATAAGTACAGGGCCAGTTTTAGATAATATATATAAGTTGCTTGAGATGTATAATTGAGAGAAAACTCTTTGCATCAACCTTTAGATCTGATGGATTTCTGGTCAGTATAACCTAGCTCTTTAAGGTTAGTGTCTCTAAGCAACAGGTAAAGCTTTCCAGTCATGCAGGCCTAAGTTCAAGCAATGCAATAAGGTCTTCTCCTAATTCCCACAATGTAATAAAGTTTTTTTTTCACAAGACAGAAATTGGACTGGATACATAATTGAATAAAAAGTGACTGAGCTAGATCCAAAATTGAGTCACAAGATGGAGTAAGTTTGATTCACTCAATTTCCACAATTCCCTCAATTTGGATAGAAGATCATTAAAATGTTATTTCTGAGGTTGCATCTATTCAGGTCTATCATGTGATACTAACTTTAAATAAACAAAATGACATGACATAACCTAATATAAGATCTCTGCGTTGCTATAGTGGACACTTTAAAACTGCCTGTAGAAAGTATAATAACAATAATAATAAAAGAACAAGCATAGTAGGGTTTTATGTTTTCCACATCTTTTTATACCTTTCTGATTTCATCAAGGATACTCTTGATATGTGCATTAACCATACTCTAAAGATTTTTGCTATTTTTTTAATGTTGAAAGAAAGCCATCTTTTTGAATATAGAGGAAAGGAAAATCCTCCAAAGTGCTCTGTTGGTTCTGTGAAGACATAACTAAAATTTCTTGTGGAAATATTTGACTCTCTTATTGTATTGGTATAAATGCAAGAAGTAGCAAATCCACTCAAGGTTTAATAAAACAGAGTCCATCTCAATTGATTGAAAATCTTACCTGTAAGCATTGTGGGTGTGTATCTATATGCATTGGTATGCATTCACCATATAATTCAAAAGAGAAATGTTTAAAAAAAAATAATCTATCTTGAAACTGCGAAGAAGAGATATACCATGGAATGCCCAAAGTTCAGATGAAAAATATCATTTCTCAGCTTGCATGCACAACTGCTATTGAGATGTTTCAAGGGCACTGACAGCAAAAGTATGTGGTTTTTGCCACACAGAAAAATTATTATCATCCTACTAAGCCTGTACTTATGCCTAATATATTTTAAGTGTTTTGTAATTATTTTTATTCTAGCAATTCATATAAATGATGGGGAAATTTAGTGTGGGTTATCAATGTTGCAAATTAATGTGTAGGCAAAATCATGATGAAAATAGCCAGCATATTGTATTGCTAAATGAACTTTTACTATTACTATAGATGCATGACTTAACAACAAATGAATATTCTTTCCCTCCAAAGAAGCATCAACTAAGAATTAGACTGAAATTACATTGATATCCCCTCCATGCAACCCCAACATTTTCTGATGCTACCAATGTTACTTTGAAGGCTATGCCAACTGAAACAAGCCCTGGCAAGTCTTCACATACTGGAAAGGCTTTGGTTATATCAGGTGATAGACTAAATCTGACATCTAAGGACCAATAAAAATTAGTTCCAAAGGGCTCAGCATCAAGTTTTCCAGCAAGGAGGACATTTTTAGCCATAGTCACACAAAGATTGACTAAAGAAGGCATAGTAGCCTTCAAGTCACTCTTTGCTGATTTGAAGGATCACAACTGACAAAAAATTAGTTCACATGTAAGAATGTCCAACAAAAATTACTATCTGACTTTGTAGAATCTAAACATTGTATTCCTCAGCTTTACTTGAAAGTTAGAAACAAAATCACACAAGTTCCATTCAAAACTCTAGAAGAAATCTGAGAGACATTGGCATTATTTAGATGGTACTAGTGTCATCTTTAAAGTGAAAAAGCTAATTTGGGATCAAGACCAGAATGAAACATACGGTCCTGCCACTAGAAAGCTGTCTCCTCTTCACAGACATGTGGAACACACAGCCTTCATTCCCAGGACTTATTGTTCTAAAGAGAGTTTGTGGAGAAGTGGAAGCATCATTTATCTATGCTAACTTTGAAGAAGTAGAAGGTAGCATGTTGTGCTTATGTCAATAGCTATGATATGAGGATCCTTCTAAAACCCTCTCTTGACAAAAAACACTTTACAACATCATTCTCAATCTTTAAAGCCTGTAAGTACCCCAAACTTCATTTAGAGGAGGAAAATCACAATGATATATACACTCAAGTATATTATTTCGGAAAATGTATAGTAAAGCTAAGAAAACTCTAATAGTAGTATGTAAGAAGAGCCATGAAAACAGTCTGACAATGGGAAAGACTTAATTTTAATGCCTCAGTCTTTCAGAAGAAAAAAAAAGACAAAATAATCTGAAAGTATCCCTTCTCAATTTTGACTCTGTGATGGATGGCCTGTATGGCAGAAACAAAAACCTTTGAGAAGCATATTTTCCATCTTTTATGTCTACCTTATATTAATGATCAGAAAGTAAAAAAAAAGAAAAAGAAAAAGTTAACTCTATTCTTATATCTTTTGAGGAATCTTAAATAATAGTGGTGTTTGCATGATAGGCAGTTTTTGGAAGAGATTTTTGAAATGGTATTTTGTTTCACTAAATCAAATGAGTTTTTTAACCAGAAAAACAATAATTACAGGAAGACCTTGTAGTATCTACATCTTTAAATTAGTGATAAGATTGTGAAGATGCAGTATGTTGTGGAATATCAGTTATATAAGCCTGTTTGTTCTCTGGTGATGTTCTCTTCAAGGATGTCTTTGAAAGATGTATAGAATATTCTTCTCAAAATTTTATAGAAAGGGGAAAGTAGGGATTTGGAGCAATAGTTGTTGATGTTTGCTTGGTTGCTATGGTCAGATTTTCCCCCATTCATCTGGTATCTTTCTTTCCTTCAAGATACCTTGTGAATTGATTCCTCTCTGCCTTCAGAATTATGATGCTTAGATTAGTCAGTCAATAAAGGTTTATTAAATACCTGTTACGTGCCAGGCACTATGCTAAACACTGGGAATACAAAAAAAAAAGGCAAAAGACAATCCCTGCTCTCAAAAAGCTTGCAGTCTAAAGAAATAGAAAAAAAAATAAAGATGTAAAAATAAGACAAATATGATAAATGGAAAATAATTAAGAGGGAAGACATTAAGATTAAGAAGGGTTTGGAAAGGCTTCCTGTATAAGATTTGATTTTAATTGGTACAGTTTAGTTTAGTTAGTACATGAAGCCAGGAAACAGAGCTTAGGAAGAGGATGCTGAGAATTGGGGAAACCAGAAAAAATGCCTAGAGCTGGAAGATGGAATGTCATGTTCGTGGAATAGCAAAGAGGCCAGTGTCATTGTATTTAAGAGTATGTGTCAGGGAGCAAGATGCAAGAAGACCAGAAAGGTAAAAGCAGATTAGGTTATGAAGATCATTGAATGCCAAGGAAAAGATTTTGTATTTGATCCTGGAGGCAATAGGAAGTGACTGGAATTTATTAAGTCGGGTGGTAATGTGGTCAGTCCTACACTTTAAGAAAATCACTTTCAACATGGATGTCCTCTATGTATACTCACTCTTATCCAAATTTATTCTTCCATCTTTCTTTTCCTTAAGAATGTTTCCATATCTTCTGTAAATAAGTCAGGATCTATGGTTGAGTATCATGGTAGATTGGAAAAAGTAATGGGTATGGAGGTGAAGTGTAGTAACTCCACTTTGATGTTGAAAAGAATTTAAATAAAAAATTGTAGATGTTTTAGATTTTCCTCATTTAACATGTTTTTATTTTTATCATTAAAAGTACTTAGGGATGAAGTGGATAGAGCACTGGCCCTGGAGTCAGGAGTTCAAAACTGGCTTCAGACACATAATACTCACTAGCTGTGTGACTTTGGGCAAGTCACTTAACCCCAACTGCCACACACACACACACACACAAAGTACTTGGGATGATATGCTTAGATGGGACTCTTACTAAGGCATCTTTAAGCTAGCTTTAACCTATATTGCTTATCTGTTTTATAGTCATAGTTTTCCATCGTCCTTCAAATGAGTTTATATTCTAAATTTGTTGTTTCTCCACTTAGCACATGAGTTAAGTGTTTGCTAAGACACTTTTAAGTCTCTTACACCTTACTATAGACATTTATTTATAGCAGTTAAACATATATGAAATTATTATAATCAATTTCTATGTCCTTTTCAAACACATCTCATAATTTACTATTTAAATGACTCAAGTTAGAATTGTTTTAATTAAGTTATGTATAATTTTCTCATTTTTGTTCTTTCTTCTCATTTGAATCCTTTCTCTAATAAATTGGTGGTCTGAGTACACAAAGAAAGTTAATTCTTAAATAACTCCCATCATCAGTCCGGAATGATTTCTAGGCTGTTAGAATATAATCGATTTCATTGGGGAGGAATGTGATTCAGGTTTTGCCATGTTCAACACCTCCTAAATCTTTTCTCAGTAAAAATATTCATGTTATGTTGGTGTGAAGATTTTGTGAATTCTGCAAATCTTTGGCCTCTATGATTCTGTTTTCTTGTTCTATATTTTCCAATATATTTTTTCTGTCCTCACTTATTCCCACCTTTGCATTGAAGTCACCCAAGAATCCAAATATATGTTAATTTAATTTGCAAAGGCTTATCAAGTTCTTAATAGAATTTCTCTACCGGTTCTTTCTCTTCAAGAGGTGTTAGTCCACAAACTGTGAAGATTGCCATGCTTTTCTTGAAATACATATGAGCTCTGCAATGGAAGATGACCAAATGTCTCAAAAAACAGATTTCTTGTTATTTTTAGGTGGATGACAAAAGCAATGGATGGTTAAATTGGGAAATTTTCTTAATATTTATTGAGTCTCTTTTTTAAGCTGATACTATTGGAGTGTAACCTCTGAAAAGTTAAATCAACTTGGAAATAGCTTAGGCTCAATAATACATCATAGGTCATCATCTTAGGACTAAGTTAGTTATATTTAGAGAATCCCCACAATGATAAATTATTCTGTCATATCAAATCATGGTAAGAAGCATGGACTATTGGGGAAAGCAATGGTTTAGGGGTCAGAGAGCTTAGATTCAAAACCTGACTTTATTACTGTGTGTCCTTGAGCAAATAATTTCACCTCTGCAGGTTTCATTTTCCTCATATGTAAAAGAAAGGAATAAATTAGATGGGTTCTAGGGACTTCTCTGAATCCATGGATAAAAAATAATTCTCTAAATCTAAGGACCTCTCTAAATTGATGATGCTACAAAGCCATTCACTGTGTACAAGGGATTGCAATTACACATCCTTGAAGTATTAATGAAGCATTGGAAAAAGATTTTAAAAATATAAATACAAATAAATTTTAAGCAAAGCTAAATCTATACAGCCTCTTTAGAAAGGATTATGACTTATCAATATACTTCCCTATCTCCGCTTCTCTGACACTTCTTTCTACTGGTTCTTTTATCATCCTTATGATGCCTTATCTTCAATTTCCTTTGCTATTTATTCTTTTTCTTATTTTAAAATAATTTTATTGATAGTTTGCATTTATATTACTTACATTTTCCAATATATCCTTCTCTGAACTGCTCCCAAAGAATCACGCCTTTCAACATAAAGAAAAGGAAAAGGAAACAGTTCAGCAAAGCCAACCAACATATCAAAAAATGTCTGATTTTATATGCACTATTCCACACCCATAGTATCCCAACTCTGCAACCTGGTAGGTATATGTGTTGAAAGAAATAATCCTTGGTTAAGTCAATACTGATTATCCTGTTGCTTTATTTTAACATATAAGACTTAGGTTCAGATAGCTTTTAGATTAAGAGATATATATAATCATTGTACTTAGAGATTAAGCTCCTCATTTTGGGAGAGCTGAGCAGTTGTGTTAAGCTCCTGCAAAACTGAGCTGGAGTGAACATTTCCCCATTTCACAAAAGTCCAAGTTTCCTTTTGCAATTTGCTAAGTTAGCACTCTCAACCATGCAAGTAACATCACTTTCAGTTAGCACAATAATTCCATGATATCAGGATTGATTGAGGTAAAACTATAGCCAGATTGACAGACTGATGTTTATCACTCCCTGTTATCACTCCCAACATGCCTACACCTGAAATATTGGCAATACTGCCTAGCTAACCTCAGAATGTTCCAGGATGTACCTAGCTTAACCTCAAGTCAAATGTCATGCATCATCCAATCATAATTCAACGGAAACAAGTTTCCCAAGAATCTGTAATTTTTCCATTCCTGTTTTATGACTATAAAAGTAAGCTCTGTAAACCAACAGTTTCTCTATAGCTACTGAGGATCCATTTGACTTCATTTATTGGCAACTGCTGACTTTGCTAATAAATTGATTCTGCACAGAACTCTTTGCCTCAGTTTTTCTTTATCACAAATTTCCCTCATGACAACAAATGAAGAAAGACAGTATAAAAGAGTCTCAAATCATTTTTTTGGCCTTTGCCAAAAAATCCTCATCTTCATCCTCAGCCAGCTCCCTAAATGTGAGTAGTCCCCAAGTCTTTCTCCAATTCAATCCATTTCTTCTTTTCTCACTGCACTTTATTTCCTCCTCCAAGCTCAAATTCTGCATTTCCTGCTCTCCACTGTTCATTTTCTTCTAGCTAGTTCCAAACTAAACTCATCATCTTCCTCCCAAAACTCCTCCTAACTTCCTCATTTCTTTTCATGTCTGAACCATTTTTCCAATCATTGGCATTTGAAATCTGAGTCACTATTAACTCTTCTTTCACCTCTCCATATCCAGTTATTAAGTTCTACTTATTCCACCTCTGAAATACATGTTGCATTCATTTTCTATCTCTGCCTGCATGGCCATCATATTGGTCGAGGTCATTATCACCTCTCTCCTGAAATATTTTAATAGATTCCTAATTCATCTCCCTGCTTCTCATCTTTCACTTCATCAATATCTTTCAAACATTGATGTTAGAGTACTTCTTAAAATAAAGTTATGGCATCATTCTTCTGCTCAAAATTTAATAGCTCGCCAATGCCTACTGAATAAGACAAATTCTCCTTAACCTTGCATTAAAGGCCTCCCACAATCTATCTTTAATATACATCTCAAATCTTGCATCACCTTATTCTCCTTCAGGGACTCTCTACTAAACATATTATCATTTTTTAATGTATTGTAGCTACTTGTCTGAGGAATGATGGCTAGGAAGGCGGTCTAGATCTATGATATAATTAATAAAGAAATACAAACCCTGGTTATGAGTTGACCATTCAGATCTGTGGTTTTATTAGTGTGGAGAACTCTTGATGGGGAAACTCCCTCCACTAATGCAGATGACAACTTGTTTGACAATTTTACATTTTTAGAGACTGGCCTGAGGACACCGAGAGGTTGGATGACTTATCCCTCTACGTGCCTCTGTGTGTGTGTGTGTGTGTGTGTAGTTGGGGGAGGGCTGGGATGTGTGTGATAGTAGTCAGGAAAAATCTTAAAACATATTGGACTTCTGACTTAATAAAGCAGGAACTTCATTTCAGCAATTCTTCCATGTTAAAATAGATAATAATGAATATAGGTCAGATTTCCAATGCAAACCCAAGTGCTAATCTTCATTACACTTCATTACATTCAGTTACAATGGTTTTTTTTAAACTCTACTTAACACAAAGTGTGATTTAGCTAGAAGAACCATACATATCTTCCTCTAAAAAAATAAATAAAAGGCATTCCTTAATCAAAAATCTTAAAAGTTATTACTTATAATTGACTTTTGTCACTGTCGTTTTTAATTTTACACGCACAGGAAATTCAAGTGTTTCAGTCAGGTTAATGAAATAATCCAATTAGCAGTTCAGGATACAATTGGTCGTTTCATATTCAGTCATTAGCTTCATGTTCATGGTCAATAGTAGGAGTGACTATCTGTCTGTTGTGACTTGAAGTGAATTGGAAAACTTCCCTACTATCATAAAAGTTCTCATTGGTCCATTTATATGTCTAAAATGCCACATTACTTATTCTTTTAGATGACAACAATAATTTTACTTCAATGTTGCATTGTTTTGTGAAATATATCCTTAATCCTTGAAGGCTATGTCAAATGAATATAAGTTTTCTCAAGTCCTACTGAGTTAGGAGAACTTCAAGTATGGGTCCAATAATGAACTATCTGTTATCTGAGGACCAATTTAAAGTAGAGAGGTTCATCACCATTTTGTTTTGTTTTGTTTTGTTTTTTAAATATTTTTTCAAACCCAGCAATTCTGGAGGACAAGGCATAAATTATAAAGGGTTTGCAATTTTGTGTCGATATAAAGAGTATCACACCAATGAAATCTCATATCTTGAGGTTTTTGATTAAGGCATTGAAGACATTTATCAAAATTTTCTGCTATCTTAGAAGGATATGTACTTTAAGTTCTCATCAATTATTAAGACTTTAGTTCAAATTAATGTAATTGATTCAGGTACTCTTAGCAGAGAATAGGACCCTGGGAGAATAAGAGACAGGAAAGTAAATTTTGAGAGGGAAGGAAGAAAAAGTTGAGAACATAGTGTGTTGCTCAATCCCTGGGAATCTAGGACATAGTGCAGATATAGAAGTAAGAATCATTAAAAAAGAAAAGGAGGTTCATAGAGGGGGATGCAAGAAAAATGAGGACTAACTTTGTTTACAGTTATGCCTGTCGTGGTTATTTTAGTCAAAAAAATTTCCATGAGATAAAATATTATAAACAATTATTCTAAAGTAGCTTCCAATTGAAACAATCGATTTAAACATCTATTTATACCTGGACTTTGCATATGTTGCTTTGCCAGGTTTCAACTTCAAGGAACAAGATCAGCTTAACACTTCTAAACTTACCACTTTGCTGCTAACTCAAGCTTTGATTAACTCCAGCTGCCTCGGTCTCCTCCCTTTCTGGAGGCTGGAGGGCAGAGGACCATATTTCTCCCAATGCCTTCCTTATTAGAGAGCAGAAACTGGACTTTCATGTCATTCCACATGGCATCTGCTTCCCTACCAGTTTTCAGTTCTTCCTCTTCATATTTTAAGCTCCTTGAGGGCAAAGCCTGTCTTCTTTAGTAATTGTACCCCTAGTGCACAGTGCCTGGCACATGGTTGCTCAATTATTTTTAATCATGTGTCTGATTCTTTGTGACCATAATTTGGATTTTCTTGCAAAGATACTAGAGTGATTTGCCATTTTCTTCTCCATCTAATTTTTACAGATGAAGAAATTGAGGCAAATTGGATTAAATGATTTGCCCAGGGTCACACAGCTGGTAAGTGTCGGAGGCCAGATTTGAACTCAGGAAGATGAATCTTCTTGACTCCAGGCTCAGTGCTTCCTGCCTCCACTGTGCCACCCAGTCTGGCACATAGTAGGTGCTTAATAAATGGTTATTGGATTTATTAAATATTGCACTAGACTAGTAGCTGTGTAGTCTACGCATGGTCAAAAACTATAAATGCTTATTATGATAAGTCACTTAACATCTGTTTGCCTGAACTGTAAAATGAGAATAAAAATAGCCCCTTCCTCATACGTTTATTGTGAGGATCAAGTATTTCTAAAAAGCACTTAGTACACTGTGGGACACATAGTAAATGCTAGATAAAACTCATTCTACTAGTTCAATGTTTCCCCCTCCCCTATTCCCCAAGGGCACATAGAGGATTTAGAAAGGCAAAGAAAAAAGAACATTCTGAGAAAGTGGAATGGTATAAGCAAAAGTGTGGATGTGGGAAAGTTCAAAGCTTATTTGATGGATAGTAAATAAAGCACTTTCTTTGGAGGATAAGGCCTTTGGGGAGACTAAGTTGAAATGATCATTAGAGTGCAGAATTTAAATATTTTATGACAGGCTCAGGCATTTGGCCTTTATCCTGTGGGTAATAATTAGAAAAGTGACCAAGGCAAGCTTTGGAAGAAAAAAAAAATTATACGATGATTCTTTCTAACGTCATTTCCTATTGTGCCTTAGCAATGAATCAGTATACAATCAAACGTAATAAGTATATATCTTTATGCTATAACTGCACAGATCATTCTGATCTGCAATATGATTATTCAATTTTTTGGTTGTCTTCAAGAGAACACTGTATTTTAGTTTGACTTTGGCCATGTCATATCGAATTCACTATTATCTCTCACCTAGTGATGTTACCTAGGACTCTATCTTTTGGCGGATTGCTGTTGGGGAGGAATGAGTAGACTGTCCTATCTATACTCTCCTGAAGGCAGGGTTGGGCTTTGACCCTAATTTAGGGGCTGCTGGAGGCCTTTTTTCTACCAGCCCATTTTAGTTCTGCCCCCTTCCCTCACCCCCTTTTTCATTTTTCTTTGTTGGCCCTATCCAGAGCTTTATATACCAGTCTGCTTTAACTACACGTGAACTATGTTGGCCTCTTAAGCAGTCCAGGATTTTTTTTTTCCTTCTCCTTGAAATATAAAGACTCTTAGCCTGGGCATGGTTTCTCAAAGGGGGCGGTAGCACCCTCTGGGGGCACTGGGACAATCCAGGTGGGCAGTAGAAGCCTCGGGTACAATTGCGGGGGGCATTGAATAAAAATAATGGTTAACCTAATGTAACCCTGGGGGGCATGAGTATTTTTCAAAAAGATCTTGGTAGGCCAAGTAAGTTTGGGAACTCTGTACCTGGAGAATGGGGGGGGAGGATGAATCAGAAAATCATCTCAGTTGTTTACCCTGTTTACCTTCTTGACTATCTCTCACATTGACTTTGTAAGAGGAGCTAATTATTGTTTTATTTTTCCTCTTTTATCATTTTAAAAGTGTGTTTTCATTCTTAAACAGGAACATGTTTTTCAAGTAGATTTTATAGTCCACGAATGCATAATACATTTTTACCTTGAACATGCTTTGGGCTTGGCCTATACTATGTATATATGAATATGTAAATAGTATGTATATATGACTGAACATGAAAGAAAATGGTATACTTATATACCCAGAAATCCAAAACTCACCACTGGACACAATGGATTCACAGATACCTATCTAGTATTACAGTCAAGCTCAGTCTACATGAACAAATTAGTGTGTCTATTTAAAAGTAAATGGTCTGTTCTTTGTGGATCTTTGCGGCTCTATCTCTTCACCTCCCCAATAGTGACTCTCTACAAATAGCCTGATTGGCCTCTTTCGCTGGTATAGTCCACCTAAGGGTCATCATTCATTTATTGCCACTATCAGCCTATGCTTTGCAGTAGTGCAATCACTGGATATTTTCTAAGAAGTCATTTCCTTGCAATGCCCAGTTTGTGATTACATTTCCTCAGAAATGTATTAACTTGAATATATTGTTTTCTCAAGTATAGTATTATGCCCTATTGCTTGTTATTTCTTTATCAACAGTTATGTTGACAGTTTTCTCTCTGTACTGGTTGTCTATTTCTCCTGTTTTCTTTCGGTGAGATAGATTTTTTTTTTTTGGTATTTCAATGGAACAACAATTTTTAAATCAATTCTCCCCTCTCCTTCCCCTTTCCTCTCACTTAATCAGCCTGTTTTCCCTTTAGTATGAGTCCTTGTTAGTCTTTCTTAACACATTGACTCATTTAATTTTTTTCTTTTATTGAAAACTATTATTGACTTTGTGCATCCTTATCTCATTCTTTCCTCCTCCATTTCCTATAGCCTTTTAACAAATTATAGTGAAAGCTGGTTATATTATCATTACATTCTTTTTAAAAAGTCTTAGTTTGACAAGGATAAGGGTTCACATTAAATAGCTGCATTTCCTTTGGGTCGCTTTATCTCCTCCTCCTGAAGCTGGGTGGAAAAAGTAGATAACAGGAGATAGCTAAGTATTCCCGTCCCAGGACTATTCCAGGCCAGAGCAATGTTTACTTTCAATACAAGTTTTCCCTAAAGACGTGATGGCCAGAAGATGCATGCTCTATAGCCTGGTCAGTCTGCTTTTATGTGGGCAAAAATGTAGTGATGTACATATTTTTTATTTAATTTTATTTATAAACAAAAGCTTGATTTGATGAATCCTATTACTGCAGGGTTCATAGGCAGAATACAGGCAGACAAGATAGACAGCTGCCTATGAGGCACTAATTAAGGGAAGGTGAAAACGACATTTTTCATTTCTTGTACATTCTTAATACCAGAAATATCTGTTCTCTATTGCATATAGTTACTTACCCACTCAGAGCAGGTAGCACAAAGGATAGAATACTGGGTCTGGAGTCAGAAAGATAAATTCAAATGTGGCCTCAGGCACTTACTAAATTTGTGATTCAGGGCAAGTCACTTAATCACTGTTTGCCTCAGTTTCCTCATTTATAAAATGGGATTAACAATAGCACCTACTTCCCAATGTTGTGAGAATCAAATTAGATAATAATTACAAAAGGCTTAGCAGAGTGCCTAATACATAGCAGGCACTACATAAATGATGTTATTTTTATTAAATATTATTTTGTGTAAAGGTCTTCTCTATTTTCTCTATACTTGGCCTTTGTCTACATTTAGAATACTGTGTTCACTTCAAGACAAAATATTTAAGACAGGACGATGATAAAGTACTGCTGCACATCGAGCAGTAGGCAACCAGGATGGTGAGGGAACTGGAAACTCTGCTGAATGAAAGCCTGAGGAGATTTTGCTTGATTTTTTAAAAAGAAGTATATGTGTGCACGGGAAGAGGGAGGGTCGTGCTAACTTGTCTTTATGTATATGAAGGCCTGCCATGTGAAAGAAGTATTCAGTGTTCTGTTTAGGCCCAAAGGGCAGAACTAGGAGTAGTAGGTAGAAGTGGCAGAAAGACAAATTTCTGCTCCAAGTAAGGATAAGTTTTCTGATAAATAGAGTTTCCCCAAAGTGGAATGGGCTGCCTTTGGGAAGTAGTGGGTTGACCTTCACTGGATATCTCCAAGCAAAGCCTGCAGGAACACTTATTTGACATAGTGAAGAGGCAATTCTTCTACAGGTTAGAATGGATAGCTTCTGAGATCCTTTTCAACTCTTAGATTTTCTGATTTTCTATTTGTGATCCCTTCTGTGTTGGCAACTGGTATAACCAAAAATTAAGTAACTCGGACACTGCCAAATGTAGTAAGCAGATATTCAGTGCCATGTAGACCAATTCTCCATTTATTGTACAAAATTTTCCCCATTTTCTTCCACGTGAATATTTGATATTACATGGAACCAGCTATAGACTGCCCTCAGTTATTTGGGGAAATGCTTCATGGTTTATCAAATGTATTTTTTAGTCAACATGAATGGATTTCAATGGTTTTGGTTGCAAAGTAGTTAATAGTACAATATCTTGATTATCTCACAATACTGGCTAGTATAGCGTGGCTAGTAAAGAAATTTAAAGTAACAATCATGGAACCATATATTCCATCTTAAATACTTTCGTATATAAAAAATGAAAGGCTTTATTTTTTTTCAGCCTGAGCCTCATAATCAGGCTAATAACTGAAGCAGAGGTTTTCATTTGTTTTCATTTCCTCTCTCTCCTCTTCCTTGGAATCATTTAATTTTTTAAAAATGCCTGTCGATTCCTGTTATGCTTGAATCTTTCAGTCACCAAAATTGAAGGGATATATTCTATTATTTTGATAGAGATGAATGATGAATACAAGATAAGTTCTGAAACTGATGTCTGGCCAACAAGACCATTGGCAATGCCAAGGCATTAATATGATACATAGCAGGGTACTGTGAGTTCATTTGAAATAGCACTTTCCAAAAGACAAGTTAGAGTAGAGGAAGAAAGATTCTTTGTGAACTCCGTCATTATAATTTATCATGCTGCCCGACACAATGAAGTTACGCTTTTGTTATTCTTTGCCTTGTACATTAAGGCTGAACTCAACTAACTTGTTTCCATGTTTTCTTTAGTAATAAATCTTCCCATGTAAAGTCAATTTACCTCCTCCCAAAAGGCCAGGCAAATTTCCTTAGGAACAAAGAAACTGGAGGATTGGATGGAGACAGAGTAATCTGAGAGGTTTCAGGGAGTTCCAGGACTTTAGGGAGCAAAACTAACAGTAAGTATTTATTTCCTCCACAATTGCATTGGGATTTAAAATGTGGGTGAATGGAGAAGATTGGCAGGCAATTACTACAGATTTTCTATATCTTTTTTCTTTGCTTTCTCCTCTATACAATTAAAAAAGTGAGCTGACCTTACAGAGTAGCAGGCAAAAGGCTACTCTCATGCTAACATTTACTTTAAGGTCAACTTCACAAAATTTTCCCTCATGTCTACTAGGCCATTTGACAACTGATTTTTTTTTCTTCCTTGTAAATCAATGGAGGATATTCAAATTATTTCTATAATTCCTTAGATATTAGTAACTCTCTCCTCTGCTTCAACATTTAGCATGTTCAAAAGATAGAAGATAACATGTTCAGTCTTTCAGACATCACAAAAAATAGGCATACACTAGTTCTAATGTTGAAAAACCCATCATGGAAATACAAAGAAAGATCTGCCTAGCTATCTTTGATACTGAAAGAATGAAGGCAGACAGAAGCAGGTACTAACACTTCTATAACAATGGTATACACAGTTAGCTGAAGCTCAGATAGAATAAGTCACTTGTCCCTTTTCACATAGGTAGGCAATGTCATGTCTTCCTGGCATTTGAAAAGTCCAAACACTTGATCCATTATATGGTCATGTTTCCTTTCTGGGGAAAAAAAAGTGATGTACAGAAGAAAGTGAAATGAGAAATCTAGAAGTCATTTAGTAAATTTAGGTATCTTGTAAACAGCCAAACTAGAAAATCCAGGCTCTAAATTCATTTGTCTCATGACTCATCCAGATAACATGGGTATCTAGTCTCAAAACTAAAATATCTGAGTTCTGTTCTTAACTATAAAACCCAGCATTTAGAATAAATTGGAATTTACAGAACTATGTCCTTTACCTATGAGTACAATTTTCTCTGCAAAGCAACAGTCTGCTCTCAGTTTCACAAAACAATTCCAACTTTCAATGTCTCCCAAACCAGCATTGTCAAACACTAACAAGAAGCTCACTCTGAATTCTAATATCTCAAAGATGTTAAATACAGTATTTCACTTCAATGGTCACAAAATACTTTCTTCACAACTGAAGGAAGTAGACAGCGCAAGAATTATTATTGCTATTTTACAGATGAGGAAATAGGTTCAGAAAAGTTAAATGATTTGTCCCAGACCATAGAACTAGGGTCACAGGAAGGATTCGAACTCTGGTTTCCTTTTTCTAAATATAGGAGACTGACTCTTGAATACCTTTATTTACTGATGGAAACTCAAGATAACAATAACAATTTTTGAAAAGATAATGATAGTGATGATGATGACAGCTGACATTTACAGAACACTTTAGGGTTTGTAAAACATTTTATTTGACCCTCACAACAAGCCTATGATACAGATTCTAAAGGCATCATTCTTATTGTACAGATAAAGAAACTTGTGCTCAGAGAAGTAAAGTGATTTGACCATAGTCACAAAGCTGATACATACCAGAGGCAGGATTTAAACTGAACCCAGGTCTTCTTGGATCCAGGTCCAGCACCCTATCTATTCATTAACCCACACTGCCTTTTGTGTGTACAGTGTCATAGTGGCAGAAGGAAGAAGGGCAAATTTTAGAACCTACAGCTCTTAAATCTCTACTCTCTTACTTAGTCCTTATGAGGAATATGCCATTTTGTTTTCAGACACGAGAAAACTAGCATTCAGGCCACAAAAGACATTGTGTTTGGGTTCATTTTGGTAGTAGAAGATAAAAAGTTTTGGCTAACTTTATTTTAAAATGCACAGTAATTAAATACTAAACATTTTTAAATTAATTATTCTTAATAGTCTACTGTGACAGATCCATAATCTTTCCAAAGCTATTTTTCAGTGTAACCTAGGATTTGAATCATCATGAAGATGAGAGTTACTACTAGGAAAGAGAGAAATTACATCAGAATCCTTTTTGGTTGTAATTTTTTTCTTTTTATCTAGATTTAGGATTTCATCAATGCAAAAACTTTCCAAATCAACCTATACAGATATAGATGAGCAATTCTTCTATCAATTTAGTTTTAAAGAATTGACTAGGGAACAAGTGGTTAGGTGACTTGCCTAACCTTTTACATACCAGAGAAAGGAATTGAAACAAGACATTCCTCATTTTAAGACTGGTCCCAGACCTTCCAGAATATTTGTATTGTAATCTCTTGTTGGAATATCTTGGTTGTCCAAATGAATGATTTTTTGAATCATTGAAAAATGTTGATCAATGATTTCATTTTACATGGAGTGTATCTTAAGTAAGCATTCAAACAAAAATGGACATTAGAATTGAATAGACCTAATGGCCATTTTCAAGAAGAAAAACAAAAGAATGCAAGATTTAACTATTTCACTGAAATATATTCCTTTGTAGACAATCATGGGTGGGTTGCAGACAAAGTGCGCTCAACAGCATTTGAAGTGATAGTACTACAATGCAATTCAAGGTGTGCCATTAATTCATTGTTGGGAGTTGCTGTCTGTGTTTCATTGGCATTGTTCCCTGGCACTCAATCTAAGTTTCAATAGATGTGCCATTTACAAGAGGGCTAGCTGGACATCTATAATACACTTGAATACCACTGTGAGCACTTTGTATGCTCTAGCTTTAGTACTGAAAGTGTTTAAATCAGCAGGAATATAGAAGCTACAAAACTCTACTGAGTAGTGATAGCTCTACTCTTTAAGAGAATTACCCCAGGAACGAGAGCAAGCAAGAACAATAAGCCTTTCAAGAAGAATACAATTCTGTCCTAAGCAGAAAGGCAGAGGACCACAGGAGCAGACTGTTGCATACACTGTCAAACATGGTGGCTGTTGTCTGTTATTTTTGTTTAACTGCTTTGCTTTGCTTTTCTATTCTTTCCTTTTCTTTTTTTTTCTTCTTTTCTGCAAAAGAGAGTTCAATACTGGAAGTAAAGAAGGATTATTTGGAAATAAATACTTTTTAAAAGCTATTTCTAAAATTTATGTTTAAAAGAAATATTATAGACACCTGCTATAGTGGAGGGAATAGGAAAAGCTCAACCTTGCAGTTTCATCAATATAGGTAACTCCCTCCACAAATCAGTTTTTGTTTGTGGTTTAAGTTGCTCAGAGGCCCTAAGATGTTCATTGATATTATGTAATATATATCAGGTGAAGTCTAACTGACTCCAACCTTGTCCTTCTACCCATTACACCAAGATATTTGTCTTGTTTAATAGTATAAATTAATTTGGAGTTTTAAGGCACAACTTTGAGTGTCAGTGGATTTTAGGGCTAAGCCTATAACACAAAAGCATCTAAAAAATACATATACACAAAGGTAAAAACATTAATATTGAAAAGATGAGACTTCCCAATTTCCTCAAAGTAACACAGCCTGGTTTCCTCTTCCTGTTCAACTCTGAGTCCAGTTCACTGCCCTTCTGTATTGTCTATCTCCTATCTATATCTACACTCAAGATAGGGGCAGCTAGGTGGCCCAGTGGATAGAGCATCAGCCCTAGAGTCAGGAGGACCTGAGTTCAAATCTGACCTCTGACACTTACTAGCTGTGTGACCTGGGCAAGTGCCCCCCCCAAATTGGGTTATAGGGAAGATCAGTCCCTCTGGTGTGAGGGCTGCCAAGCCCTTTTCAGGACTACTTTCCACCTTTGATGTCCACTTGATCCGCTTAACTCCTACGTGTGGCTTCCAGAAGTTGTAACATGCATAGCAGCCACACTGAGGTGTGAATGGAGTAAACCATAACTCCTACGTGTGGCTTCCAGAAGTTGTAACACGCATAGCAGCCACACTGAGGTGTGAATGGAGTAAACCATTGTGGCATATGGGCTAAATCAGGTTGAGAGTAACTGATAGGTCTCAAACCCATTGGTGGGTTAAGGAGGTGTTGCGCCAAGCATGTGAAGAATTTCCCTAGTAAAATGGGTAGATGAGAACAATTTGTTCCAATGGCCACAAAGGCAACTGAAGCAGGCACTATGAAGTGTTTAAGGCTTGGTTAGACATCAAAGATGCCAAATTCATCCAATGCATCTTGAGCCGTGTCATCATTGAGTCTTGACCCTGTCCTGACACTGTACTGTGATGACTCTGGAAGACAGAATGTGGCTGATGACTGCATGCAACTCTGCCTCACTTAAACCCAATTTATGCACAAATCAAAAGATATCACCCAAGCCATTTTCCATTTTTACCTATTTCAAAGTCCCATGGTAATAGGCAAGTGATAAGAAGCAGGTGTGGATACTCTGGGAGCTTTAGTCATAACCTTGCACACAGGCAGCCAAGACCATAGGGTTGTCTTCTCACTGGAAGGACCAGTGGGATTCGGCAGCCCCCTAGGTATCTGATCAGCCTTTTAAGGATAGCATTGCTCACCTCCTGGTGTGAAGAATGGGCCAGAAAAAGTGTCCTAAACATTTTCTTCTTACCTAGCCCTGGCCTGATTACCATGTCAGGTGGGATCCTACGCTATGGTCAAAACACAAAAAAATATACAAAAACTTTTGCAAAGATGATTCCACTCATCATCAGTACATGGCATGTATGTATATTTAAAGACAACACAAAATCCAGTAGACTTGAAAGACAAATAGCTCTAGTTGTGAGAGAACTCACCAGATATCACATCCAAATAGCAGCCCTGAGTGAAACAATGCTGGCAAATGAAGTTGGAGCTGAAGATATGTTTTTCTGGAGCTGCCACAGTGAAGGGGAGTACCATGAAGCTGATGTAGGTTTTGAAAGCAAAACTAATCTAGGCAACAAACTTGTATGCCTACCAAAAAAGTGATTGACAGGCTCATGGCAATGTAATTGCCACTTGCAGTAATATGCCATGCTGCCATCATCAGTGCCCATGATCCCACGATGATGAACCCTGATGAGATAAAAGAAAAACCCTTATCATCAATGTTTCAAAAGAGGAAAAGCTTATAATTTTGGGTGACTTCAATGCTAGAGTAGGCTCAGACTACCAGACATGAAAGGGAGTCCTTGGGAGTCGTGGAGTTGGAAATAGCAACAGCAATGGTCACTTACTGTTGAAGACTTCTGCATCTCATAACCTCATCACCAACACTGTCTTCCATTTACTCAAATGCAATAAAACTTTGTGGAAGCACCCTCAAAGCAAACAATGACATTTCATAAACTATGTGATTGTAAGGAGAAGAAACAACAGGATGTGAGAGTGACAAAGCCAATGGACTGATCATAGACATCATCTCCAAGCTAAACTTTGCATTCAAAAAAAGAGGTGGCCTCAAGGCAAAATAGCTACCAAAAGAATTAATGTCAATAGATTAGAGTACTTCTTTGAGTAGAAAGTTTGTTGCTAACTTGAAGGGAAAGTTGAGCAAACACACAGTTGGCAACAGTGGAGCAGAAAAGGAGTAGGTAGCTTTCAGAGATTGGGATATAGCACTGCATTTGCTAATCTGGGTCAGAACACTCACAAACATCAAGACTGATTTGACAAAAATATGGGGAAATTCAGAAGCTGCTAAATGAAAAACAAGAACTCCACAGGGCTCACCAGTAGGATAGTTCATTCACCTCTAAGTAAGCAGCATTTAATTCCATCAAAAGTAAAGCTTAAAGAGATGCGGAATTCTTGGCTTGGTAAGAAGGCAGATGAAATTCAGTTTTATACTGATAGTAACAATCCAAAGTACTTTTATCATTCCCTGAAGGGTATTTATAGGCCAAAGATCTATGGTTCATCTCAACTACTCAGTGCTGATGAAGATTAGTGATAAGGACAAGATCCTAGAGAGATGGGTTAAACACTTCCATAGTGTTCTCAACACACCACCATCAATCAATGATGAAGTCATTGACTGTTTACCTCAGGTTGAAGTCAATCCCCCTCTATCTGAAGTTCCAACTAAATAAGAGGTTTTGAATGCCACTAGGCTCCTTTTGTGTGGCAAAACACCTGGTGCTAATTCTGTTCCAGCCGAGATTTACAAGGTGGGGGGTCCATTGCTCATACAAAACTTGCCTGAAGTTTTCTAGGTTATATGGTAAGATGTTATCTCCAGAAGTTCAAGGACACCTCCATTGTCCTTTTCTATTAAAGTAAAGAAAATTGATTGTCCTGTGACAAGGGGTCCTCTCTCTTAGTCATTGCTGGCAAGATTCTTGCCAGAGTCCTCCTTAATAGGCTGATCCTTCCCTGGAAGATGGTCATCTACCTGAGAGTCAGTGTGGCTTCAGGAAAGTCCAAGGAACAGTCAAAGTGGTGTTTGCTACCCAACAATTCCAGGAGAAATTCCAGGAGTAGAACAGAAGTCAGTATACAATGTTTGTAGATCTGATCAAGGCCTGTGATACCTCATTCACGAGGGGTTATGGAAATTTATGTCAAAATTTGGGTGCCTGAAGCTCATTAGTATTGTTCATCAATTTCACAATGGCATGCTTGCCCAGGTTCAGGGTAATGGACGATGCTCTTGTGCTTTCCCAGTCATCAATGGTGTGAAATGAGGCTGGGTGCTTGTTCCTAAGTTTTTAGTATGATATTTTCAGCCATGTTGTCAAATGCCTTCAATGAGGACAAACATGACATCAAGGTCAGCTACCACACTGATGGTGAATTCTTCAACTTGAAAAGGCTACAAGCCAAGACTAAGGTAGAAGGAGCATTGGTGCATGACTTTTTCTTGTTTGGTTTGTTTGCAGATGATTGTGCACTCACTCAGCCTCTGAAGCTGAGATGTAACAAAGTACAGATTAATTCTCTGCTGCTTCTGCTAATTTTGGCCATTTAACACAAGAAAACACAGGTGCTCCATCAGTCAGCACCACACCATCCATATGTGAAAACATCAGTTACAGCAAATGGAAAAGTTTTGAATGCTGTGAATAAGTTCACTTACCTTGGCAGTGTACTTTCCAGGGATGTACACATTGACGTTGAAGTTGACACACTCATTGCCAGAGCTAGCTCAGTGTTTGGAAGACTCTGAAGGAAAGTGTGGGGGTGAAGAGGTGAAGACTGACTACCAGACCGAAGGTCTAGAGAGCCATTGTTCTGACCTCACACAACCTGGAGAGTATATCAACACAACACCAGGAAACTGAATTGCTTCCATTTGAATTGTCTTAGGAAGATTCCAAAGATCACCTGGCAGGATGAGATACCAGAAACTGAGGTCCTTTCTTGAACTAAACTTCCAAGCATTCAAACTCTACTGCAGAGAGTGCAACTCTGATAGGCTGGCCACATTGTTGAATGCCAAATGTACACTGGCCAAAAAGAGTATTTGTGGAGAACTCACACAGGACAAGTGCTCACATGGTGGTCAGAAAAGGTAATACAAAGACACTCTCAAGTTCTCACTTAATAATTTTGGAACTGATTGCATGACATGGTAGACACTGGCACAGGACCACCCAGCACGACTTGTCTTCATCAGAAAATGTGCTATACTCTCTGGGCAAAACAGTATCGAAGTAGCTCAAAAGAAACATGGGATGTACAAATTTGGAGAATCCACTCCAAATATTCACATGGGCTATTTGTGCTTGACCTATGGTATTCTGATCTCATATTGGTCTAATCAGCCACAGTTGGACACACTACATCTTGACTCTTAACAATTAGACAACCTTTATAAAGTATCACTCAAATTAGTAAACATTCTTCATCCATTTGGTCTTTCCTGTGGACAAGCCAAACTCTTGATTCATTTTGTTTCTTTTCTAGAAGGCTGTGCTATTTCTTGGAACTTGATACAATAGACACAATTTTCTGCAAACAACAGCATGTGAAGTTATTTTGCCATTCATGGGGGCTCCCTAACTCATCACAGTGATAAATACTTTAAGTAATCATACATCCTCTTCTAGCCTCACCTGTTGTTTATAATGACCAAAAAGTCATTGAAATTTTTGTTGGGGGATGGGGTGGTTGGGGGGGAGTGGAGAATGAAACCACATTAAAAAATGCTGAATAGAATTTATGCACAGATAACACATTTCTGTAAAAAGACTTGCAAGGTAATTTTTTGTCCTATCAAATTCCATGCTTTTTCATAATTAGCAAATAGCATTTTATGTTTTTATATCTTACATTTAATTATGAGGTGGTAAACATACAATGCAATGTTGAACACATCTTGCAAAAGCCTATTTGTTTCATAATTCCCTCATCAAGGGTGCTCCTGTCTTCATGTGCAGACAATTATAAAAAAAAAAAGCTTTGTATAAATGGGATGGGGGAATATAGGTCAGGAATTACTGAGGTTTTCTCAGTCACCTTGATTCAGAATAAATATGGCCTGAATTTTTTTTTCCCATGGCTTTGGTAATTTCTTTCTTTCAGATACTTTGTGCTCTTGAGGTTTATCATTTCAAGTACTTATGTTCATTAAATGTTCTTGGTCCAATCCAGCTTCTTTTCCAATCTTTCACCTCTTTAGGGTCATTTGAGATACTACACAATAACCATAGCTCGTACTTCAAGGTTTACAAAATATTTTCCTTACAAGCATTCTGAGGGTAATACTACAATTATTATCATACCTGATTAATAGATGTAAAATTGAGGTTCGGGGAGTTTCCTTGTCTGCAACATGAAGACATTGTACCGGATGCTCTCTGGATGTTCTTTCAATTTCTAAGTTATATGAAGTTTATGGCTTCCTCCTCCCTAGGGTTCTTTGTTCACAAGCTAAATTACCACTTGTCAGGCATATTATGGAAGGGATGAGGTGTGAAGGGGACTAGATACCTAGGAAGTCTCTTCTATCTTCTGGGATTTTTTTGCTTGTTTTGCTTTACCCAGAGTCACACAATTAGAATCAGAGACAAGACTTATGTGTAGGTCTTTTGGCTCTCAGACCAGTTTTCTTGCCAGTAGACCACACTCATTCTCTGTCTACTACATTATCTCTGTTGCTTATCAATTAGCTATCTTCTACATAATCGGGGGGGGGGGAAGTGAGGGCATACTCAATAGCCTGACTAAATTGGCCAGTGACTTTAGTTAAACCATCAATTGTGACTGCTGCTATACATTTGTTTTGTTTTTAATTGAATCTATTGGTTAGCTTCGGTGTTCTGTAGACAGCTAATGAAGTATCTTCAAAAGTAGATGTAAGACAAATCCACATGGGGTATCTAATCTTAGTAATAACCCATATTTACACTGTGTTTTAAGTTTTACAAAAAGTTTTCCTCACAACAACCTTTGAAGTAAGTAGTTCAAGAATTATGTCCATTTTATAGATGAGGAAACTGAGCTTTAAAGGGACAAAATTTACTTGCTAATGGTTATAGAACTAGTGTCCGAGCCAGTAGTAGAACTCAGTTCTCCTGGCATCAAGTCCAGCATTTTCATCACTAAACTACCCTACCTCTCTCCTCATAAAGGTGTCTGGATCATTGTTAAAATTCTTAAAAAATCATCCACTGATGATTTGAATTCATGAATGATTCAGTATCTGTATTTCCAATTAGATGGGCAACACTCCACCTATACACCATTCTTATATGACAGAGTGGCTTGTCACTGCTTCCCACCAAGGTCGGTTAGCATTCTAGTTTCAGTGCTCCCTCCTAGCATCTCAGTATGAATGAGCAGACTGCTTCATGCTTGAATGAAAAAATCTCATTTATAAAACAAGGTGATTAAACTGATGAAATAATTCTTCTGTGGGTAATTGGCATTTTGGCTAGAAAAAAATGACTTGCTCTGCCAGGTTGAACCAACCTCTCAAGTATTCCTGCTATGTTGGCATGTCAGTAGCCATGCTAAGGCTTAATAAAAACATATAGCAGGCTATTATTTTCACCTGGATAATGCCATTTTGTCAAAGAGATAACTAAAACCAGAATTTAGCTCATTACAATGCAAAAACAATCCAGCATTTTTATGCTTTTCACAGAATACAGGTTCATCATAATTGAATACACAAGTTCCCACACAGAATGCAGGCCAAATACAATTATGGAAAATATATACAACCCCTATTACTCTGCATAATGCATTTTCAGAGTTTCAATGATTATGAATAACTTATATATTAGATTAGATCTCACTGCCACGACAGCTGAGAGTGCCTTTTCTTCCACACTCCAACCAAATCTTAGATCCATTTACAATTTTGTCTGAGTATATATGGATACATTTTTGTTTTCAATTCAACAAATATTAATTAGGTATCTATTCTATTGCTAGCACCATGCTTCACACTATGAAAAAGAAAAAAAATAAAAATTAAAACTTCTTGCCCTTAAGTAAAGATCTCTAGAATCTTAGAACTATCAAAGATTAGAGAATAGCACAAGAAAAGCAACATGCTTGGATACTAACCAAAATGTATCATTGGGTTATTAGGTAAGTTTCGTAAAACAACTATTCATGGTCTCAAAGGGTAGATTTTACATAGGTGTAAAGAAGTGGGAATAAATAGCTCTGCAGACAGGAATGAGTATTGCTTTGCAAGAGACTTCAACTATAATCTCAATATTTTATGAGTTAACTTCTCTTACCACTTTACTTCATGAAAGCAAAGTAATTTTATTTTTTATTTATTTCTTTATTTGAACCTGTGATTTCCTCGGTATGTGGAATTTCCATCATGGAAGTTCCCACAACACTCCAATTGATAAACGGTCAAAAGATACAAATATGTAGTTTTCAGAAGAAATCAAAGCTATCAAGAGAGTGACATAAAAATGCTCTAAATAACTAATAATTAGAGAAATGCAAATTAAAACAACTCTGAGGTACCACCTTATACCTACTAGATTGGCTAAGATGGCATAAAAGGAAAATGACAAAAGTTATAGAGGATTTGGGAAAATAGGTAAACTAATAATATAAGAGCTTTGAACTAGTCCAATCATTCTGGGGAATAATTTGCAAGTATACCCAACAGGCTATAAAACTTAATGCCCTTTGGGGAAGCTAGGTGGCACAGTGGATAGAGCACCGGCCCTGAAGTCAGGAGTTCAAACCTGGCCTCAAACCAAACACTTGACACTTACTAGCTGTGTGACCCTGGGCAAGTCAATTAACCCCAACTACCTAAATAAAAAAAAAACTAATGCCCTTTGACCCAGCAATACCATTACTAGGTCTATATCCAAAGAGATCAAAAAAAAAGGGAAAAGCACCTATTTGTACAATAATATTTGTAGCATATCTTTTTGTGATGTCTAAGAATTTGAAATTGAGGGGATACTAATCATTTGGGGGAATGTCTGAACAAGTTGTATATGTTATCATGATGGCATACTATCGTACTCTAAGAAAGGATGAGACTAATGGGCTCAGAAAAATCTGAGAAGACTTATATGAATTAACTTAGAGTAAAGTGAAAAGAACCAATAGAACATTATATACAATAATAGCAATATTGTTACAAGGATCAACTATGAAAGAATTAGCTACTATGATCAATGCAATGATCCATGACAATTCTGGAGGGCTCATGGTGGAAAATGTTATTCACTTCCAGAGAGAGAACTGATAAACTCTGGAAGCTTTTTATTTTTACTTTTTATTTTTCTAGGCTTTTTTTGGAACATGGCTAATACAGAAATATATTTTATGTGACTTCACATGAATAATGTTTATCATATCATTTGACTTCTCAATGGATAGGGGAAAGGCTAGAGGAAAGGAAAGAGTTTGGAACTCAAAATTTAAAAATGAATATTAAAAAAGAAAACAAACATATGGCTTTCTGAGTATCATCAACAAAATCCAGGAGACAGAGATGTATAGGATGCAAAAAAAAAATTGGAGGGGAGCAACTTCTCCATGGTTGTATAATGCATCCTAGGCAACTATGTGGATAAAGTACTAGGACTGGATTCAGGAAGCCCAAAATTCAAATCCAGCTTCAGACCCTAGCTATGTGACCTTTGGCAAGTAAATTAACGTCTGTTTGCCTCATTTTCTTCAATTGTAAAATGGGGATAAAAACAGCACCTCCCTCCCAGAGCTGTGGTGAGAATAAAATTAGGTAATGTTTATAAAGCATTTAACAGTGCCTGGCACATAATTGGAACTACTTATTACTATTGCTGTGAGAGAGGTGGTTTGAACCAAAGACTGCAAAGCTGACTCTTTTACCCATTACTTTGTGATGTCTTCCATTTTATTTCTTTTTAATCATTGTGATTTTAATCACTTAGTAAGCTCCCAGTGAGGGACTATCTCTTCAATTCTTAGAGAGTTGATTGATTAGGGCAATGATAGCTAAGTGACTTGCCCAGTAGGTATTAGAGATGGGCCTTGAACCTAGGTCTCTGTATCCAATATACCAAGATAGTTCTTAATTTTATCTTTAACTTCAACAAACCAATTTTAGAAAGATTTATGTGTGCATTCAAGGGCATAAAACTCATACACATACACAATTGATTCTAAAGTGAAATTTGAATGCTATAGTGTTTATTTCTTATTTCATGTCAATCCATGCCTTTCACTTCTTTTCTTTGATAGGTACAATCAAGAGTTGACTAGTTAGTATATTTTTAAACACACACACACACACACACACACACACACACACACACCCCTTTCTTCTAAGAGAGTAATCACCTATTGTACCTTAAAAGCTACAATCCTATCTACTAGCATCAATGAATCATAAATCCCAAAGCACACACTAGCCCCCACAGATTAGTTGGTGGGCAAAAGGTTTAAAAAAGGCTTTTGTGATGTCTGATTTCACAATTACCACTACAATTGCCACTATCCTTTCCATCTCCTGATTATTGACACCAGTATGTTCCCACAGAAAGGAAGGGAATAATCTCCCTTTGCTATCTGCAGAAAGCAACTCTTTGGACATGTATTAGGAAAACATGAGCTCTGTGTGCATGATAAATATGTATGTCGCATTTCTCCTTTCCCACTGCTTTTCATCCAGGAGCAGCTGGGAACCAAGCAATAAATACTATTTATTTATTTTAATACTATGCTTAGTGGAAGTATTACCAATATTTCCTAAGCTTAAAAACATCCCCAAATGTATTTTACTGTTAGGCTCAGCATTTTCATAGTAATTTACAACTTAAAAAGGGTAAACTCTATTACTCTCTGTCAAGCCAACAACTGGGTAAGTGCCAAATGTTACCACATGAAGTATGACTAAATTTATTGCTGCAGTCATTAGTACATATTGATTTTGTTTATAACCACCCAAAGGGAATACTAAACCTATTATGTCTGTGCTGTGCTCTCCCTCTCTGATAGGAACTAGGCTTGGCACTGCCAAGTTTCAAAAAACGTCCTATTAGTTCGGCTTCTCCAGAGATCAATGCTATTTCTTTTCTTTGGGTTGTTGTTATCACTTCTAGTCAGTGACATGAATTACCAGGTTTTAGATTGGGTCTTCCAATATTGAAAAAGCAATACCTTTCAGAGTAGGTAGAAGTAAAAAATATGAAAGCAAAACAAAGCAAAACAAAACAAAGAAATAAGAAAGTAGAAGCTGCCATGATGCTGTTTTTTTTTTTACTAAAGCTGGTAAAAACCAGAGTACCATGGCCACTTCTTCTTTCTTGTTATTTTTTCTTTCCTCTCTTTGGCCACTTTTTCAGTGACTTATGAGTCCCATCTACATAGACTGCTTCATTTGGTGCCTTGGAAGCATGTCCTCAAGAAACATAATTGACATTAAGCTTTGCATCTGTATTCTGTGGCTTCCATAAAGTCACAGGTTCTGTAATTTATAGGCAAAGAGATTGAACCATTGTTAATTAACCTTAAACTTATCATTGATGGTTTTAGCTTCAAACTAGTCCATTGGACTTGGGAGCCATTGCTTAAATTATCAATCAATCAACATTCATTTATTAAATCCTTATGATACTCCAGACACCACACTAATCATGGGAGATTTTTCTTAAATGAAGCAGTACCTTGTTCACAGTGAACTCACATTACTCCCTTCATGAAAGTGCAACCATTTAAAACCATAACTTACCCGGTGAGTTGCTGATCTGTATCACTCTCTCTAACATGTCATCAAGCAAGACAATCAAAAGCTCTTTCCCCAAAATAGTTTTCTAAGGTAATCATTTGCATATATATATATGCAAAACAGAAATATGGGGGCAGAAATGGACAATTCTGACCCCAATGTTATATATTAAATGCCTCCTTGAAGCAATTTGCATGGTATCAGGGTCATGACAAAAGTTGAAAGGGTTGATAGCTGGAGGATGTATCCATCTATTGCCAGTCTGAAGAAGATAGCATACAGTCTTTTAGAACATGTGGAGCACATACAGCCTACACCCTAGGGCAGAATGAAAGTGAAAGGGATTTATTTGGCTAATTCAGCTACTAGTGAGGGTTTTGTGCATTTATGTGGAGTGGGAAGGGTCATGAATCCACCTGAAAGACCCTTTTGTGTGTCAACAGAGTACATTATAGGCTTGATTAATCAAAGAGCTAAAATGTGCTGATTTGTTCCAGGCCTATTGATCCCTGGATCTCCTTCTGTTGAAAGAGTGAGACACTCCCCTAGGAAGAAACAGCAGCCACAGTAGCAGATAACAGCTTCACTGGACAGCAGCAGCTTTGCAGAGCAGCAGTGAACATTGGTAGAGGCTAGGGTGTCAAAGGATGACAGCTGAATTGGCAATAATAGCAAGGGAATCCTGGATCCATGCCGAGGGAGATATTGTTTCACTGAGAAGCAGTGAAGTATGTCAGTTGCCAAGAGATAGAATCATAAGAATTCACACTGGGGAAGTGTTCCAACTATGACACAATCCTTTCTCACCTTGGAACATAAGTTCCCCAGGAATTTATTTCCTTCTCTACCAACTCAGGAGTCTGAGAGATTTTATCCACTTATGATTGGCAAAGGGATGAGAGGGGGCTCTGAGAATGATTCTATTGCTTGGTTTTCTCTGGGTTTTTTTTTTTTGTTAATATATAATAATTAAATGTTTTTCAGTTTGATTAATTCCATAAAGTACTTGTTTGATTCTTCACTGTGGCATGTAGGTGACCCATGGTTCATGTTCTCAGGAGCTATCTATGCCAGCAGCATATAAACTCTGGGAAGTGCCTCCTATGCTGAGAAAGGTTATAAGCAGAGTCTGGCAATTGTCTATGTATGCATTCTGAGAACTAACCTGAGTATCATAATTGTAATAGTATCATAATTGGTAGTTTGACCGTTGAAACTTCTGAAGCATTTTTTTAAATGGTTAAATTAATAAATAAGTATAAAATGGTCTTTAGTCCTGTGCAGCCTCTTTCTACTCAAGTGGTAATTGTCCAATAGCACAATGGAAAAGGAGAGTGGGGGCAGGGGGCAAAAGGTGCTAACAATCATGTACTTTTTAGACTGCCTTAAACATGAGCTTAACTATCAATGCTCAATATATGAGATCTTGGTCCAATGACCAAAGCATGAATAGACACCTGGAGTAACTAAACTACATTGATGTTGACATTCTAACGATAAGGGAAACCAGAAGAATGAATAAGTGAAAAAGCATTTATTAAATCAAATTACCTCATTCCTTTCCATTCTACACTCCAGACCTCTTCTACCATGCCCAGCTTGAATTCTAGCCCTGGAATTCAAACACTGAAAGTGATCTCTGCCTCTGCCCATTTCCTCTGACTGGATGAATCCTACCTAGAGCCAGGCCAGTCATTATCATTCTTCTCCAGGATGAATTCTAGACTTCCTCTATCTTGCCTCTAATCTGGATAGCTTTGTCTTCCCTCCCTCACCCCTTCCTTTTTGATATACTTAATATAGAGTTAGATGGAGTATTCAAGAAAGACTAGCATCCCTGGTGTAAGTGCTCATGGAGCCCTTTTCAGGGCTGTTCATCTACCGTGTCCATCTGCCACCCAACTCTCACCTGTGACTCAAACAATCTATAGCATGCATGTCAGCCACATCTCAGTAAACCAACTTGGCAAACAGGCTAAACCAGGTTGAGGGTCACCAACAGGCCTCAAACCCATTGGTGAATTGAAGGTATAGTTATTTCAAGCAGGGTAGCTAGGTGGCAGAGTAGATAGAGTTCCAGCCCTAGAGTAAGGAATTCCTAAGTTCATATCCAGGCTCAGACACTTACTAGCTGTGTGACCCTGGGAATGTTATTTAACCCTGTTTACCTCAGTTTCCTCATCTGTAAAATGAGCTAGAGAAGGAAATGACAAACTACTCCACTACCTTTGCCAAGAAAACCCCAAAAAGAGTCACGAAGAGTAGTATACAACTGAAAAAACACTTACACTGATGGAATGGGCAGATGAGAACAATTTGTTCCAACAGCCATGAAAGTGGTTGAAGCAAGTGTTGTGGAGCACTTAGAGCTTGGTCAGACGACAAAGATGTTAAGGTCATCCACTGCATCTCAGGCTACTGCAGGTCATCTTAATTTTGTTTGTTTGTTTGTTTTGCCACTACACTTTCATGAGACTAGAAGAGAGAGTGAGGCTGATGACTTTGTATACCTCTGCCTCACTTAAATCCAATTCATATGCAAGTCAAGACATCACCTGTGATGTCGCTAGTTGTTTTTGAAAATGAAGGACAAGGTGAAGGACTAGGGGTGGAGCCAAGATGGTGGAGTTGCTTGAGCTCTTCCCCAAACCCCTCCAAATACCTATAAAAAGTGGCTCTAAACAAATTCTAGAGCAGCAGAACTCACAAAAAGATTGAGTGAAACAAATTTCCAGCCCAAGACAACCTGGATGGTTTCTTGGAAAGGTTGATTATGCCTGGATGGAGGAGAAACACAGTTCACCATGGGCAGGTGTGTAGGAAAAGACCAGGCCTCAGCAAACTTGGAGGAGGCCTCAGAGGACTGAATCATGGGCAGGTGTGGTGGTTTCCAGACTTCTCAACCCACAAAAGCCAAAGAAGGTCAGTAGGAAATGTCTGTGACTATGGTGAAAGAGAAGCTTGGTCCCAGCCCCAATCCCAGTATAGCCCCAGGATGGTGGCTGCTTCCTGAGCTCTCTGCCCACAGACTGAGGGGGAATTGAGTGGCTCATAAGAGGGGGATTGCAGGGATCTCTTTGCTGGTGCTGAGCCAGGATTCTCTTGCTTTGCCCATGCTTGGATCTGAGTCACATTTCTGGGTGGTGATCCTCGGGTGAGGAGGAGTGCTGGTGTGTTGGAGCTTGTAGTGGCGGTGAAGAGAGAATCATCTCCACAGTTCCAAGGCAGAAAAGAGTGCTTGTGGTCACTCATAGGCCAGAGCCCAGGCCAACAAAGGAATAAACACTTCACCCTTGATCACACCACCTTGGAAGAATGGAAAATTTACAGGTCCCTAGAAGTGTCTCTGAAAACAGCTACACAAAACCCCAAAGCTTGGGACAGCACATTCTCCACACTGGAAGCAGACCCCTACCTTAACAAAGAGTTTATAACTCAAGTAATTGACTGGGATCACGAGCAAATTACACAAAATGTCAGACCATAGAATCTTTCTTTGGTGACAAAGAAGATCAAAACATACAACCAGAAGAAGACAACAAAACCAATGTTCCTACATCCAAGAAAAATATGAATTGGTCCCAGGCCCTGGGAGAACTCAAGAAGGATTTTGAGGAGCAAGTAAGAGAAGTATAGGAAAAACTGGGAAGAGAAATGAGAGTGATGCAAGAAAATCATGAAAAACTAGTCGACAGCTTGCTAAAGGAGACCAAAAGAATACTGAAGAAAATAACACCTTAAAAAATAGCCTAACCCAAATGGCAAAAGAGGTCCAAAAAGCCAATGAGGAGAAAAATGCCTTCAAAAGCAGAATTAGTCAAATGAAAAAGGAAGCCCAAAAGCTCACTGAAGAAAATACTTCCTCAAAAATTAGAATGGAGCAAATTGAAGTTAGTGACTTTATGAGAAATCAAGGCATTGTAAACAAAACCAAAAGAATGAAAAATAGAAAAGACAATGTGAAATATGTCATTGGAAAAACAACTGACCTGGAAAATAGATCCAGGAGAGAGAATTTAAAAATCACTGGACTATCTGAAAGCCATGATCAAAAAAAAACAACCTTAGATACCATCTTTTAAGAAATTATCAAGGAAAACTGCCCTGATATTCTAGAAATAGAGAATAAAATAGAAATGGAAATAATCCACCAATCACCTCCTGAAAGAGATCCCCAGAAGAAAACTACTAGGAATATTGTAGCCAAATTCCAGAGTTCTCAGGTCAAGGAGAAAATATTGCAACCAGCAAGAAGGAAATAATTCAAGTATTGTGGAAACACAATCAGGATAACACAAGATTTAGCAGCTCCTACCTTAAGGGACTGCAGGGCTTGGAATATAATATTCCAGGGGGCAAAGGAGATAGGATTACAACCCAGAATCACCTACCCAGCAAAATGAGTATAATCCTTCAGGAGAAAAAATGGATATTCAGTGAAATAGAGGACTTTCAAGCATTCTTGATGAAAAAACCAGAGTTGAATAGAAAATTTGACTTTCAAATATAAGACTCTAGAGAAGCATGAAGAGATAAACAGGAAAGAGAAATCATAAGGGACTTATTAAGGTTGAACTGTTTACATTCCTACATGGAAAGATATTTGTAACTCATGAGACCTGTGTCAGTACTAGTGTAGTTGTAGGGAAATAAATTATATGTATGGATGGATGGATAGATAGATAGATAGATAAGATAGATAGATAGATAGATAGATAGATAGATAGATAGATAGATAGATAGATAGATAGATAGATAGATGGCACAGGCTGAGTTGAAGATGAAGGAATGATATCTGGAGAATAAAATTAAGGGGTGAGAGAGGATTATACTGGAAGAAGGAGAAAGGGAGAGGTAGAATGGGGTAAATTATCACACATAAAACAGACAAGAAAAGGTTTTTACAGTGGAGGGGAAACTATGGAGTGTTAGAGGGAGTGAGCGAATCTTATTCTCAGAGAATTTGGTTTAAGGAGGGAATAACATACACACTCAGTTGGGTATGGAAATATATCTTACCATACAGGAAAATAGGGTGGAAGGGATAAGAGAGCACTGGGATGATAGAGGGGAGGGCAGATTGGGGGAGAAGGTAATCAAAAGCAAACACTTCTAAGGAGGAATAGGGTCAAAAGAGAGAATAGAATAAATGGGGGGGCAGGATAGGATGAAGGGAAATATGGTTAATTTTTAACAACATGACTACTATGGAAGTGTTTTGCATGACTATTCAGGCAATGAGGTATAGAAATCTATCCTGCCCTACAGGAAAATAGAAGGGGAAGGGGATAAGAGAAAGTGGGGGATAGAAAGGAGGGCAGATTAGGGGAAGGGGTATTCAGAATTCATGCCATCTTGGGGTAGGGGGAGGGATGAGATGGGGAGAAAATTTGGAACTCAAAATCTTGTGGAAGTGAATATTGAAAACTAAAAATAAATTAATTAATGAGAAAAGAAGAAAATGAAGGACAAACAATACTTCAGAAAGCTCCTTGAGGAAAGGGAATATACTTTTTTTTAACTTTTTTTTTCAGTTTCCAGTAGTTAACACAGTACCTAGCACATAAGTAAGTTCTTAAAATTGCTGGTTGATTAACTAAATAACTCTAAGCTAGGTGCTGTCGTGTATCAGTGATACAAATACAAACAAGACAGACCCTATTTTCAAGAAGCATACCTTTTAATAGAGGAAGACCCCACATAAAGAGAAGTGGTGACCTTAAAGGAATGTTTAGTATGGGGATGTCAGAGTGTATGGTGATTGCAGCAATAGAGCAAATGGATGACAGGTCCTTCCATTAAACAAACTTTAATTTAATTACTTATTCTCAAAGCTAGATTCAGAAAAGGTCATAGAGAAATGGTACCAGTGCAGCAACGTGAGATGAAGATGACTGAGATGTAGGATGGTAAATGTAACACTAAACAAAATTAAGGGAATGTTTACTCATCAGAGCTTAGAATTATAGGGAAGGCACCTTGAGTCCTGGTAAGAGCTTGAGTCCTCGTTGCAGGCAGCATGGTGTGGAGATGGCCAAGAAGTTATAGTTGCATAGAAAAAAAAGGATCACAGATCCTCCTTAAAAAGGAGGATGGAAATGGCAGAGTTGATCATGTTATGGGTACAATGGCAAAAGTGGCAATATCAGCATTAGTTTTACATTACTAACTGCATACTGGACATTGTGAACTGAATATCCCACAGATATCTCAAACTAAACATATCTAAAACAAAGATCATTATTCCCTCCCCAAACTTGCTTCCACACTTTCCTACTCTGTTAAGTTGTACTACCATTCTTCTAGTCAACTAAGACTGACACTTCAGTCTAATCTTCTATTACTTATTGTCACTCCACATATCTATTTAATTGCCAAATCTTGCCACTGTTGCCTCCATCCCCTCTTTTTCTTTTCTTATTATATTTTTTTTGGTGAGAGCAACTGGAGTTAAGTGACTTGCCCAAGGTCATACAGTTAGTAAGTGTCAAGTGTCTGAGGCCGGATTTGAACTCAGGTCCTCCTGACTCTAAGGCTGGTGCTCTATCAACTGTGCAACCTAGCTGCCTCCCTCCCCTCTTTTTCATTTATCCCATTTCCACCCTAGCTCAGGATCTCCTCACCTCTCACCCAATTACAACTATCATTTAATTGGACTTTCTGACTGAAGTCTCTCCCTATTCCAACCTATTCTTCACCCACCATGAAAATGATTTTCTTAAAGCACAGCTTTGACTATGTCATTCCATTGACTCAATAAATCCCAGGGGATCTTTATCACTTTTAGGACTAGATATAAACTCATCCATTTGTCATTTAAAGGACTCCAAAACACAGCCTCAACCTACCTATCCAGCATTACCACACATTACTCCCTTCTACACACTCTACAATCTAGCAAAACTGGCCTTTTTGCTATTCTTCACATAGATTACTATCTCCCGTTTCTTTACATGGCTGCTTCCCCTCCACCTCCCCATCTGGAACTTTTTAAATAGTCTTAGAAGGTTGTTTGGGGACATTGAGAGGATAAGAGGTTTCTCTGAGGTTACTTAGTGTGTATCAGAGGTTAGACTTGGGTCTTCCTTATTCTAATGCCAGCTGTCTTGTTTGCCACGCTGCCTTTCAAAAAACTGGGGAAAAACACTTTGATACTCAGTGACTTATATATGAAGGGCAGGCATATAGAATGATGACCAACAAAGTAAAAGAGCTAGAAAATATCATTCAAGACTAACAAATGAGAGAATCTGAAGCCTCAATACAGAAGCTTGATATCAATACATCATGAATATGATCATGGGACAAATTATTGGGAGGTACTTGACATAGTAAATGCAAATTCATAAATAACTAACTTGACTGCATTTCAATAGACAAGAAAAGTCATAAATAATATGGATGTTATTTTTGAAACAGCTGTCTATGCATAGGTGAATTAACAGAAAATTCCAGACTTAGAGGACCCCTTAGATAAAGGCACAGAGGTGGCAAGTAGTATGCCATTTAAATGAATAGCTAGCATACTGCTTTGACAGAAACTTCTTGGAGGAGAATAATATGAAATAGCCTAGAAAGGTAGGTGGTAGCTGGATTATGTTTTAAGTTACTGACTAAAGATTTTGTACTTTATCCCATAGGCAATAGAAAGGCATTGAAGATATTGGAATAGCAGGGTTGACATGGTCAAAAATATGTTTTACAAATATCAACTTGTCAGCTGTGAAGAAGATAAATTCAAGAGGGAAGAGACCAGAAGCAAAGACACCAATCAGAAGGCAATAGCCATGGGACAGATAATGACAGTCTGAACTAAAATAGAGGTTGTATGCGTAGAAGGAAAGGGATATATATAAGAAATGGAAGAAGGATTAACAAGTCCCGACATCTTATTGGATATAGGTGTTAAGGGAAAGAGTAGAATCAAGAATGCACAAGGGGTGTGACCTTGAGTGATTTGGAAGGTGGTGATACATGTCATCAACAAAATGGGGGATGTTGGAGAGTTTTGAGTAAAATTATATTTAGTTCTATTTTAGACAAGCTAAGTTTGAGACACTTCCAAGACTTCTCTCTGGTGATGTGGAGAGAGGAGAGAGGTTAACGGTGGATATATGGATCTGGGTCCTATCTCCTTAGAGTTGCTAACTTAATGAATGTGATTGGATGAGATCACCAAGGACAGAAAAAGAGAAGCTCCAGGAAAGAGCCATGGAGAATGCTCACATTTGATGGGTAGTAAAAGGAGGGGCTCCAGAAAAGATGATAGAGAAGAAACAATCAGTCATATAGGAGGAGAAGCAAGACTGAACAGTATCACAGACACCACCATAAAAAAGAGGGTCTAGGAGGGTGTTTAACAGTGTCAAATGCTGAAGAAGGGTCAGTAATAATTAATGCTGAGAAAAGACCATTGTATTTAACAGGTAAGGGAATCTTGAGAATCTTGGATCAAGTGGTAGAGTTAGTAGTAGTCAGATTGCAGGGAATTGCTTTCCTCTAAACCGACATGTTCTGTTAAATGGTGGATAGGGGTCTAGACCAAAGGTTGGGCCACCAAGACAGCTAGAGGGTGGAGTGGAAAAGAGGAATGGACCTAAAGTCAGAAAGACCTCAGTTCAGATCCGGTCTCCCTGGGCAAATCATTTATCCTCTCTCTGTCTCAGTATTCTCACATGTAAAATGAAGGTAATAATAGTACCTACATCCTATGTTGTTGTGAGGATCAAATGAGATATATTGTGAACCTTAAAGTGCTACATAAATGCTAGTTATTATTATTAAGCGCTTTTAAAATTTTATACTTAAAGTCTTAGAAATAATAAAAAGTCCTTGAATTTTAGAGCTTGTGGAATGCTTTGAGACAATCTAGTTTGTTCCCCAAGAGCTTCAATAATTCATTGCCTTAATGGAAGGGTGGGTGGGAGGGGAGGTTTACAGAAGCTTTCCCTCATAGAATATGAAGAAAAAGAAAGAACACACATGAACAGTGAACCTTGTTTAATCAAGATGTCCAGAACACTGAGGATAAAAATGAATAATTAGGAATAAAAAAAATTAGAGAACATCAACTTTCTTTAGGTCTGGTCTCTCCTTAATTACTTCACCCCTACCAACCCCCAAACTCATATGACTTTACACACATTCTATGAAATCTTATTGAAGAATCATTTATTAGACATTTACATATAAGGCACTCTAAAACAAAAAGAAAAACAATACTCTCAGAGATCTTACTTTCTATTGAATTTTCTCCACATTCCCATTCACTGGAACGCTAAAAGCTATCCTGAACACTTTTGGTATGTGGAGCATGGGTTACTAACCTCTGTGTATACCAAAGTATACTTGAGTTGGAATTCACAACTCATGCTATTTGCATGAAGAAAACATGCTATTTTCATGGAAAATGACAACGTTCACTTTCTTGCTGGGTTAGATCAGAACTTTTGCTTTTGTTTTATCTACCAGCACCAAGTAGACACAGCTTTAAAATTCTCCATGTGGAGAGCAATAGAAGACGTAAATAATCAGACAGAGAATGTGATAGTGGAACAAAAGAAAGTGGGAGAAGTTAAGGAAAGCTTCCCAGACTAAATGATTTCTGAAAACTATTCACAAGTATTAAGAAAAGGTAATCTCCAGTCTAGCTAAGCCTCTTTAGCAGGTTAAAAAAAAATCAGCTTCCAAAACAATTATCAATTTGTGATTTATTCTACTATACAACTTGAATGAATTTATTTTGAACTGTTATATTAAGTTCTTATGATATTTAATTTTATAAGAATTCTTTAGATGAATTTTCATTAAACTACAACATATGCAAGGAAAAATTAACTTCAGCCAGGGAGAATCACAAGAGAAAAGACAAACACAGACAAGACAGTAAATAATGGGCCAGACAGTACTGATTAGACAGTTGTCCACAGACATTTGCAGTATTATAAAGTATGTGTGTATATGGAGAGGGGTTAATTACAAATGAGTATCATGTGCTAGCATTCACATTTTATATCATTTCAATTATATTCTTTGCCCTGGATTCTTTGTTTTTCATTTTATATTTGTATGATGGTAGATGTTCTCTGTTTAAGATTTTTTTAACATTTTGCTTTAGAAATTTAATAAATAAATACTTGTAATGAGTGGTGAATTGATACAATAAGGGCTAAATAAAAATGATAAAATTACATATGGCATGGCTCAGTTCTTAAATTCTTTATTAAAGATACAGGCAAAGTGTTTAGTGCTGACTCAATTCAAAATTCAAAAACAGATTTTATATATATATACACATATTTATATATATGTATATATACAGACACATACATATATATATATATATGATGTAAGTTTAAACTTTCCCTTCTATACTACTAATTTCATAAATCAACCTCAAAACTGTTTCTATGACCATATTTATCATTTGATTCATGTAGAACACATACTATGAATATTTCTTTTCAATTTAGAGGCTTCTTTTCATGAAATACAATCACAACATGCTCACAAACACAAATACATGAAAAATGACGTTTGAGTATACTATCATACTATTCAGTATACATGCAGAATACCAGGATTCAGGGGGCAGGTAGGTGGTGCAGTGGATGGAGTACTGGCCTTACAGTCAGGAAGACCTGAGTTCAAATCCGGCCTCAGACACTTGATACTTACTAGCTGTGTGACCCTGGGCAAGTCACTTAACCCAATGGCCTAGTAAAATATATAAAAAGAAGAATATTGGGATTCAATTTTGGCTTCCCCTTTTACCACAATTTCAATAACGATTTTGAAAAGGATTGAGATAATTGTATGCTTAATGAGAAATAATAATATGCTTTGGGAAAAAAGATATTATCTTTATGTTTTAATCACTTGTCAATTTTACTTCTAGTAATATGTAGTAGGGACAAAATTAATACATAACAAGATTTATAAATAACTTATTACTTAATGACATATATAAAAACAAATGGCAGATTAACAAATAAATTTTAGCTGTCAGAAGTCCAAAATTTGTGAAAGGTTCTCAAAAGTTGTATTTAAAAAGTCACTTATTCAAGTCCTTTAAACACATTTTATCCATCTGTTTCTTCAATATGGCATCCTCTAGGGCTTCGGAATAAAATTTTCACTACTTTAAGAAAGATTTAATTTTTAGGTCTAAATATTTTGAGGGTATCCCTAAAAGGACATTCCGTAGACAGTAAAACTTTTGTCTCATGTCCTGAATCCTGACAGGCCCCTCTCCCCACCCCCACCCTCACCATCCTACTCCAGATGCTCCATCCTATCTAAGTTCACACTTAGCAATACTGTTAACGCTGACATGACATGCTGGGCAAAAGAAAAACAACAACATCACATTGCTAACAGTCTTCTTCTCCCTTTCTTCATTTCCAATGAGTTTTGTGCAGAATACACACATAACATGTCTCCAAACATTTACAGAGAAGTTAGCTACTGCTATAAAATGAGCAAGGTTAGCACAGTTTTCTCTAAACTCTTCAAAACACTATCAAGCACTTCTGTCTTCAAATGTGGGGAAGCTTTTTCTACCAACTCACTCCAGTAACTTTCACTAGAGTGAATAACAGCCAATGGCTAGAACTAATGTACCTCATTTTCTCTTAGAAATAGTTATAATCTGACACTTATAACTATAAATAACTGTTGCAGAAAAAAATTTTCCTAAATATGACTGGACACTTAGCTATGGAAGCTATTTCTAAAAATTACCTGAACAATTACAAAACCACTATTATGAACCTCACAGCTATTTTGGAATTCAAGAGGAAGGGATCAGGCTTCAGCTAACCAAATAAATGTATAGAAGTATATGAAAGAGAAAAAAAATCATAACGGCCACAAATCAAGTTAAACTATACTCTATACATCCTAAAACAAATCATAGGAGTAATGAGATTTTGTTTTTCATCTATTTCTAGGTATGTCAACTGTCCCCTTTATGTATATTTCCCACCAGGTATATCCATTTGGCTATATTCAGCTTGGAAATGCTCCCATTCTAGTATTGGGTCCTACCCAAATAAGAAGTTCCTTATTGGTTCAGAACCTTAATTTAGTATCAAGAGCAACCCATGATCTGTTGGCCTGTCATGGCTCATATAGATTTCCTATCTATCTGACTTTCTTGATTCCTGATTTACATCTTCATCTTGATTTCTGGTAACTGAATGCTCTGCTTCTATGTTGGGTTCCCTTACCCTGTACATCACCATGATCACTAACAATAACGTACATAAGTTACTACTTTCCAGTTTAGATTTCTGCTAATCCTTTCTTATTTAATCCTTTGGCCGCAGTTTTGCTGGGAAAATGTCCGCCTTACTTGCTTTGGTCTCTGCTTTCTCCATTACCTATCACCATTGTCTACCTCACAGGGTTACTAGAAAAATAAAATGAGATATTTATAAATAGCTTTGCTCACTTTAGAGCAAGATGCAACACTATATATAAATTGGGATTATAAATGCAGTCATCATTGCCTGATTACAACTCCAAAGATCTTAGATCTTATGCATACTATTTTGCACCAAATAGATACTTAATAAATACCTCTTGGTTCATAATTTGTTTTAGATGTAATGCCACTATAGCATATTTTAGTTGTGCCTTAATAGAAATGATGATACAATTTCAATGGTCTGAATTGCATTCTAAGCTTCAAACGCATGCCTGCAAATCCTGTTAATTCCCATATAACATAAAAAAATTGAAGAGGATAACCTATGTGAAATTGCTTGCTTTCTCATTTGGGGGGAGGAAACAAAGAATAGAAAAGTAAAAAATTTGAAACTCAAATTTTTAAAAAAGAATGTTAATTTTTTTTCATGTAATTGGGGAGAAATAAAATTAAATTACCAAGTCAAAAAAAAAGGGGGGGAAAGAAAATTAAAGAGGGCAGAAAAAAATGAATAATTTAACCTTAGGATCAGAGCTCATGTCAACATATTTTCTTTACTAGTGATCTTGTCTGACTTCTCAGACTGTAGTTTCAGCTGCTTTGAGCTCTAAAATTAGTCTAAATCTTCCTGCCTTGTATGGCTCCGTGGTCCTGAGGAGTCATGCTGACTAACATTAATCATCAGCTCCTTCTAGCCCCTCTTCTCTGAAATTCATCTATTCCCTTGCTGACCTATGCTATCTGCCAGATACCTCCTACATAGAATCTCAGGTGTAGCCCCGTCTGGTAAGCCCTATACTAGAAATGCCCATGTCTCACCATGGCAAACACATTTGAACTTATGGTATGAAGTCATATGACTTTCAGTGGCTAGGAGAGGCTTGTGGTAAATGTTTAAAAACAAATGCAGTATTTGTGCTGGTTTTTGAATTCCTAAATATCCATAAGATAAGATCCTATTGAACTGGATTGTAATTATATGAATGTCAACATTCAAAGCCATTGCTCTAAGAAACATACATCAGACAGTCAATCTGATGGCTTACCTTGAGAAAATAAGAATAATGGAGTGGTCCTTGAAGCACACTGACATTTGCTAACAGTTATGACCTAAAGACAAGGACATATGCCCTAAAGCAAGATCACCATGATTTTTTAATCTGCCAAGCTTCCTGACCAGGTAAAATATAAATCATTTAATCAGCTCACAACTGGGCATCAGGGTACAACTAGTATAAATTTTCCTTCATAAAAGTTTCATCAAAGCATAGGGCTGGCTGCAATGCCTTACCTTTTGCTAGAGAAATTACAGCCTAGGAAGACTGGCTACCAATCATATATGATTGATAGCCTCTCTGTAGATTCTACACACATACACACCCTATCCAACTTCAATGCACAGGAATTCAGGATTAAAATGGCCTTGCTGGCCATTTCACTTACTTTCCTTAAAACACTTTGCTTCATTTAGTGCAAAGGAAAAGAGAGAGGACAATTGTTGATCTTAAAAATGCTCTAACTCCACTTCAATTTTGGATTTTTTAAAGGTGAAAATGAACTCCATGGCATAGTGACAGCTACATTAGCCCACCCAACTATATGAATAGCAATTCAGAAAATTATCTGATATGAGACTTTAGAGACTCTGAAGGATGCTCAGAATTTCAATGTTTATAAAATAACTATTGTAAAAATTGTGTGTCCTCTGCTTGGATACTTTTTTTCAGATTCATATTTTCAGAAGAATTAGAAGGTCATACAAAAATTTCCTAGAAGAATGAGGAAAAAAGGGGATTTAGTCTGTTTTTCCCTTTTGGCTAGTAAACCTCTTAAGAATGACTGGGAGGGCATTTACCTTTACCTGACTCTATTTACCTTTTTGAGTTTAAAACTAGAACTAGCCTAGTAAGTTCACTGTGAAACATGCCACTCATCTCCAGAATGAGAGGTGATGAACTTAAAATGCAGGAAAAAAAACCCACGTATTTTTGGACATGGTTAATGTAGGAATTTGTTTTGCAGGACTATGTAGACATATATGTGAGATTTGTTTTTCTCTTAATTGTGGAGTGGTCTCTTTTAATTTTCTCAAGTGAGAGGGACAGATTAACCATAAAAATATTTGTTCCTTGAAAAATAAAATAAGCTGATGAACAAAAAAAACCTGTGGGTTTCTAGATCCAAGAACTTATATAAAATCAAGTGAAATTCCAATCAAATTCAAATTTTGAATCTGAACACTCAAATCCTTAATTAAAATGAAACTATGTTGATAGGTGTGTGGATGGGTGGGTGAGTGGGTGGAAGAGAAGGAAAAGATGTTGAGAAAATCCTGGCTAAATTAGTAAAAATTCCTAATTATATAGAATATTTTTGAGAAAAACAATCCTTCAGAAGTATTAGTCACATTTTGAATGAATTAAAAATTGATAACAACAAGTAAATTGAGTTAATGAAAGAATCGACAATTGGCCTATTCACTATCTATACAATTAAATATTTAATTAACTGAATAAGAAGCATCTGACTATATGTATTTCCAAAGGCTGTTGCCTTGGAGTAAAAAGGAATAGTATGGAAGTTAGAAGTTGCATATTACTATATAATAGAATTTGAATGTTGAATTCAATATATCCCAGAGAATAAGAATTGTAATGTGTACATTACAAATGAATCTGATTTTATATATGCCACCAATACAAGTTAGTAAGACTTTATTCACACTGCCATTGTTATATTTCCTCAAAAAGAATATAGAATCTCCAATAAGATTACAGGTTAAAAAAAAAGACAAAGAAAATGGATCTTTTAGGGATAATATCAAATCTTTTGAATTGTCTAGAGATAGTTCTCTGGTACAGAATAATTTTTTTTTTCATAATGAAGGAGAAAAACAAGGGTCTCCAACAACCCAATTATCCCAGGTTGGTTGATGACTAATCTCTAGCTTCCTCCAACACTGAACTGTCCCCCACAGGACAGTAGTGAGCAGTGGATTGGTGTAATGGAGTTAGCACAGGATTTGGAGTCAGACTACTTCAATTCCAATTTCTTCTCTGTAACTTTCTACCTATATGAGCTTAGGCAAGTCATTTAACTTCTCTATGTCTCAGTTTCTTCATCTATAAAATGAGGGGTTTGAATTAGATGACTTCACAGTTATAAATATATGATTCTAAGATTATTTGGGCACCTTTGTGGAATAAGGAATGGAGAAGAGAAAATGGAACAAGGAAGCCAGTTAGGAGGTAGTAATCCAAGCAAAAAACATGAAGGCCTACACCAGGATGATAGTTGTATAAGTGGATAGAAGAAATAAAATACAAGATGCAGTGTGAATCATTTGGTCTGAAGTGATGAAAATATTGTCTGTATGGAACCAGAAGTGAGATTTATCTTCCTATAGCTAAGATTCCAGATATAAAAAGTAATTCTCCATTTTCTAAAGCTCACTGACCTTAATTTGGTACAAATGGCCTTCTCGTACCTCACTGCTGCTCTAAAACAAAAATATGTCCAGCTCTGGGTTTTGAGCCTCATCTTTATGGAGCAACAGCTTATTTTAAAACCAATCAAGGAAATCCTTCCTTCTGTTCTCAGAGATGTAAGCCTTCACTTAGAGATAATCTAGTCCAACCACCTATTTTTAGAAATGAGGAAACTGGGAGTGAGGGAAGCTAAGTGATTGGCCCAAGGTCACACAGATAGTAAGTGCCAGAAGCAGAATTTGAAACCTGGTCTTCCTAAGTCCTAGGTCAGCACCCTATTCACACTACCTCTCTTTTTACTGAACTTTCATGATCACTGAACCCTTGTTTAAAAATACCAACCTTACATGGCCCTAGGAATAAACTTTTTTCCTTGGATTTGGATATTTATCTATTCTGATTACTTATCTAACTCCTTGCTGCCATCATCTCCAGGTATCATTGTTGAATTTGAGATACCTGTGGGACAGCCACAGGGAAACTATGCAATAGGCAACTGATGATGTGGCACTGAACCTCAGGTGGGACACTGAGACTAAATATACAGATTCATAAGTCATCTGCATAGAATGAATTAAATCCATGAGAGCAGATGAAGACATTGAAAGTGTAGAGAGAGAAGAGGGAGTCAAGGACAGAGCATTGTGAAATACCCAAAGGTAGAAAGTGGAATATGAGTAACAATCAAGCAAAGAATACTGAGAACAAATTCTATTACATAAGTGGGAAGAGAACCAACAGACAATGCCACCAAAACCCAGAGAAAACACAATCCAAGAGGGTGGTCAATCAACAGTGGTGAATGCTTAGGTCAAGAAGGATGAGGATGGAGAAAAAACTACCAGATTCGGCAATGAAAAGGTCATTGGTGATTTTGGAGAGAGGTATTTTAGTTGAATGATGAAATTAGAAGTCACATTGTGGAGGATTTAGAAAAGATTCAGGGAACAGGAAGTTGAGACAAGGAGCTTATACAATTTTATCTTAGAAGTTTTTCTATGAAGGGAAGAAAACATATAGAACACTAGCTTCAGGAGATGGAAGAGGGCAAGTCCGAATGTGGCTTTAAGGATAGCTGTTAAAGAACTAGGTATGTTTGTAGGCAGGATCAGGAGAATTTGAAAATTAGGTGATGTAGAAGCAATCTGGTGGAGGAGATGAGACTGGATAGCAGCAATGAAAAGGGTCATTTATTTATCAGAGATTAGAAGATAAGAAGAGAGAATGGGGTTAGGGGTGTGGAGTCAAAGACTCATAGTATTGGAGAAAAGGAAGTTCATGATGTACAGTCTCTATTTTCTGTAATATGTAGGTATATTCTTCAGCTGTTCAACAAGTCAGAAAGTACATGGAAGAAATGGCCAACTCCTTGGTGGTCAATCCATATAACTGTATAATTACTTACTAAAGATGCCTTGTCCCCTACAAAGGGAAAACAAACTAAACAAGTACATTGTTCACATAAACTAAACAAGATAAGAATTAAACATGACATATAACAGACAATTTTTTAGGTTTTTTAGTATTAATTAGAAATTAATCCAATTGAATAAACATAATAATTATAAAATTCCAACCATGTTTAAGAGACTATGCTTAGGATGCAAAGCTGGAGGGGAAATTGTTTCTAACTTCAAGAAGCTCACAATCTGATAGAAAGGATGTGACATGTACACAGATAAATATGGCACAAAGTAGAATGGACAAATTGGAGAGCCAGGTGGCTAAGTGGATAGAGTACCCCCAGTCTGGCAGTAAAAAGACTCTTCTTTCTGAGTTAAAATCTGGCCTTAGACACTTACTAGTTATATGACCATGGGCATGTCACTTTATCCAGTTTGCCTTGGTTTCCTTATCTGTAAAATGAGCTAGGAAAGGAAACGGCAAATCACTCCAGTACCTTTGTCAAGAAAATCCCAAGTGGGGTCACTAAGGGTCGGTCTCTACTGAAAAATGACTCAACTGAGAATGGACAGGAGGCCAAGGAAATTCAGAATAAGATTAAAAGGAAGACAGAATTGGGAGAAAACAGGAAATAGAATTTATTAAATGTCAACTATGTGCCATGCACTGTGTTAAGCACTTTATAAATATTATCTCATTTAATCCTGACAACTGAGGTGTGTGCTATAATTATCCCCATTTTACAACTGAAGAAATAGAGGCAGTTAAATGACTTGTCAATGGTCACATAGCTAGTAATATGTCTGAGGTTGGATTTGAGCTCACATCTTCCTGACTCCGAACCTAGAACTCTATCCCTTGTACCACCTAGTTGCCTCAGTGGAGCATTCATTCAGCCATCTCAGGTTCACAGATAAAACAATGCATAGGAAATAATTTTCCCCTGACTTACCTGTCTGCTTATAAACAGGATTTCAAGTAACTGCTGGGCTTTGACTGATTGTGGGTGACAGTGGTTGAGGAACAGAATCTTCTTTTTGCTGGCCAGACTGGCACCACTGACTTGTCTCTCAGCCAGATGCTATAAACCTTTGGGCTAGAAATGTGAAAAAGAAAAGATCAATAAGACATCCAGAATCCCTTTTATCCTGTCACATGGATCTTAGCTATTCTCCTATCATCAAAGGATCAATCTGACCTGAAAGAAGGATGGGCAATATACCTTCCCTGCAGGGTCTCAGAATTTGCTCAGCCACCTCCCTTAAGAAACATTTCAGGCCCAGGGCAATCCATAGAGGTGACAAAATGAGGCAAGATTCTCCTGGACTACACATAGAATTGTTCTATGGATCGGTACACAGATTTAAGATGATAATAAATGTCACAAGGCAGAGAGTTGTGTGACTCAGCAACTTTAAATCATTAAATTTACCAACTCCATGAAGTCTCTCTCCTGGGAAAATGGCATCACATAAAGCTATTTATATTTGCCATCCACCTTACAAAACTGCCCATTCATTTTATTTAATTTAAAAAAAAACTTTAAAAAAACTTATTCTTTTCTATGTAAGAATCCACAGATGGAAAGAAGATATCTCTAACTTTTTCTGAGCAATTCCACTATAATTGTTTAAAGGTGTTTTTAGCTGTCCTGCAATAATACCAAGATGAAGACATTAAAAAATGGAAGCAATATAAGGGAGAAATATCCTTCTAGAAGAAATCTAGAGATGCCCTGAAATTTTCCATGCTCTTCTGGTAGCCAATACCAGGAAAGGATCTTTTGGTGAAATTAATCTTTCTAGGCATTCATGGAATAAAATATCTGTGTAATGGAACAGAAAAAGTGATAGATTTAAAGTAAGGCACTCTAGGTTGAATTGTGGATCTAACACTAGTGGTGTGACCTTGAACGAGTCATTTAACCAAAGTAGTATGTAAAAAATAGTCAGCACTATATGAGAAAAGGCAACACATCATAGAGGAACACTGGTCAGAAGGTCTAGGTTCAAATCTTATCTCTAACATTTAAAAACCGGGTGGCTTGGGCAAGTCCCATAAACTCTCTGAGCCTCAGTATTTTCTTCTATGAAATAGGGGGTTAAAAATATTACCTATTTACCATGAAAGCATTTGGAAGACTTTAAAGCACAATCTATGTATATTATCATAATAATAATAATATCTCACTGTGTACAGCATTTTAGATGTACAAACTGTTTTACACGTTATCTCATGTGCTCCTCACAACAACCCTATGAAGTAGGTGCTATAATTATACCTGGGGTTTTTGTTGTTGTTGTTGTTTTGGTGAGGTAATTGGAGTTAAGTGACTTGCCCAGAGTCACATATCTAATAAGTGTTATGTGTCCGAGGCCAAACTGAGGGCTCCTGACTCCAGGGCCCATGCTCTATCCACTGTGCCACCTTGCTGCCCCTTATTATCACCATTTTATGTCAGACATATATATATATATTCACACACTAAGTATCTGAGGAAAGATTTGAACTCAGGTCTTTGAGACTATAAGTACAGTGCTCTTTTCATTATGCCATCTAGCTCCTATAAAGATGGTTAACTAGAACCTCCCATCAATCGATGTAAACATCTTTGTTTCCCTATGGAATGCGGACATGCCTAGCATACACAAACAACACTTGATTGGGTCTCTATGCTGCTAATGTGAGGGCTTCTGACAAGGTAATTGGTTGCTTGGCACTCAGGTAATGACAAGAGGTCAGACTCTGGCCTGAGATACTACACTTTTTAATCTTTATAAATGAATTGATAGACTAGATTGGCCTTTTGCCTTTATTATCAGGCCAGACCACCAAAAATAGTCCTGAGTTGGGGGTGAAGTGGTGAGGAGGGGAGGGTGTATACTTTCTTTGCCTTCCCTCTTCCCATCCCCTAGGATTGTGTCTGACTACCTTGGAGAAGAAACACATGAGAGTTGCATATTCTCAAGGAGAGAGCTTAATCATAGATTTTTCCAGATAAGAGATGACAGTAGCTTTGACATTAATAGATTTCCTGTAGAAGTGTATGACAGAAGCAAACATGCATAGCCATTGGGCCCAAGGGGAGGCTTGTGCATACTGCTTCTGAAACTTAATCTCATATCTAAATGGTGCAGGTCCCGAAGATTTCAAACTCTTGAGTAGCATGATTCCCAAATCTAACCTCCTGCTGAGAGATCAGAGATATGCTGCTCAGTGTCAATGTGCCAAGTTCCAGAGATCAGGCCTTCTGTATAGACAAAGGATTTCCTGATACATGTTGGCTCTTAAACAAGAAAGAGAGTCATCCATCTATGTGGCCCAGGAGCTGAAGAAACAGTGACAGGGACTTATGACTGAAGGACCAGGACTTTATCACTACCACTACTATTACAATGAGTAATTCAAAAGTAGAGATCCAATGGAAAGGTGTGTTGCTTATTTGGCAGTCCTCCAAAAAAGATTGCTTTCTCAATGGGTTTTATAGGCTGAGTACTTTTTATGTATTTTCTAAAAGTACTTATTAGCTCTTTCAAGTTTTGTAAGTGCCTCTTTGCCCATTTTCTCTCTATTTAGAGGTTGTGTTGGGGAGTCCTTTGAAAAGTGCTTTACATTTGTCACCTCATGTGATTCTTACAACAGCCCTATGAGGTAGATACTATTACTATCCCCATTTTATAGATGAGGAAACTGAGGCTGAAGAGGTTAAGTGATTTGGCTAGGCTCACACAGCTACTGAGATAGACTTTGACCTCAAACCCACCGTGCCATCTGCCTGCATTTGTACTTTTTGCATTTTTCTGGGTGAAGACATACATGCCAAACACATATTCAGTTCCATGAGAGCTTGCAAAAGACCCTGATAGTCAAATTTAGGGAAACCTGGGTGTGAGCTATACTTGTTATATTTGAGAATTTTTCCCTAATGAAACTGTAACGGGGACGTAATGAATTAGAAAGGAATAAATGACCCACTTAGACCAGCTCCAAGATTGGGCCTGTTCAGAAGTTTGGAGGTTCTTAGGCCAAGAATTACATTGCTACTAAAACTATAAGGTATTCTGATAGGCACAGGAGATTTTTTTTTTTGGTTGTGTATGAGAGTTTCTACTCCTAAAGATTTTATACTCTAGGACAGAATGAGACAAATATAGTTAACTAAAATGCAAAACAATATAGGACAAATGAAATATGATTAAAACAAAGTATTATAGAAATTTAGAATAATGAGAGATTATTTCCTATGAAACTGATTGCAGAAAGATTTGTGGGTGAAATATTTGAGCTAAACTTTGGAGAATGAGCAGCATTTTCAAAGGTGAGGTTTGGCAATGTATTCCAGGTAGTGGGACTGGTAAAAGCAAAGCTGTTACCCAGGAAAGATCAGGAAATGGCAAATAACCCAGTTTTGATAGAGCCCAGGATCCAAGTAGGGGAAGAATGAGTTACTGAAAGACAAATTAGTTCTAGAATATAAAGGGCCTTAAATGCCAGACTAAATGAATCATTTCAGATTTTTAAGTAGCAGAAGACATGGAGTCTTGGAATCACTGACTGTGAACTCCTGGAGAGCAGGCACTGTCTTTTGCCTTTTTTCAAATCCCCAGCACTTAGCACAGGACCTGGCATATAGTAGGCACTTAAATGTTTGCTGACTGAGTAAATATTGCATAAAGAAAATTAATGTGATGTAAGAGGAATAAGAGGCAAGATAGATTATGATTATATAGGTAGAAGAGACCTTAGAGTTCAATAGGCTAACATACTCATTTTATTAAGAAAAAAAAAAAAAGGAAACCAAGACCCTGAGGGGTTATGCAACTCTAATAAGGTCACCCGGGTAGTAAGTGCTAGGATTCAAACCTAGGCCTTCCAATTCCAAAGGCATGACTTTCTACTGTTCTGTGGAGCCAGAGAGACCAGCAACCTTTCTTTTCTAAGGCCCAAGTATTACTTCTTAAAACTTTCTATAGGAAATCAACTTTCTTCAAATTTTTACTAAAGGAAATCAACCTTGTAACCTATAATAAACTAAATCAAGGAGCTCATGGGAAGATATGTGACAAAGACTTTATGGACAAGGCAGAACACTCAGCTGGCAAAGTCTCAAGGCTGTCAGTGACTCACTAGGAGTCTGTTAAAAATCCATTTAGCTTCTCTTTGTAAAAGTTTACCTTCATGTGAAGAAAAGCTCAAGTTACTTGCAATTAATTGACCTCCCAAGGATAGGGTAAGGGTTAGCGGCATACTGAACTATATTTCCCTAATTGTAGACTACCCTGTTTCCAGGGAACATTGTTAGCCTTTTTCATAGAATCATATAGGCAAAAGTGACTTCACTGCATAGTTTAGTTCGTTTGCCTGAATTAAAGCAGAATTGAATTCAGATGATTTCACAGTCAGAAATTGTTAGAACTAGAATGGGCCTTAACTATCATGCAATTCATCTTCATCATTTTACTTATAGGAAGAAGAGATGAATCACAAAGAATTAATAATTTTCCAAATAATAGGCAGGCCCAGGTCTTAATCAGTATTCTTTCTACCGTAAAATAACATGCCTCCTCATAGATTCAGAGACTGTAAGAATGGGAAGAGACCAGAGACATCAACCCCCACAGATTTATATTTGTCTATCAGATTAGGTAAAACTTCCTAAGAGAGAGGGTTTGCAGCCTAACCAAAATTTGTCTTTTGACCCATCCCCCTATTTTGTTCTTCCTGGTCTTGATTTCTTCCTTACCCCTCTAAGGTAACAAAAGCTTGGACTAGTCAATTTTGGAGGCTTTATGGGAAGATAGACACACTAATGGATTGTTGATGGAACTGTGAATCAGTACAACCAATTTGTTAAAGCAATTTCAAATTATGAAAATAAAGTGTCTAAAATGTCTACACCCTTTGACTCAGAGATTTCACTATTAGACAATGACCCAAGGAAGTTTTTGGAATGAGAAACAGAGTAGATAGATGCCTATCGATTGGGGGAGTGAATCAAAAAATATTACATGAATGTCCTAGAATTTTACTGTGCTGAAGGAAATAACAAATCTGATGATACAGAGAAGCATGGAGAGACTTCCACGAACTGATAAAGAGTGAGGTAGGCAATGAAGTAAGAAAACAATATGCACACTACCCACAACAATGAAAAGGAAGAGAACAATAACCACAAAACAAATAAAAGTGAATGTTACTCCCCCCCAAAAAAAAAACAAACGGAGATATAAGAGAAGACACTCCTCTCACTCCTTTGCAGAAGTATAGGAGCGTTGCAAAGATTTTCAGATTTTTTTAAAATGTATTCATCAATTTTATTCATTATTTTTCCTTTTTTTTCTTTAAAAATGTTCTTTTTTTTTTTTTTTTTACAGGATGGCTCTCTGGGAAGAATAGCCGGAAAATTTAGGCAATGTTAAAACAAATAAAATATCTACAAAAATTATTTTTTAAAGGAAGTTAAATGAGCCAACTACATATGGAACATTATGTTCAGTAATGGGCACTACATTTCTGGAAGGACAGTGACAAACTATACTATGGAATAAAAAATTCTTGAGTGACTATGTATCTCATTTAGGAGGCTCTGCAAAGTTCTAGGATTTACTAATATTAGCACAATGTCCTTCACAAACTGGATTTGGATGACCTAACTATCCCTAATGAATCTCTTTCCAGCTTGGACTCTCTGTTCCAGCTTCTCCACAATAATGACAAGAAATTTTGGTGAGCATTTAGACCTAATTTATATCTTGTTTGATACTAGTAATCAGGCAGTCATTGATAAAGATTGCTTCTGTTATATCTTTCAAGATATCTTGCATAATTTGACATGAACATAGGAGGTATCTTGTTGGTAGAGAGCTTTTAAGGTCTTGTTTTGCTCTATAAGATGAGTTGCTTTTGGTAGTCAGCAAATAAGCACACTAATGGGCACTTACGTTTATCTTTCATTCAGCTAGGTGGCACAGTGACTAGAGTTCCAGGCCTGAAGTCAGGTGGGCTCATCATCATGAGTTCAAGTTCAGCCTCAGATATTTACTTATTATATTTCCCTGAGCAAATCACTTATTCCTGTTTTCCTCAGTTTCTTCATCTGTAAAATGAGCTGGAGAAGAAAATGGCAAACCACTCAGTGTCTTTGCCAAGAAAAACCCAAATGGGTTCACAAAGTGTTGGATATGGTTGAAAAAAAATTACCAAACAGCAAATTTTTCATTCAATTTTTTTTCTGTAATTAAAGTCAGGATATTTTGAAAGATGAGACTGTCACAATTTTTCTATTTATATCTTTGAGTTTAGCACAGTATTTGCACATAATAAGCATATAACAAATGTTCTTTCATGCATTCAAAATATAATATTCAAGTGTTGCATTGTGGTACTACAATACAGTACTACATGAACTTGATCCAAGAAAGAATAGTGAAGTTGTTACTGAGAGATTTTATTCCATTATATTTTCTCATCACCCATTACAATATATACTGGACAAATATAAACCAAACATTGCCCCAAATATCTTGCAAACATTCTAGTCCTCGGTAAACGCAAATCAGAAAACTAGAGGCTGGAATAGATAATAGATGGGTTCACTTCTTTTTCCAAAGGGAAATGCCTTCATTTTACAGGGGGAAGGACTAAAGGCCACAGAATAAATAAAAATAATATGCCTAACTATGGCATGAGCTAAGATTAGAATACAAGTCTAGTAAACTGCAAGAGATTAAAGATTGCCTCATTTGTCCTTGCCTTACTAATGCCTAACAAATGATTTTGACAGTAGAGGTCAAATAAATAGATGTTTGTTCCACCAAAGCATGAATATTCTTTTATAAAATGTCCCTCACTTCAGTTCAGACAGTAAGCACTTTTGGTAAAGCCAACAATGGGGCAAAGAACATGGGGAAGTTTGATCATAATGGTTAACACTAAGCAGCTAAAAGTATGAATACTTCCACACTAACCAGTCTCAAGGGAGGAAACAAAAGCATAAACGTGTCACAAGGACAAAGGTAAGAGGAAGAACCATCATTCTATTTATGGTAGCTAAGGGCAAGAATAACAGCATTAAAGTGAAAGTAGGCATCTCCACCATAAAAAGGTTTTTATGAAGATCAGAAAATGTCACAGCCAGGACAGACAGGACCCGAGAACATCAAAAAGAGAACAAACATCATGTTGAAAGGTCTTAGGTAGCATCTAGTACAACACACTCATGTTACCCAAGAGGCAGCTGAGGCCTAGATAAGAGAAGCAAGTTGCTTAAGTTTATATGCTGAAACTAGACACTAGGTTTACTACCTCATGATTCCAATGGTCCATTACAAAACCAATAAAGTGGATGAAATACTTTGTAAATGGTAAAGCACGAAACATGTCAGAGAGTATCATCATCCCTACCAACAAGGATTTATTGAACACCCAAAATAAAAGTTAGGTTGATAAGATTCTAACATGCACATGAAAGTATAAACAGCAGATCTTGAGGATATCTTGTTCATCTTTATAACCCATTCTCTACTCCCAATAGACCCTATCTCACAACCTTGAACATAGTACTCAGTGAATTTAAATACAGTATATGATCAAATACATGAAAGGATATAGATCTCTATCATGCTTATCTCTATTAAATCATCATTAGAGAATGCTATACCTCACAAGGTCCTTCAAATACAAAATGAAAAAGTTAAAAGGGACACTAAAGAATGTTTAATCCAACCCCCTCACTTTTCAATAGAAGAAAATGATTATGCATCACCATTCAGTGTCTCTGAGATCTTGGCAAGTAACAAAATACTCATGCATAGCCCTGATGCATAAAAATTGGCAGGGATAACTAATTATTCTATCTTCTAGAATACCTTGCTTTGTTTCTCTATTTTTAACACTTCAGTCTCGTTCACATTCATTGAAATGTGTTAATGAAAACTTCGAAAATTAAAAAAGTAAAGTATTTTTAACCTTTGCTTACTAAGTAAGAATGTTGACTCAATCTAACCAAACCTGGTTTAGTCCCTAACCTACAATCACTCGTGCTTCTCTGGACAATTTTCATTTCCAATTCATTGAACATCTTTAGCCAGTATTCTCTTAGAATAAGGAAGATGGAAAGACCAAAGCCAATCAAATATATTCATTCAGTACTTTGCTAGGAACTACAAGAAGATGTTTTTATTGCTCTTCATGGTACTTACAAACTAGTTATCCCCTCAACCTAGATTTGCCCACATATAAAAATCCAACTTTAACTTGCAAGGGGCAAATCAAATGCCACATCTGTGATGAAGCCTTTCACTACACCCTTCTTCTGTCTCCATACAACTCCATTAAGAAGAGCTATTCTGGGGCAGCTAGACAGCACAGTAGATAAAGGTCCAGCCTTGGAGTCAGGAAGACCTGAGTTCAAATCCAGCCTCAGACACTTGACACTTACTAGCTTCTGTGACCCTGAGCAGGTCACTTAACCCTGATCACCTCACCAAAAAGCACCCTTCCTCCCCCCCCAAAAAAAAATCTATTCCTCCTGCAACTCACTAAAACTTAGCACTTAGTTAATATCTTATTGGTTGTATTATACTAGAGTCAACAATCTACATGTAATTGCTAACTAGACTGTAAGATCTGCAAAAATAAGAAATCTATCATTCGTGCTGAGATCTCCTCTAATGCCTAATTCAGTAAGATTGAAGCCTTACAGAAGTAGGTACTTAAGAAGCCACACAAAGAAGTGAATAAAGTGCTGGACTTGATGTCAAGAATTCCTGAGTTAAAATCTAGCCTCAGATACTTGCAGACAGTGTGACTAGGCAAGTCATATTTTCACCAGCCTTGTTTCCTCATCTATTAATTGAGTTAATAACAGCATCTACTTCATAGGTTTTTCGTGAGGATAAAATGAGTTATATTTTACCCCATAGGCAAAACATAATGGCAAATGACAAAAGTTTTTGAACAGGGTAATGGCATTTTTAAATCTGAGTGTTAGAAAGATAAATTTGGTAGCTGTATAGAAGATGATTTAGCAAGCAAAAAGACTACTGGTAGAAAGACCAATTATGAAGCATTACAATAGCCTAGACAAGAGAAAGCATAGTCTTTGTAATTCTAATTGGAGTAATTATAATTAGAGATAAGGAAATGTATACAAAAGATTTTGAGGAGGTCCACATAATAGGTACTGATTGGATATGTGGGTTGAGGGCTAAAGAAAAATTTAAGCACAACTCCTAGATGATGAGGAGAATTGGAAGACCTTCAACAGAAATAAAAGTTTGAAAAATGGATGGGGGCAACTAACGAAAGATGAATGGTTCAATTTTGGACACATTAAGTTTGAGATTGTAAATTTCCTTAAGGAAATGACTTTTTCATTTTTTTTTTTGGTTTTATCTCTAGTGCTTCTCATAGGACACTACAAACAGTGGGTGTTAAATAAGTACTTAAAATCAATTGAAATGTCAGTGAGACATTAAGAAAGATATAAAGCTGAAGGTATTTGGAAATGTAGTATAAAACCTCAGATCACAGATTAGGGCTAGATTCGTTGATTTGGAAATCACATGTGTAAACATAACTGCATCTCAAAAGAGTAGAGGAGATTAAGCGAGACATTATGGGGGCAGGCAAGAGAAGAAGGGCCTCATGACACTCATGCATGAGGAGAACAAAGAGGATGATGAACCAGTGGATGGAAATACAAATGTCAAATAATTAGAAAGAAAACCCATATTTAAGAGTATCAAAAGCTGATGATAAAGAAAGTATTCAAGAGAATGGAATGTTTGACTATCAAAATCTACAGAGAGATAAAGAAGGTTGACTGAAAACAAAAGGTCATCAGATCTAACAGTTAAGAAATAATTATTGTCCTTAAAGATAAGGGGTTCATCTGAGTTACAGGATCAGAAGTCAGAGTGCAAGGGGTTGAAAAAGCAGTGGGCATTGAGGAAGTGGAGATAGCATGTTTATATGACTCTCCAGGAATTTGACATTTGAAAGAAAGGAGAGATATAGAATAATAATATGAGTAGATGACAAGGTCAGTGACAACATCAAGTAAAGATCTTGTTTTTCAAGGATGGTCAAATCCTCAGCATATTTGTACCACTGGGGGAAATGCCAGCAGATAGGAAGAATCTCAAGATGAGAGAAGAGGCATAAACAATCAGGCAAACTCCCAGGAAAGGTGGGGACAGTGGCATAAAAGAGGGGTTAATATTCGTAAGAAAGGTCACTTCATCCTCTGAGATGTTAGAAAATGACTAAGAGAATGGGTGATGATATACAGGAGTTTTTAGTTATCAAAGAAAGGCCTTAAGGGGTTCATGATGGATAGTGTCTATTTTGGTAGAATAGATATGAGGACCTACAGAAAGAAGGGGCAACAGTGGGGGAGGAGTTTGAAGCTTGAGGGGGGAAAAGGGGCTTTGGAACAGCCAATATAGAGAATGTGATAGGGAGTCAGAGGTGAATAAAAGATTTTCTGTGCCACAGGGAGGATCCAGTTGCTGTTAGATAACAGGTATTTGAAGTGGATGTGGTTACATGAATTCCTCCACCCTCATTTCTCAACTCAGAAGAAGGAACAAAAGGCAGATGAAGCTAACACTGGATTGAGAACTGGCAGGGGATTTAAGCACACAGAATAGTTAAGTGTTGAACTGATTAACTGTAGGGTTGACTGTTTGAAAAAAAGGGCAAAATGAGGCTAGAGCAAGAGGCAGCTAGATGGTTCAGTGGTTAGAGTGTTGGGCCTAGAGTCAGGAAAACCTGAGTTCAAATCCAGCTTCAGACTTTTACTAGCTGTGTGACCTTGGACAAGTCACTTAATCTCTATTTACCTTAATTCACTGGAGAAAGAAATGGAAAACCTCTATAGTATCTTTGCAAAGAAAACCCATGGGTAGCATGATCCACAGGGTAAAGTAGAATTGGACACAACTAAACAAGAGGGCTAGAGCAAGCAGTATAGACAAGAATAAGGAAAGCTGGAAGACCTGGAAGTAAAGTTAGTTCTAGGAGAAATGATTCAGTAGGAGAGTTGGAAAGATAGAAAATTATGGTTAAAGGTAAACTTCAGACTTCAAGCCATTCTTTTCTAACTATTCTTAGTATTATTTTTCTATACTTTACAGTTTAATGACCAGTTAAACTTAACATTTTGTTACAAACAGACTTACTTTTCTCTGATTTATACCTAAGTGCCAAACATGCAAGTCCTTGTGCTTGATTCTGTGGGAAGTAAATGACATAAAGGGAACATTTAACTTTAATACTTTGAAAAGAATACGTTTCCATTGGTATCATTATTCCATCCCCTTACACAGATGGCAGTCCCTCCATCATTATGTCTGGGATGTTATAGAGAGAAAAATTCTACCATCTAGTGAATGACCTTACAGCAAGAGATTGACCAATTTTCCTGGACTGGTCCTCAAATAATAGTCATCAAGTCAATGCATGGGCCCACATTTGAATGAGTATTATCTGATAGTTTTCTCTGTTTGAGTCCATCATTTGCAAATCAATCAATTAAGAACCAGGATTTATTAAATATTTACTATGTGTCAGTGTGCTAAGCAAAAGGAATACAAACACAATCAAAAGAGTTAGCCTTTACCTTCCAGGAGCTAATATTTTAATGGAGGAAGATAAAATACAATGAGAAGATAAAAAGGAAGGGGAAGTGCAAGGTTTTCCTGATGCAAGGGCATGGTAGAGAAAATACGGCAGAAAGGAGAAATTAAAATTGAGAAGAATTAAAGGGGTGCTTTTCCCTCTTTCCCAAAATTAAGAGAGGAAGTCCTACTGAAGAGCATTCCTATAAAAGAAGCATGCCCATGATAGATGATGGTGACCTCATGAATTATTTACTCTGGGGGAGTTGGTAAATTATGAGACCTCTTTTTTCTGAGTATTGTCACTCCCTGGACATGCTGCCCCAAAGAAAATGATATGCGAGCTTCCAGGCTAAACCTATACCCAGAAGGATTGAAGGAGATAGTAAGATAATAATAGTAGAAGACATTAATATTACTGTCTCAGAACAAAATATATCTAACAGAAAGATAAAAGCAAAATATAGAATTGAACAGAATTTGATAATTTAGAATTCAAATATTTAGGGAAGTTTCTGAATGGAAACATTAATAAATACACATATTTCTCAGCACCATGTTACACTTTTCCAACATGGATTTGCAGAGAAATTGCAAAACAAAAAAATCAACATTTTTTACACACTATAGCAATCAACTTAGGGATCAAGAAGAAAAGAAAGACTGATAAGGAGACAACAATGAAATTATCAACAAGTAGATCAAATAACAAATCAGAATAACTATTACTAAGTATCTGAAAGACAATGGTGGTAAAAATATAAACTAAAATTTCTGATATGCAGCTTTAAGAATATATAGAGGAAAAATTACAATGTTTAAAATATATATCAATAGAATAGCCAACAAATAAATCAGATCCAGATAAGAACAATAGAAGAAATACTGAAAATCAAAGTAAACAGCCAAAAGCCAAAAGGACTATGGAACTTATAAACAAAGCTAAAAGCTGGTTCTTTTAAAACACTAATAAAATTGCTAAACCATCTGCCCAACCTGATTATAAAAAGGGAGAAAAATAAGTTTAACAAAATATTAAATGAATAAAGTAAAATCACAACAAACCCAGAAGAAACAAAAAAAAACCTATCGAAATCTACTATACACAATTATATGCTGATAAAACTAAGAATTCAAAAGAAATGGGTGATCAGCTTCAAAATTATAAAAACCCAAATTAACAGAACAAAAGGAAGGCTTTAAATAATCTGACATCAAAAAAAGGAAATGAAATTAGGTTTAAAGAAACCACAAAAGGAGGAAATAAAGGGAACCCTAGTGTAGATGGAGTCATATAATCCATTATATTTTAACAGAATAATTAATACCTATACTCCATAAATTATTCTTAAAATTAAGAAAAAAGTATTGTGCTAAAATCTTTTTCATGAGACAAATGTAGTCTCAATACCTAATCATTGATAGGATAAAGGGAAGAAAAAAAGAACTACAAACCAATTCCATGAGTGAATATTGATTAACAAATTAGCAACTAGTTGGCAGTATGACAAAGTTCTGGGCCTAGAGTTAGGAATACCTGATTTCAAATTCAGTCTCAAACACTTATTAATTGTGTTAACCTGGACAAGTCGCTTAACCTCTGTTTGCCTCAGTTTCCTCAACAATATACTGGAGAACATAACTGAACCTACCTCACTGGGTTATTGTGAGGATCAGATGATATAACATTTATAAAGCACTTAACACATTGTCTATATAACATAGTAGGTACATAATAAATGCTTCTTTCCTTCCCCTCTCCTTCCTGGCAAAACATATTATAGGAATTTATAAAAAAAAAATCAGTCACTATGATCATTGGACTTATAACAAAAATTGAAAGAGACAATTCACATGTTAATAATATTAAAAACAAAAAAAATTCTAGAAGCATGTGATTATTCATTTATACTAAAATCCCTACCAAAAAAAATGGGAATGGAAGGATGTCTTATTAACATCCTAAAAGAATCTAAAACAAAAAGCAATCAACAGAATGGGAACTCCTTAAGAATAGATGCAATGTTTTTGTTTTTCCTTGTCTTTTCCAGCACTTGGAGAAGGGGCTGTCACATACTAAGCTCTTAAATACTTGTGATTGATTGATTACTTGATTAACTTGGTCTTTGAAGGATGGATGGGAATTCAATAGCCAAAGAAAAGAAGGGCAGTATAGGCCTAGAGCTGTGTGAGCACAAACACAGGGAATGTGAAGGTGATAGGAAGTAGCATCGAGATGAATCTAATCAATTCAGCCAATTTGGATTAACATATTTTCCAAACTTGAAACACCATTTCCCATTTCTATGCATATAAGCTTCTAATCCTCCATGCCTGTAATCCACTCCCTCATCTCCATACACATGCACATACATATGCACATGTAAGTGCATATAACACACAGATGGGAGTAGAAAAGATTGTGGCTATGACAAATGAAATCAAATTAAAGAAGCAGGGGAAACTCCAAGCATGTAGAATTAATCCTGGTATCTGTAATGCTTAGTCTCCTAGGGCCAGTTTTTGTGAGGATTTTATAATCACATAAGGATTTTCAGGGACCTAAAGTTAGTGCCCTAACCCATATTATGTGGAATAAACTAGCATTAAGTCAGTTAAAATCAATATTCAGTTGTCAATCAATAGAGAAACACTTAAAAGAAAACTTCAGAGTTTGGTGAGGAGTATGAGAAAGAAGTCTTTTTCCAAATGTTATTTTTTAAAACTTCTTGCACTTTATATAGCCTAGGATTCAGAAATGTAATAAGCACTTACTAGATATCCTGGGTAAAAACTATTATGTCTGTTTTCTACTAAAATGCAGAAACAGAACAGGGCCAAAAAAAAAAATGCTTAACTCAAATTCTACTTTCCAAAGAAACTACTCTAATAGTGTTAGCTGATCTGCTTTCAGAGAGCAGTTTCTCCAAACCCATTGATTGTTTCTTGCTCATAGATAATCCTGAGTTAGTACTTCCATTGATTTATGTCAGTTTTAAAAGCCCCGATTCTCTTGAATTATTCCAGTGAATTTCAAGCTGAGTAGTTCTAACTCATTTCTCTAATCTATGAACTGTATATGCAGTTTCCAGTTATTTCAGTAGAATTTGTTCAAATTAATTTTTCTGAAATACATTAAAAGAAGGCTCACATTTCTGTATATTGCATATTTCACAAATGTCCTGATGATGGGAGCTATAGTGTCTTAAGTGTAATTAAATATATGTGCATTTTTTCATAGAGCATATGTGAAAGATTTTTGACCTTTCCCCCACTATGCATGCATGTGCATGCTCTCTCTCCCTCACACACACACACACACACACACACACACACACACGCACGCACACACGCACTCTGCCCTGTTTTCCAAAGCGATAATTCTGAAAAAACAAATCTGAACATGTCACAGTGCCACTCAAAAATCTTCAGTTGCTCCCTATGGCATCTAAGATAATATCCAAAATCCTTAGATTTACATTTAAATTCTCTGCAATCTGGTTTCTACTTGTCTTTCCAGTCTTATTTCATATTTCTCCTCTTTTATAAATTTTCCATTCCAGTCAAACTGGCAACCTGAACTGCTACCTGATATCATGTACCTGACATCTCTTACCTACATACTCTCTTTCTTCAAAGCTCAGGCCAGTTGCCCATTTATGCCTAAGGCCTTTTCTGATGACTCCCAGTTATATGTACATTTTTCCTTTTGAAATTGCTTTGTATATACTTTGAATTTGCTTATCTTTTTGAACATGTTGCATCCTCAGTATGATAAAAGCTTCTTCAGGGAAGGAACTTTTGGCTTTTGATATTTTTTTTATTAATACTTAACTCGCAGGTTGTTGCAATGATCAAATGAGATACCATCTATGAAAGACTTTGCACACGTTACAATGCCAGAAAAATATTAACTATTTTTAAGCAAGAGGGTAGGGAATACGTCTGTGATTTTATTGGCATAGAGAGTAACTGGATCGGAAATCTCTTTCTACCAATGAAGATCAGAAACTTTCTAGCAGTTTTGTCTTAGAGAGTTGCCTTGAGGAAGTGCTGAGTAGCTAAGTAATTTGTCCAGAGTCACAAGATCATTGTGTGTCAGCGTCTGGACTTGAACTCAGGTCTTCCTGGTTGAGGAGCCAGCTCTCTATCCACTATAACACACTGCCTCTTTAGTTAATATATTTCATGTTATAAGTACAACTATTTGTTTTCTCAGTCAGTGCTTACTTACCTAATAAGTGTTTGTTGAATCAAAATGACTTGAGTTGAATTGAATTGAATTGAAGTGAGAGATTGGATCCTGTACTCTCTTCAGACAAAAATATCAAAATTGTAAGTTTCTTTCAGACAGTCTAATGGAGGAGAATGGGAATATTCTTAATAATAAGAATATCAACTGACATTACCACAGCACTTTGTAGGTTGCAAAGCATTTTCCATGAATTATTTCTTTTGCTTATTGTCTCAAATAATTAGAATAGACAAATAGAGATCAATTTACCAGGTGACAACCAAAGTTTTACTAAAAAATGGCAGCTGTGTTTTATATATATTTATATTATATAAATAATTGCAATAACATACTTTTAGGTTGAATATGAAGCTAAATTTCTAAAATCTGCATTTTTTACTGCAATTGAATTTTGTTTTTATATGATATAATTAAAAGGTGTGTGTTGTACAATGCTTTTTTTCTGAATGACTTCTTCATATTAATGGTCTGTCCAGAGCTAGCCTTGGGCAAGGGTGTAAAATAGTTGGCATATGTCTATGGTGACTCTCCCCTTTCTTTTTGGAAAGCCTTTCATTTTCTCTTCCCAAGTCCTTTTCCCTCTTCTACCCTATTCTTGGTTCTCCTTCCTTTTTTTAACTTAGTGGTCTACTAATTATTTAACTGAGGAAAGTTGATGAAGGCTATAGATATTACCTTCTGGAGTATAAGATTTGGTATTTTACTGGATGATTCCTGGAAGGAAAAAATACAGAGGCCACAGAATAATTAATTTCTAATGAGAGATGGAAATTCATACAAAAGCAAGAAGTGGGGAAAAATAATCATAGCAGTTGAGCAACCACCTAGTCCAATTAAATCTCAAATCTATGATGAGGATTATCATTTTCATGTTACTCATGGTAATACTGGAGGAGGTAAGGTAACTGGGGGGAAGGGATGTCTCAGTGGAAATGCAAAGAAACATGCAAGAAAAATGTATGTGAGGGTAAGAATAGAGCCACATTTGGTCATAGTGGTTGGTCATAGCTTATTTATTCTTTTATTTTCAGTTTTCAACATTCACTTTTACAAGATTTTTAATTCTGAACTTCCTCCCTCTCCCCAAGATGGCATAGAATCTGATATAGGTTATTCTTGTATGATCATGTTAAACACATTTCTACATTAGTCATATTGTGAAAGAAGAATCAGAACAAAACAGAAAAACCATGAGAAAGAAAAAATATAAAACAGCAAAAGAAAGTGAAAACAGTATACTTTGATCTACATTCAGACTTTATAACTCTTTCTCTGGATGTTGCTAGCACTTTTTATCATGAGTCTTTTGGAATCATCTTAATTCATTGCATTGCTCAGAAAAGCTAAATCTAAAAAAGCGAGTCATTGCACAATGTTGCTGTTACTAGTTGCTGTTCTCCTAGTTCTGCTCATTTCACTCAGCATTAGTTCATGTAAGTCGTTCCATGTTTTTCTGAAGTCTGCCCACTCACCATTTCTTATGGAACAACAGTATTCCACTCCATGCATATACCACAACTTGTTCAGCCATTCCCCAATTGATGGGCATCCCCTCAATTTCCAGTTTTTGACCACCACATAAAGAGCTGCTATAAATATTTTATACATGTGGCTCTTTTTTTCCTTTTTTATGATCTCTTTGGGATACAAACCTAGTAATGGTATTTCTGTATCAAAGGGTACACACAGTTTTATGGCCCTTTGGGCATAGTTCCAAATTGCTCTCCAGAATGGTTGGATGAATTCACAACTCTACCAACAATGCATTAGTGTTCCAATTTTCCCACATCTTCTCCAATATTTATCATTTTCCTGTTTTCTCATGTTAGCCAATCTGACAGGCATGATGTGGTACTTCAAAGGTGTTTTAATTTGCATTTCTCTGATCAATAGTGATTAGAACTTTTTTTTATATGACTGAAGATAGCTTTAACTTCTTCATCCAAAAACTGCCTGTCCATATCCTTTGACCATTTATCAATTGGGGAATGACTTGTATTCTTATAAATTTGACTCAGTTCTCTATATAGTTTAAACAAGAGGCCTTTATCAGAGATACTGGCTGTAAAGATTTTTTCCCAGATTTTTGTTTCCCTTCTAGTCTTAGTCACATTGGCTTTGTTTGTGCAAACCTTTTTAATTTAATGTAATCAAAATTATCAATTTTGCATTCCATAATGTTCTCTATCTCTTGTTTGGTTATAAATTCTTCCCTTCTCCATAGATCTGACAAGCAAACTGTTTCTTGCTCTCCTAATTTGCTTTTAGTTTCACCCTTTATGTCTAAATCATGTACCCATTTTGACCTTGTCTTAGTAGATGGTGTAAGATATTGGTCTATGCTTAGTTTCTGCCATACTGTTTTCCAATTTTCCTAGCAGTTTTTGTCAAATAGTGAGTTCTTATCCCAGAAGCTGGGGTCTTTGGGTTTATCAGACAGTAGATTACTACTGTGTCTTGGGTTCCTAACCTATTCCACTGATCCACCACTCTGTTTCTTATACAGTATCAAGTAGTTTTGATTTTTGCTGTTTAACAATATAGTTTTAGATCTGGTATGGCTAGGTCACCTTCCCTTGTGTTTCTTTTTCATTAATTCCATTGATATTCCAGACCTTTTGTTATTCCAGATGAATTTTGTGATCATTTTTTCTAGCTTTATAAAATATTTTTAGTAGTTTAATTGGTATGGCACTGAATAAGTAAATTAATTTAGGTAGAATTGTCATTTTTATTATATTAGCTGGGCCTACCTATTTGCAATTGATATTTTTCCAACTATCTTTATTTGTGTGAAAAGTGTTTTGTAATTGTGTTCATATAGTTCCTGAGTTTGTCTTGGCAGGTAGATTCCTAAATATTTTATATTGTCTAAAGTTACTTTAAATGGAAAACTCTGTGTATTCCTGTGCTCTCCAATGTTTTTAATAGGAATGGGTATTATATTTCATCAAAAGCTCTTTCTTCATCTATTGAGATAATCATATACTTCTGTTATTTTTGTTATTGATATGGTCAATTATGCTGATACTTTTCCTAATATTTAACCAGCCCTGCAGTCCTGGTATAAATCCCACCTGATCATATTGTATTATCCTGGTGATAAGTTGCTGTAATCTCTTGGCTAATTTATTTAAAATTTCTGCATCCATATTCATTGGGAAATTGATCTATAATTGCTTTTCTCTATTTTGGCTCTTCCTGGTTTAGGCACCCATACCATATTTGTATCATAAAAAGAATTTGCCTTATTTCCAAATAGTTTATATAGTATTGGAATTAATTATTCTTTAAATGTTTGGTAGAATTCACTTGTAAATCCATCTGGTCCTGGAGATTTATTTCTTAGGGAGTTCATTGATGGCTTATTCTATTTCTTTTTTTTTCTGAAATGGGGTTATTTAAGTATTTTATTTCCTCTTCCGCAAATATGAACAATTAAATATTCATCCATTTCACTTAGATTGTCAGATTTATTGGCTTACAGTTGGGCATTTATTGTTTTAATTTCCTCTTCATTTGGTGGTGAATTCACCTTTTTCATTTTTTATACTAGTAATGTGGTTTTGTTTTTTCTTGTTTTAATCAAATTAACCAAAGTTTTGTCTATTTTATTGGGGTTTTTTTTTTCATAAGACCAGCTCAGCTTTATTTATTAGTTCAACAGTTTTCTTAATTTCAGTTTTATTAATCTCTCCTTTGATATGCAGAATTTCTAATTTGCCATTTAATTGGGGATTTTAAATTTGTTTTTTTTCTAGCTTTTTTTTTAGTTGCATGCCCAGTTCACTGATATCTTCTTTCTGTATTTTATTCATGTAAGCATTTAGAGATATAAGATTTCCTCTAAGAACCACTTCAGCAGCATCCCATAAGTTTTGGTATGTTGTCTCATTATTGTCATTCTCTTAGAGATGAAGTTATTATTTCTATGATTTGTTGCTTGACCCACTCATTCTTTAGGATTAGATTATTTAATTTTCAATTAATTTTAGTCTATCTTTCCATGGCCCTTTATTACATGTAATTTTATTGCATGATGATCTGAAAAGAATGTGTTTAATATTTCTGCCTTTCTGCATTGGATTGTGATGTTTTTATGCACTAATACGTGGTCATCTGTGTGTAGGTCCATGGCTACAATTTTCTTAGCTTACTTAAGGAACATCCCAAGTGAACCTTTAACAATGGTGATATTAGGACTTTACTGGAGATAAGAGAGAGAGAGAGAGAGAGAGAGAGAGAGAGAGAGAGAGAGAGAGAGAGAGAGAGAGAGAGAGACGCTCCCACATGTGAAACCCCAGCAGTTCTGGGACAGAAATCTCAGTGGAAACTCTGAAAGGTTGGATATGAATCCAAAAGCAGGATATATCTGGCTAGATGTATCTGTCCTTATAGTAAGGGGTCTTGAATTTGTGACAGCACAAAGAGAATGAATGCTAGACACAGTCCAAAATTATTGTAATTCCCCTGTAATTAAGGAATGGAAACTGTGTTGCTCTGGTTCCTAGTGCCTTTCCAAGAAGAAATACCAGTACTGGAGTGGGGAGTAGGAATGATGCAAACCAACACCCACAGATGCTAAATGGAAGAATTTTAAACTCCAAATAGTCTCCACATTGGAGAAAAAAAAACCTAGTAAGGGACACAAGCATATCTGGAGCTTGAGGCTTATAAGATCAGCCTGGGTCGGGGTGGGGGGGGGGTAGTAGAGAGAGTGATACATTATGTAATAAGTAAGGGAAGAAATAAATTCCCATCACTCTTTGAATGTTTTTATTTTTTTCCCTGAAATATAGGTTCTAGACCTGTAATTTCTCCACCTTGGGAGAATTCTCAGTGTGTAAACTCCCTTCACCCCTGCAAACAGCAATTCATCTGTAAATCATGGTCTTAAGAGAGTTCTCCACAATATAAAGAAGTTTTGTGACTTGCCCATGGTCACATAGATAGACTGTATCAGAGGCAACACTTGAACTCAGATGTTCCTGATTCCAAGGCCAGCCTTCTACACATCATTTTATGCTTTCTCTGCTCCTGAATAATATGAAGTTGGTGTGGCAGGTATAGAGTGCACTGGATTTGTCTTTGAGTACAAGGTTCTTTTCTGTGGAAAAAAAACAAAGCCAATCAGTTAGTTCTTCCCCAGAAAGGAAGTGTCACTCTTCAGTAAGGTCATTGGGTGAATTTCTTGTGAGCAGTTTGTCAAACATAATTTCTGTTCAAATCCACATAATGTAAATGTTATTGTTTCACATGCAAGCAGTCGGCGTCACATCACATTCACTCAGCTATTCTTCCTAATTTATTTCTGATCCCTTAGTCACAGGTCACAGAAGATTCTGCTTTCTTGTCAGTGTACTCTGAGCAATCAGCTGTTAACTGCATTCATGGCAGTCGGGTTATGTTTCAGTTAGGTCTATGGAATAATTTAGCTCTACTGTCACCATTAACTACAACCAGACTCTGTCACTCAGCAATTTCACTGCTTCAGTCATTAGAAGGACTTCAAGGACTAAGATATGGTCTAAATTTTTCATCATCTTCTGAAGAATAAATTACATATGGTCATTGTTTGCAAGATGGAAGAACACTGCCAAAGATATTGAAAAACTACAAAATCTTTACCTGAGCGAACACACTCAGGAAAAAAAAATAATTTAGAATAAGGAAAAATAGACTTAAAACTAATGTTCCCAAAACAGAGCATGCTAAACTCAGTGCAAGGGAAGTCATTTTTCTCTAATATTTGTAAAATCTGTATCATTACCTCAATAAATGAATAGATAATTCTTGCAAAATATTTATAAGACAAAAAAAATGAACGCACAAGCTAGCAGTTATTAATGTTCTTTTGATTGCTCTTTTATGATAGCAATACATTCTGTGATTTATTACTAATTGTTCAATATCTTACCCCATTTCAGATAACTTGAGAATTAATCCCCCAGTGCTTTAAAAATTGTGCCACCTACAGAAGTTATTTCTTATAGGCATACTTGTGTAGACTAGGTGCTTTTCCCATCTCTGTCTCTATGAGCAAAATGTGTACATACATTAAGGCTATCATTGATGAAATGATAAAAGAGGGGCCTACAAAGGCCTTCCCAAATGATTTGCTACATTAAACCATGTCAGTCACAGAAATAATGGAAAGGTGAAGATGATACCATTGCATTTACTTGTCCCAGTGATCATTCCCTTCCTCTTGTTAATTTTCATTCTCTCTGTTTCTACCAGTTACTCCCCTGCTGCCTATAAACATGTCCAAATCTTCCACACACCTAAAAAGCTTCCACTTCACCCTGACATTCCCTCAAGCTATCAACCTATATCAATCTTCCCTTTCTATGCCAGAATCTGAGGAAGAGTTATAAATTCTAGCTGTTTACTTCCCTCCCATTTACTTCTCAACCCCTCACAATTAGTCATTTGGCATCTAATATTTCCATTATATTAAAATGGTTTTGTCTAAAGTTACCATCAGTCTCTTAACTGCTATATCCAATTTCCTTTTCTGAATACTCATCCTCTGGTCTCTCTGCAGCTTTTGACAGTTAACCACTGCCTCCTCCTGGATACTCTCTTTCCTCTTGGCTACCAGGACACAGCTTTTCTCTTTGTCCTACACCTACCTATGTAACCACTCCTTGTCAGTATCCTTTACCGATTCATCATCCATTTCCAATGCCTTAAAGCAGAGGTGTCAAGCACATAGGCTACATGCAGCCCACCGTACTCCCAAGTGTGGCTGAACCAAATTAAAATGGAAAAAAATTTTTAATAAAATAAAAATATAGTAAAACATATGTAAAATTAATATGTGGTTTTCCAAGTAAATATGTGGCCCACAGAGATCATTATGTTATTATTTAAAGGACCCCATTTGTATTTGACTTTGCCATTGCTACCTTAAATGTAGGGATCTGTTAAGGTTCAAACACTATATGTTGCACAATGGTTGCCTATCTGCATTAATAAAAGGGATTTTCTCACTGGGAAGTCTCTACATCTACCTCAATTAAATCACAGATCCAATCAACCAATCCAAGAGTAGTTCCAGTTTACTGGAAGAGGAAATTGAATACAATGGTATGAGAGGAGTAGCTATGAATTTCAGTTAGCTGTGTTCTCCCTATTTCCTATAGACCTGAAAAATAAAAAATCGTCTGTACCTACGTTTGAAAATTGCCTGTCTCCTTCCTCTCTCCCAAGACCCACAATGGACATCAAAAAGTAAAGTGTATTAGTGAAATATGCCTTATAGAGCTCATAACAATTAGTCTGCATAAGTTCCCACTCTGTAGAGGTGAAGACAGTTTACAGGCAAAGGCATAGTTCAGAGAGGAAGAAACAGGGGGCTTTCCATATATGCATGAAAATCACACAGAAAACAATATTTACAAAAAAAGAGACAAAAATGTTTTAGATATGAAAAAATAAGCTGGCATAAGGAATATTTCCCTTGCATGATAAAAATTAAATCAAAACATTTTTTCAATTGCTTCATGAATATGATCAAATATTTTCATGGTTGGTATAATCCATGAACATTTCTCTTTGGGCTGCTGGTTTACTTCCTGGTGTTAAAAGAGTTAGAGAGGGGACTCAGTGTGCTTTGAATTAGCAAATGAAAGCAAATAAGTATTTAGATAGTGCCTACTGTGTGCCAGGCATTGGGCTAAGTTTTTGTTGTTATTTTAGAAATTATTTTACTGAATGATTTTCATGATTACACATGTATAAAAATATTAGATTGCTTTCCATTTCAAGGAAAGGAGAAGGGAGGGACAGAATTTCGAATTCAAATTTTTTTAAAAAGAAAAAATGTTAAAAAATTTTGTTTTAATGTAATTGGGAGGAAATAAAATATTATTTAAAAAAGAAATTATTTCACAAGATCCACACAATAATCCTGTGAAGCAGGTGTTACTATTATTCCCAATTTGTAATTGAAGAAACTGGGGTTAAAGGATTTACCCAGGGTCATACAGCTATTAAGTGTCTTAGACTGAATTTGAACTTGTCTTCCTGACTCCAGGCTCAGCAGTCTCACCGCTGTGTCACCAGCTACGTCAGTATACAAGTCACATCTTTGAGTTTCATCTGTATTAGTAACATTTTTCCATCACTTTCTTAAGTTTAGATCAATCACCAGATCAAGCCCTACTTTGTAGTTCCTGCCAATTTCTGAGGTACAAATGGTCATACTGAAAATTAAACAATCAGATCTCTCAAGGCTCCAGCCCATCCCTAGATTTATGGGTCCAAAGCCAAGGGAGTTCTGAACAGAGCAGAACCATAAGAACAACATATAGGAAGAGTCTCTAGCTTAGATTACTGATTATTTCAGTCAGTAAGTTCATAAGCATTTATTAAGCACCTACTGTCTGTCAGGCAAAGAATTAATCAAAGCCTACACTATTTTATAGCTGTATCATAAAATGTTCTACCTTTCAGCTGAATGCAGAACAGCTGTATGCTGAGACATGTGGTAGAATAGATTCACAGTCAATAAAAAGTAATAGGAGTTTCATGAGGTCTAAACAATTTGGTAAGACAGATATAACACAAGAAAATTATGAAAAAGGAAACTCAGTTACCACTTAGCATTTTAAATTCTACTTTGTAGACACTGCAAAGCAACATAATATGCTACAGATCTTAAAAAACTCAAATAATGAGAAAGTGATATAAGTCTGTCTGTTGTGTTGTCCCTTTGAGACTATTTTTCATTTTTGTTTTAGTCTCCTGAGGATCTAAACATAGTCCCTTTATATACGCACAAAGGCCCTATGATTTTGGCAATGTATGGAGCTTCCAGGTCACAAATCAGCTATGACTCAGGAGGTAAGTCTTAGGAAACTATGTGAGAAGCACAGAGAATTCCTCAGGGTCACAGAGCTAGGCAGAATCAAAGGCAGGGTTGAATAGAGATCTTAGGACACTGGACAAAGATGGCCCCTGAGGTCTGTGGAGCTTCAGATTTAAGAGCCTATGGTCTTTCCAAGCCCAAGTCTAGTAGTCTATCTACCATGTAACCCTACCTCTACATAGGAAAACATTTGACTTTATTTTGTGGGGGAGGGGATCTCATCGTGTAAAGGTAATCCTAGTGAGGAAACTGCCTCTACCAATTCATCTTGGCAATGCAAGTTACTATTCAACTTGCACTAAAAAGTTGTAACTTGCGCCAGCATCACATTGGTAATATGTGTTGGAAACAGGACTTGAACTCATATCTTCCCAACTCTGAGTACAATTATCACACCTATCCATTGCAACCCACTTCCTATCACCTTGCCCTTAGTGCTTATACTGAGCTATTGAATGACAGCCTACAAGACAATAAGCAGGCAGTAGTAAGAACAGTATTGAGTTAATTGATGGTTATAAAATGCACTTATTACTAGAAAAGCTCTAAGGCATTTCCTCCATTCTCTTTTGTGGTCCAGTAGTTTATGCAGCAATAAGAATTCTGTGGGTTTGGCAAAAGTTCAATGGACTTCTGTTTTTAATGCAGCCCACAATATGTATCCTTTGGATTCTTCACTCCTCTAAGTGTTTCCTAATGGTTCAAGAGCTAATGGAATTTCCTGTTCAGTATTTTCAAATAAAATAAAATCATTTTTTTCACACACATGTACTTGGATGTTGTGTAAAAATGCTAGAAACTTTATTCCATTTTGGTTTTTTATCAAATACAACACAGAGTAGAAAAAAGCAAAAGTTTTGAAGTTAAGCAGAAATGGCTAAAAATCTTAAGTCTTAACCAGTTTTCACTTACAAGAAAATGTTCCTAAGTAGTTTCATGGCCCACAGACAAAATCAGAAATTATGCTTTGTGACTATTAAACTTGACATTATCTGGAGTGGGATCATAATGGTATTTACAGATGGTGAAACAGAGCTCTATGGAAAACCAAAAGAAGCTTTTTAGAAGTAAGTTTTATTCATCAGTGTCAATAAATGAGAACAAGCCCTACATGCTCATGATATTCTACTAGATGCCATACAATGCTATATAAAGCACTATGATCCATGCTCTAGCGCAGTAATGTCTTGTACATAATAGTTAGAAATGTTTGGTTGACATGAATTGAATTGAATAACTCATTGGTGTCCTCTGAAAACATCTCCTCCACCCATTGGGTAAGTGACCTAATTAAAGAAGTGACATAATTCTATACATTCTGAGGTAGGCTAGTATTTTTCTCATTTGCCAATGAGAAAACAATGATTCAGTATGGCAGAGCAAATTGTGGCAACTCAATAATCACTCTGTGGCATGCATACTGTCTATTTCCACTTGGACAATTCACTTGGCAACAGGGACTGAAAATGGAAACAGGAAAATAACATTTTAGTTATATTCATACCCTTTCCTCCATTACTCACTCCAAATTCCCACTCAACATAATGCCAAAGGGACAAACTAGAAAAAGGTGTATCAACGGATTCATTTAGACTATAAATATACAAACTCTCCAGCAGGTGTTCTACCAAGCCCCAGGTGCACAGCTGGCATTCTGTCATGAAATAATCACTATTTATAATGTTACTTTCGTTACTATAATTTGCTTAGTGTATAAACTGCCTACCTTGTTTGGATATTCAAGAAATATTAGAAACCTGAGAAATGCATGACATTAAAAAAATAAAATAAGGTAACATACTGAGAAAAGGTTGATCCCAATTTTTCCTCCATAAAGAAGAGGAAAATATATTTCCAGCAAATGGAAAATGAACCTTCTATAAATCTGAATGACTTATTTGAGTGGTACACAATACACCACAACAATGAAAAGGTGGGGAGGAGGACAGCAAATTTCTGTTCTCAAATTTACTGTACAAGTTCCTCAGCTTCATTTCCTCAACTGTGAATTGGAAAGAACAATATTACCAAAGTCTAGCCATGAAGTCTAATGAATAAATACTGTTGTAAAGTGCTTCCATGCTTAAATGGCTAATAATGAGCACATCTGAATTGTTTCCAAGAAGTGATTACTCTCATGCTATTTGCTGCCTTTAAAATCATTACTTTTCCAGTTCACACAATATGAAGGAACGATATATTTTTGGAAAAAACTCTTCAAATATCTTTTGATCCAAGAAACACAAAGATCATTTGGGATGTATTTATCAATATGGATGCCCTTAAAACCACACCACAGAGCAGCATGTCAAGGCTACCAAGTTCAAATTTTACCAGGGATTGTTGTCTTTGGGATTTTTCTTTCTTTTTTTGAAAATTTTTTAATTTATTTTTAATTTTCAACAATCACTTCCATAAGCTTTTGAGTTTTAAAATTTCTCCCCCTCCCTCTATGTTTCCCTCCTGAACACGGAATGCAATCTAATATAGACTTTACATATACATTCCTATTAAATATATTTTCACATTAGTCATGCCGTAAAGAAGAATTAGAACCAATAGGAAGAACCACAATAAAGAAGAAACAAAACAAAACAGAAGGAAAAAAAGAGCAAATAGTATGCTTCAATCTGCATTCAGATTCCATATTTCTTTCTTGGTATGTGGATAGCATTTTCCATCATGAGACTTTCAGAGATGTCTTAGATCTTTGCATTGCTGAGAAGGGCTAATTTCAAAGTTAGTCATCACACAGTATGGTTGTTACTATGTACAATTGTTCTTCTGGTTCTGCTCCCTTCACTCAGCATCAGACCATACAAGCCTTCCCAGGTTTTCCTGAAGTCTACTTGCTCATCATTTCTTATAGCACAATAGTATTCCATTACATTCATATATCACAACTTGTTCAGCTATTCTCCAATTGATGGGCATCCTCTCAATTTCCAATTCTTTGCCATCACAGAAAGAGCTACTATAAACATTTTTTTACATGTGGGACTTTGGGGTTTTTCTGATGGATCCAAGTAAAATCTTTGAATATTGATTAATTTCAGAGCATTTGAATCTCATTTAAAAAGAAATATCAATGAATAGGTATATCTTGTGGCAGACAGTTATAGTACTTATCTACATACTTTATCTCTTTTCCTCCCCCATTTATAGTTGAAGAAACTGAAGGTCAAAAACGTTAAATCACTTGACCAAGTTCCCACAAGTAGTAAGTTGTAGGGCTGATGCTAATTCCCAGATCTTTTGAAGGAAAGAGCAAACCTGTCTCTACACTGTGTTGTTCCAGTTTATTAACAAATATACTGAAGCAACCTGCCCCAATGTAATCTAGAATCATGTCTCTTTTCCAGTATTTCTACTGTATCTATATTGTAGCTAATGTAAGTAACTTAGGAAACAGCTAGGTAATATCACATATAAAGAATTGAAATTTGAGTCAGAAAAACCTGAGTACAAATTCTGCCTAAGACACTTAACTGTGTGGTCCTCGATAAGGTCCCTTAATATATCTCAATCTCAAATTTTTCATCTACAAATTATGGATAATACATCCTCACAATATTGTTGTAAGTTGCAAATGAAATAATATATGTAAAGTACCCCACAAACCTTAAAGCTCTATATAAATGCTAGCTATTATTATTGATTGAAAGAAAGTGGAGAGGAAGAATGCAAATGTTTGCTTGGTATTGTTTCCATTCAGAAGGAAAAATGGGATAGCAACAAAGGTTCTTTGATGAACATTTTACCCTTGGAAAAAGGGATGGATGTTAGGAGAAATGCAAAGGATAATTATAAAAACTTTATCACCCACGTATCTTGTAATACTCTTCTCTTATTGTTTTCTACTGTAATCACCCAAAGGCCCTCTTGGAAGCCTTGGTGAAAAGTTAGTAACAAAAGAGCAGTACCTCCTGAGCCACTATTATATTCAAGTGGATGGTTACTAAAATGAGGACCTTGCTGTAACTCACAGGTTCCCCCAATCTGGATCCAAGTTCAGATAAAAATGCCACAAAAGTTTTTGTAAAATCCTTTGAAACCACTAACAACTGAGTGCTAAGAAAATGATTTTATGACATTTTCCTATGCACATGACATGCTTTTTTTTTAGCCAACTTTCAACAGGCAATCTCTGTCTCTTTATAGAAGCTAAGTAATCTTTTTATCACACACACCCCACACACACATACCCCAGTTCCAATTATTTTGGCACCAAGATTGCTACAAATCTCTTCTGCCTAAGTCTAAGCCCTAAAAATGTTACAAAGCCTTGTGACTTTATTGGTGCACCGGGTCATTACTTCTTTTTGGGAAAAAACTTGTCCTATTGTTTGAAAACACCCTCATATCATTCCAACGAACCCAAATGCTGTTAAATAGGGAAAATTTTGTCACATTGCTAGTATACAAGCACAGCTTAAAGCATATTAACACCAGGAGAAATCTTCACTTCACTATTGAAAGTGCCCTCCATGGCAACTTAGACAGTGGTCCAGGGCAGCTTACTCTGGAAGCAAAGTTAAACCAGAAAGCAGCAATATGGAAATGATAATGTCAGAGAAATCTAGAAAAGTTCCTCCCATATTATCTAACCTCAACCTTCTGGAATAGAAAAACTTTCTTACTTGCATAAAAGAGGAAAATTGCTCATTTGGATAGATCCATCTTTCAATGTCTTCCTATACTATGGGGCAAAAAAATAAAATACATTTCAATTTCTTAAGGTCTGTCAATCCAAACACTAAAAAGTTATCCAAAAATTATATATACGTATTACATATGAATACATGTATATATACACATATATATGTGTGTACATGTATAATATACAATATATTATATACATGTATATGTGTATAAACTTTTTTAAATGGTCCAGAAGATGATTTACAATATTCCTATTTACATATAATTCCAGATGCTCTGCATCTTACAGCCTCACATAAAAGCAAGATTGTTTTTATTCTTTGCACATCTCTGTGGATTTGAAGACTGTACCTTTTTCTGTGTTGCTTTGAGGTCGGCTTCTATGGAATAAAAATCACTTGATGTTAGTCAACCAAAATCATCCTTTTTCTCTTCCTATTGACCACCATAGAATAATCAATTGACATTTGGCATCGTCTGATTTATAATAATTCAAGTTGGCAGCAGCATAATTTAGAAACTGACTACTGGGCATATTCTGGTAGTGAATTGAATCCATGTATAATTCAAACTCAAGACTAAAAATTACATTTAAATAATGTTAATCTTGTGACAACTTGACAAAGTCTACTGAAGTCAATATTAAGGCTTCTGTTCTTTCATTAATTCTAATGTTTGCATAAGGGAGAGAGTGAAAGGTTTGGGATTTGTGTACAGAATCTTAGTTTCAGTTATATTGTACTTCTTATTTCTTTTGTTATATCCCATACACAGGGGAGCAAATTCTCTTGCCAAATTGAAAAAACACTCTGAGTTCTGTTAAATCATATGTAAATTGCACCAATGATTTTCTACTGGCAAAAAAAATTATTTTGAAAACTATTGGAACAATGCTTTTATTTATTTTCTTATTGGGGAAGGGTTAGTGAATTTTTTTTATTCTGCATGTAAAAACTAGCATGGATCTGGCCTTTGAGTACAACAAGTGAATGGCTCCACATACAGACATATGAATGGGGACGGGGCTGAGGAAATAATTCTAACACAGTTGTAATAACACAAAGCTAGTTCTTCCAACACAGTTCCAGGTGATCAGGTACAAATTTAGATTAGGCAATGTTGCCAAAGAATTGAGATCATCATAGAAAGCCTTAGGTGACAGGGGAGTTAAGAAGCTGAGGTCCCAGGCAAAAAAAAAAAAATCACAACTCACCTGATACATAGAGCTGCCCATTTTTGGTACAGTAACAGACACCTAACCATGGTGATGAGTGCTTGAACTAGCCCAAGGGCCCTGCTAGTGACAGAACTTAATTGACCTGAGGGTTTCACAAGTCTTTCCCTTTAAATGGCCTTTCTCTTTGGGTCTTCCACAATTCTGGTAGTTATGGCCTTATCTGTATAAATATTATTTCCTTCTCATTAGATTGGAACAACTCACATATTTGAAGAGACTCAGTCACATAGCTAATAAGGTTCACTTTGAGCAAGAGGCAGTTGCAAACTTTTGTCATTCACAGCCTTTTCAATGTGTTTTACACTTTGGTCTCGATGAGATCATCTCCTGCCACCTGGACGCCTGAAGTATCATTGAAGGACTTCCAAGCTTCCCAGTCATTCTGGTGAAAGGGATCTTTAATAGACACCCCTGGATGGTCCTTTATAAAGGCCTTGAACAGGTCTTCAAATTCATCAGGGAAGTTTTATCTGCTGAGGTCATTGGACTAGAAGTCCAAAGTGTAATTCCCAGATCAGAAGAGTTCAGAGGCAGCAACATCTATGCCAATTATGACATTATCTGTATAAACCAGTCTTACCAATAGCATTATTTTGTGCCTCCAGGCTTAACTCAAAAAAATACATATATTTGTAGGACTATATTAGGTACTTCTAGAAAGAACTCTGCACTTAACAATTCAACTCCATTAATCCCGCTCAGATATAAGTAACTTGACAACTTTTTGACAAATTTGAGTACTGAACACCAAAACAATTGAGTAACTGTCTGTTATTCAATGATGAAATTATGGAAACTCACATCTTTTTATCCTCATTTCAGGTCACAGGTCACAAGTTTTACCCACCAGACTGTAGCTTACCATTATTTTCTACAAGATGTAGAGCTCAGTTTCCCTCTACCACTCAAGGATTTGTTGGCTTTCAAATTCAAACTCAACAAACATTTACTAAATGTCTGCTATGTATAATAAGGTTCTGTGCTAGGTGCAGAAAATACAAAGGGAAAAAACCCAGCAATCAAAGGGCTTACATTATTGTGGGGATATGTGTGTGTGTGTGTGTGGTGTGTGTGTGTGTGTATGTGTAAATGTATATGCATGTAAGTATATATCTATATCTATAAAGTCATATACACTAGATTCTAAAAAGTCTTAGTGTAGCTCTAAGCTATTAAAGCTAAAACCTCACTAAGACTTTTGGGATCTCCAGTATATAGTTTCATACCTATAAAGCTATACAAAGTCTTACATATCTGTATTACACATAACTATACAAAGAAATTTCAACCTGGAGAAAGCACTCATAAATGGGGAGATAAGAAAAGTCCTCATGTAGGGATGGCGCCTCAGTGGTATATTGAATGAAGTTAGGGATCAGGCAAATGTGAAGAGGCAAAAGATTGTATGTGTGGAATTGAGGCTGTGTATGAGGAACAGCTAACAAGGCAGTTTGCTTGGAATGAAGAGTGAATGCTAGGGAATAATATGAATTGACCAAAAAACTAAAGCTTATAATTTCTACTTGAATGACTTATCCACTGAACATCTCAGCAACTGAACCACAGCCCTGATCAGTTGATCTGGGATATAATTTACCAGACAGCTGAATTACATTCAGGTAGTTCATTGAGTATTGTTACCCAAACTGTCATGGCACATGATCACCTCTGCTGACCCCAAGTTCATTAATTGAAACCATCACTTCTCTGCTTTGAAACCACAGGGAATGCTAACAAAGAGGCACAAAATTCTTCATTGGGATCAAACAGCAAAGCAGTCAATTATGCCTTTCATGTGAAGGGAGAGAAGACCAGAATCTCAGAGCTCAGCAATGAATTACCATCCTGAATACTGAAGTTCAAGTTCTGAAATTAAAAGGTAGTGTGATTTCAGAATGAGGCTGCCTTAGAGCAACCCAAAATCCTGACAAGTAAATTGATTTAGAGTGGTTTTAATGGGCTCCCGACAATAATGCTTTTCAGGAGTTTGTCTATTCTTCTTAATTTTGCACTTACGTGCACTCTGTGAATCAAGAAGGGTCACCTTTAATTTTTTTGGTAGGGCTTCTGATTAAATTAGATTTCAATGAACTCAACTTTTTGAATGCATCATTATTTCAATCTGCTCAATGAAGCTTAGTTAGAGTTTGTGGCAAATAAGGAGTTGGGGGCAGGGTTTTGTTGGGTTTTTTTTTAATAATTCCTGCCTAATTAGGATGAGTTCAACTTAATGAGTCATGAGGTTTCTAATATCCTATTTTCTCATGTGGACCAAAGATAAATAGTCATCAATGACTATGATAATAGCAAACATTTACATATATCATTTGATCCTCACAATAACACTGTGAGGTAGGTGCTATGATTCTACCCATTTTACATATGAGGAAATTGATACTGAGAGAGGTCAAGTGACTTGTCCAGTGTAACATGCTAGTTAGTGTTTGAGGCCAGATTTGAACTTTGATCTTCCTGACACTAATTTCTGTGCTCTATTCACTGCCCCCTAGCTGTACAGCATCCTTACAAGCAACCCAGCACTAAAAGTTGCTAGAGGTATAAACCTGGGAAAATTACTTAACCACTCTAAGACTCAGTTTTCTCATCTGTAAAGTAGAGATAGTAATATCTACTTAGTCTGTCTCATAGGATTGCTATAAAGATCAAATGAAATTATATGTACAACGTATTTCACAACTGTAAAGGACTATTTAGGTGTCAAATATTATTATAATGCCAGGTTTATGGAGAATTATTCTGTAACAGACTGAAGGGATAGATACAATTACATGCTTTCTGAAACAATTTGCCGTAGTACAACATGCTCCTGGTTACAGCCTTTTTTTCTGTGTCATCTATATTGAGGTATACTCTGAAAAGTTTATGAAAAGGCAGAGAAATATTAACTTTGATTTTAATAGAGATAAATGTGTATCTCTCATTGTAATTTTATTTTAGGGTGGTGTTCTCTTTAATGCTTTTTCCCCATGTCAGTCAGGAACAAAACTGGAGAAATCTAATATCTTGTTAAAGAATAACAAAAGTTAATGCCTTGAAAGTGGAATTTCAATAACCCACATAATGTATTGTGGTAACCCTCATTCAAACCTTTAATCATTAGTGCTTAACTACTACATACTACTAAAGGGAGAATAATTTATGAAGAAATTCCAGTTTTATACCTATAATTAATTTAATCATAATTAATTTAAACAGTTATCCTCAAAACTATTAAAAGGACAGACTTACTAAAATACATGTTCAGGAGTCACCAGCATTTCATATTATTCTATAGCAATGGTTTATCTTTGGGTCATGGGAGAAGACGGGGGAAAAACATGATTAATGTATTTTTTTTTCATTCCACTAAAGACAAACAAAGACTTTTAATACTGTCAATTTCTGTGGAGTTATGTTGATGAAATATGTTCTCTTCTTTTTACCCAATAGGTGAAGATTGTATGAAATTTATGCAAAATTCTTTAATTCATAAATTTATCTAGCCATAAAAATTAAGCCTATACCAACACTTAAGAAAAACTGAAAAAAAGCATCTAATGAAAATCATTCAAAAGTCTTAACAAAATTACTATATTTCACTCTCTATTGTATAGTAGTTTGATATGGTTCCCACATGAATTTGTTTTTGTGGTGTATTTCCTACAGGAAGATTCGTTCACTCAAAAAAATTCATTTAATCCTTATTATATACAAGACATTGTGCTAGACATTGAGATCAAGTGACAGAAAGGAAACAATTCTCAGCACAATTACATTTTATCGCAGTATCAAATATATCTCTATCTATGTATATGATGGAATCCTAATAAAGCCCCAATATTCTAATTTCCTTATAGGCCCCAGTGAACAGCAGGCCCATTGCCCCTATCTAGCCACTGCCACTCCCCTAACTCAATATCCTAACTTCTTCATATATGCCTCACTGCTCACTAGAACAACAGGTGTGTCCATTCCTCACATTTCCCACAGAAACAGCAGGTGCCTCCATGCACTCAACCACAACCACATCCATCTAGTCTCAAACAGGACCACACAATACTCAGCCAATCAGAAAACAGCATCACCAGGAAGTCCAAGCAGGTTGTGGACCCCAAAACAATAGAGGGGATTTTCCCTAAATAGGCACCCATGCAGTAATGGCAAAAGCTACTGTCCTTTAGGTGAACTTATGACATAGAGAGGCTTATTATAATATCATTATCATACATACATACTCACCCAAATGGGTTTTTCTGTATGCATTACGTGTAATCACATGCACAATTTCACTGAGGTTGGGACCCCTCTCCTATTACCTAATATCTTAACAAACCCCTCCTGCTTTTTTAATATTCATAATTTCTGTTATGTAATTGCATATTAAACCTATAAATATCTATCTTGCTTTCACTAAAGTTGCTGATTCCTCTTAGAACTTAGCCCACTTCATGAGAGGCATCAATCTCAATAAATGCCTATACTTGGATTAGAGGTGGTCGGACTATGAATTCTCTGAGACAGTTCCACCACAACACATCATGAAACTGCAAAATATAGATATGTCTATCTATCTAGATATGGAGAGTGAATGCTAGGGAATAATATTAATTGATTGAATTATCTTTTTTATCACACTCTGTCATGGAAATGCTTGTTTTATTCCATAAACTGAAAATAAATATAATAAATATGATAAAATAATAAAATAATAAAATATAAAAATATAAATATAAATATAAAATAAAATAAATTTTAAAAACTAAAAAAAACCTAAAGCTAACATTTTCTAATTGAATGAATTATCCACTGAACATCTTGTCAACTGAACCAGCACCCCGATCAGTTGATCAGGGACATAAATTACCAGACAAATTAATTACATACAGATAACATATAAAAATGTGTCTATTGATAGATATCTACCTAGCTATATATACATGTATATGCATGCATAAACACATACAAAAGGATAATTTGAGGAGTGCAATGGCAGTTACAGTTGGGAAAACAGGAAAAGGTATCTATAAGGTATGTGAGAGTTTGGGAAGCTAAGGATTCCAAGATGCAGAAGTGAGGATGGATTTTATTCTGGGCATTAGAGACATTCTAGAGATGGAAGATGGCATATCAAGTTCACCAAAGAGCTAATAGGCCATTTTGGCTGGCATAAAACCTGGGTGAAAGAGGTTGATATGAGATAAGCCTAGAAAATTAAGGCAGAGCCAGATGGTAGAATACTTAAAATGCTAGGCTAAGGAGTTTGTATTTTATTGTAAAGGAAATAAAGAGTCACTGGAGAATATTATTTTGACAGCTGCACAAAGGATGGATTGGAAAGGGGAGACTGTAATCAGCAAGTACAAATAGGGAGTTATTTAAATAATCTAGTGAGAAGTGATAAAGATGATGATGTTCGTGTGAGGAGAGAGAGAGAGAGAGAGAGAGAGAGAGGAGAGAGAGAGAGAGAGAGAGAGAGAAAAATATGAGAAATATCCTAAAGGAAGAATTAAGAAGACTTGTCATATGATTGGATAAAGGGGTAATGGATGGACAAATCAAGGAGTTCTTGAAGGTTGTGAATGTGCATAACTATAAGGATGGTTTTGCCCTAAATCGAAAGTGTAATAGAGGAGTGAGTTTGGGAATTAGGGAATTAGGGTATTTCTCTTTCAGAAATGTAGAATTGGAGAGATTAATGACACATTTAGGTGAAGATTTCTACTAAGAATGATCATTGAACCTATGAAAATATCACAGGAAACACTGTAGAGAGAGAAAAGACAAAAGGGCAAAAAGAGACTTGGGGAACAGCTGAATTTTGGAGATAGTAGATTGATAATGATCCAGTGACGGGGATTTAGAAGTAATAATTAAAAAGCTAGGAGAAGAACTTTGATAGAATTATGTCACAGTAGCCATACGAAGAGGACATAGTTCACAAAGCCAAAAGCTGCAGAATTCAAAGAGAATGAGAATTGAGACTCAGCCATTGGATTTAGCAGTTGAGATTCTTTTTGCAAGGAGCCTCTTGGAGAGTTTGGACAAGATCCCAGGATGTATCTCAAGCCTCCTGATAGAAATCCCACATTATTATGTCACTTTATGCTTAATAATTGTTTTTAAATCACATAGATGACATCTCATCTCCTTTAAAAATTAACTTAAAATAGTTCTATACTATAACTCTTTTACTGATAAAATTTGTTTTTAAGTGACCTGCATTTCCATATATGTCCCTTCTACCACTGCAACCCTCCTCCCTCTAATGAATAAAAAAGAAAAGAAAAAGAGAGAGAGAAAAACAGTTCAGTAAAACTAACCAATGCACCAATGATGTCCAAAGCCATATATTTTGTTACACACCCACTGTCTCCCCCAGCTCTTCACAGAAGGCAAGGAGGTTATCTTATATCATTCCTTCTTTGCAATCCAGATTGATCAGTATGATTATACAGCATGGTTTCACTTGTTGTTGTTGAAATAACTGCACATATTTTTCCCTTTGTTATTACCCTTTTGTTTCAATTCAAATATTTCTTATATTCTTCGGTATTTTTCATATTTATCCTTATGGTATAATAATATTCCATTATATTTATTACCACAACTTGTTTAGGTATTCCCCAATGGATAGGGAGCTATTTTGTTTCCAGGTCTTTGTAAATATAAAAGCAGTGTTTATCTATAAATAGTTTAGTTTGGGGGGATTTACTTCCTATATTATAATAGCTTGGGATGTAGGTACTGCATTGAAATTCTGGGTCAAAGAATAACATTTTAGTCACTTTATTAACATAATTCCAAATAGCTTTCCAGAATAGTTGAACAAATTCGCAGCTTCACCAATAATATATTAGTGTGCCAATCTTTTCACAACCACTCTAATGTTGAACTTTATCATAATTGCCAATTTTCTGAGTATGAGGTAAAACCTCAAAATTGTTTCAATTTGTATTTCTGTTATCATTAGTGATTTGGACCACTCTTTCACATGGTTATTTATAGTTTGCAATTCTGCTTTCAAGAACTGTTCATTCACTACCTGCCTATTCAAGAATGGCCCTTGAAATTGTGTCGCATTAGTGTAGGGATACATGATGTGAAGGCTTTTTTAAAAATGCCTTATTGTTTGATATTAGTTGTACTGCCTTTGTTAATGCAAAAGCTTTTCTATTTCATGTAAACAAAAATACCTATTATCTTTTGTGATTGCTTTTATTGTCTGTTGAATTATGAATTCTTCCCTAGTCATAGGTGTGAAAAGCATCTTATTTAGTGGTCTTCTAATTTAAAAAAAGCAGGCAATATACAGCATAGCTATTAGTTGCAGACCAAGTCCAAAATGCCTCTTCCAGCCCTTGAGACTAAGGTCTGATCTTTCTACACTGCATTTAACCCCTACATTAAAACAGGAGCACAAATACTTTCACTAGGTCTGGAGGATGTTCATCCTTTGGAGTGTGTTTACCCTAACATGAAAAAATTCAAGATGTAAATCTTACCTACTATGGTTCTCAGAGAGTCAGCTATCTTCTAGCCTTCACCTTTTCTCTCTCTGATTTAGGTCCAACTAGTTATTGAGGGGTCTGTGGATTTATCCAATCAAAATTTAGCTCTTCAGACTCCACTCACTGGACAATCTTGCCTCTATATTTGACACTGCTACATTTTCATGAGCTCTGGGTACATGACCTTGACATAATTGAGTCAATTCTTCACAAAAGCAATCAAACTTACTTGCTCAGGGAAGGAAGGAAGGGAACAGAGAAGAAAGAAAGAAGGAAGATGGGAAGGATCGAGGGAGAGAGAAAAGGAAAAAAAAATGCATTTTAAGTGCTTACTATGTGTGAAATGCTGTGCTAAGTAATGGAAATACAAATAGAAAAGCAGAGATAATTCCTGTTCTCATAAAGCTAACATTCTAATGAGGTACAACATATATGAGGTTTCAGCTACGAATCAGATGGAATGGTCTCATGGTCCTTAGGGTTCAAGGAAAAGTAGACGATAAGATATCTTCTTTAATGTAATTTCCTTTAACAAACAAATACGTTTCTTATTTTGAAACATTCAATAGTGCCAAGGACTTAGGTCTTATTTTCTAAGTCTTCAATAGCTGTAGTTACTGAGAAGGTAAGTTTGCCTCACCTGTAAAGGTATTTGCCATGCTGCATCTCCCTAGGGGTAGCTTGATATCAGTATAACTGTGGGGCCTGAGCTAGATGCAAGATCAATGGTTTTAAAGGCACAAGCACTTCCAGGGTTCTTGAGTTTAGCTCATTATAAGTGGCAGTCATTTGTTGATGTTGGTAGTCGTGGGGAAGATCCTCCCTCCTCCAAAAGAAGCAGGGCTAGGGGGAGTGTTTGGAGGGGCAAGGGTGAAACTGTTATTCCAATAGCTCTTGGGTTCAGGATCCTGAACTGTCTTCTGTTTCCATCAGGGTCTTAACAGAGATGGTAGTCTAGGTAGTGATAATGATTTGACTTGCCTACTACATGCCACTTCCTGTCTCTCCCTCAGAGTGCCCTTGATGCATACTATTATTTTTGTTCAACATAGAATCTATGCAAACTGAAAATGTACATTTCTTAGAACTGTGCTTGGCTCAATTTTATGTTTGGTGAACTTTTGAGATCTGGGAGAGTAGTAAGCTCATAGCAATTCAATAGAAGTTTTATTGTTTCATCATACATTGCATTCTAGTTATTATGTATTGCTTGTCTAGTGCCCCATAGCTATGGCGCTGTGAAGGGCCAAAGAAGTACAGACATCTCTGGAGGTTCAGCTCACCATTCCGGTAGGTTTGGTAATCAGACAGAGATACAGAAACTCATTAGTTGGATTCTTATCTCAGTCTGCAATGAGGAATACAGGATCCAGCATGAACTTGAACTCCCAAGATTCATCTTCTCCTTAATATCAGTTGTCTCTTCTCTAGGAGGAACCTTGGCTAGCACATTACTATTAGGGTGAGTGAGTTTAGCAATCTGCTCTGACAAAGAATACTGCTACCAGTGTAAGCTACCTGGCTTCCATCTCTCCAACCCTGAGCATGTCACTTTTAACTCACAACCTTGACTTTCATAACTTCCTATCACCACCTTCTCTCTTATTCCCTATGCTAAAGGTCCTGTACTCAGAGTAGCAAGTGGTAACAGCAGCTGTGGAGCAAAAGACACTGCATCACAGTCATTTATTTAAATACACACACACACATACACATACATATACAGTATATATACATGCATGTATGTGCATATGCACCTATGTATATACATACATACATGTGTATATTAATAAATGACACACAGTAACTTCAAGATTAACCATTTTGTGTTACTATTTGGGAGGAAAGAATTTTATCAAAATTTCATTCTGTGCTTAGAATCACTAAGTTTCAGCCCCAAAAGATTATTTTGCAAAACCTGTTTTCTTCTCTCCTTAATCACCTTTTTTGAAATATCTCCCTTCTCACTGCTGTGGAATGGATTCTTTCAGGCATCACTACCTTTAATAGTATTTATTAAGCACCCATTAGATGCATTACCTCATAGTTTGTCTTAACTTTCTATCACAGGGAACAAATGTGGTCTAGCAGAGAGAAAGGTTGCCTCAGAGCTAAGAAAACTAGTTCAAGTCTCACGTGTAATATATACTAACAGTATGTACCCAAGTGAGTCTTTAAGCTCTCTTTGTTCTAGGCACCTCTCTAAGACTATAAATTGCATGAAAAGGCCTACCTGAATTAGTAGAGGGTTTACTCATCTAGAATTTCTCTGTATCACTGAAATCAGAGGTATACTCCCAGTTCTGTCACAGAAATGAATCTTAGCATCTCAGTTACTCTTTATGACTACTATTGTAACTATTTCCCTCCTTGTAATTCCTACAATACAAGCTTTCCTCATTATTCATCTAGAAATTAGCCTAAATGAGAAAAATCACCATATATTGTTAGTTAACTTTTCTCACATATGTTTAATCTCCCCCAACAAATCTCCTAGAGGGTAGGAAATATGGCTTTTATTTGAATCAGAAGATATAAGATGAATTTCTTTGTCTTCCTCACATTGTCTAGTACTATGTACTTGAGAACATTTTTTTTATTCAAATCTAATTTAGCTCGGAAGGGTTTTTTTTTTCAGCCTGTTAGCTGTAGTGGAGTACATCTGTATAGCCAAAATAGCTTCAACAAGAGCAAAGCTCCGGAAGGGAAGAATAGCTCATTTCATTGAACTATACCAGTTAAGTACATAAATTAAATCCATTTTGTTTATGAAGCATATGATTTATATTTGATCATACAAATAAGCACAAATAAGAAATGAGACCAAGTCTAAAGAAGGGAATGGTAGGGAGGAATTTTGTTAATTCTTGTATGTGTAGCTTAAAAGTCCATGACTAAATTTCCCCCTGCAAGTGAGAAATAAAATATAACACAACATTAGAAACTGAAAATTAATAATTGCTTATAAAAATTATTTGGGAAATAAGCTTTTTTTAAAGCTTATTTAGAAATTTATTGTAATGTAGCCATAGTATTACTAAAAGTAAATAATACAACATTAGGAATCCATGGTTTGCCAAAATTTAGCTTACCATGTGATCAACTTGACGTCAAGCTATGGGAAATAAAAACAAAATTCATCTGAAAGAACAAAAGTCAAGAATATCAAAGGATTCAATTTTTAAAAGTTAAGGAAGTAGGCCTAGCAGTTCTAGATTTCAAACTATATTTCAAAGTGGTAATCATCAAAACAATCTGGTACTGGCTAAGAATAGAGTGGTGGATCAGTGGAATAGATAAGGTAAACAATACAGTAGTAATTGACCATAATAATCCAGTATTTGACAAGCCCAAAGGACTTCTCATTTAGCATGTAGTATATTTCCTTTTATTGCCAGTAATTCATAGGGTTATAGATTTAAAAATGATCTATCACCTTATTTGATCAAAACTCTGCATTTTCTAGAGGAGGAAATGGGGGCTCAAGGAGGTTAGGTGACTTGTGTAAGGTTATATAGGTCATGACAGAGTTCAGATTTGAACCTAAGACTTCTTTTCTTTTTTCTAGTGTTCTTTTTAATGTACCAGGTTGCCTCTTTTTAAATATTATTGACTTGTGTGCCCAATAAGATTGTAATGTTATCTGTACAAAAATATTTATAGCAGCTCTTTTCTGGGTACAAAGAATTAGAAATTGAAGAGATGCTGAACAAATTGTCATATGTGATTATGATGAAGTACTATTGTACTATAAGAAATGATTGGCAGGATACTCTCAGAGAAATCTGGAAAGATTTATATGAACTGATGCAAAGTGAAATGTACTATGTACAGAATAACAGCAATATTGTATAATGATCAGCTGTGAGTGACTTAGCTATTTTCAGCAATACGACAATCCTATCCATCCCCAGACAAAGAACTGATGGTATCTGAATGCAGATTGAAGTATATATATATATTTTTTTTTGTTTTCACTCTCTTTATTTTTCTTGAGTTTTTTGGGTTTTTTGGTCTATGTTTGCTTTCACAACATGACTATTATGGAAATGTTTTGCATGGCTACAGAGTATAGCTTACATTTAATTTTTTGCCTTCTCGATGAGGGAAGAATGGGAGGAATGAAGAGAAAGAATTTGAAATTCAAAGTTTCAAAAATGAATGTTAAAAATGTTTTTACATGTAACTGGAGAAAAATAAAATACTAAATAAAAAGAAAAAATCAACTTTAAAATAAAAGATTGTAATCTTCTCAATGGTAATCATCATATTTTGCCTCTCCCACAGTACTTAGAATAGTATTTTGTACAGAAATTGCTCAGCCCAAGCTTGTCTACCTAAAACCAAAAAAGAAGTTGCTGAAATTTCACATGTATCAAAAGCCACTGAACTTTTCTGCCAATAGGGGAGGAAAAAGGATAGATCATTCTCAGCCAGAGTTAACATTTCAGATCAGTTTTTCTCTTTTAACTATAGGCATCCTTAGCTTCCCAGTTCTACTAGTATATTAGGACATGGCTATTAAAGGGAAAGCAAATTAGTGACATTGTTGTGTGTCTATGATAGTATATAATGGAGTGATAATAATGCTAAAAAGATGGTTGTTTTGCTCATTAACTGAATGCATTCATTTTTCTTGCTCCTCAACTGCCAGAAAGTGACTCATCATTTCATAAATTCGTCATAGCGCTCATCTCTACTGTGTTGACCATGCTACAGCAGGATTCAGATTGGCAGGCTATTGTTGGAAGCACAAAAGAGTGCACACAATTGTTGTTAAAATGGTTTGATAACACTTGGGCTTTGCTATTCTTTGGCAAAACAATTGTCATTTGATTACCTAATTTACTGCATGCAGTTAGCCAGTACTTGAAATATATTCATTTTGCAGAACACTGCTCTATTTATGCTATACATGGGAAGTTAAAGAACGTTTGCCAGCTTGAAATGCCTTTTCTGTGATATGTCGTCCAGTATCCCCCTGATCTTAAATATGTCATTAACCTTCTACCTGGAGTGTTTATTTCCAGAATTTGGAGAAAAGTCACAAATGCCCTTATAAACTTAATGAGGTCAAGGCAATAATCTTTTTCTGAATTTCTGCAGCTCATTTCTTAAAAGAACAACTGTATTTTAATTCTAGTGAGTGATCAGCCTGGATTTCTGGAGGAAACAAAGGTCACTAGGGTTCACTGTCCCAGAAGATCAGAGCTAATCTTCCCCTACAAAGAACACAAAAGTGGATCAGTAGAGAGTGGGAAAGTATACTCTCCTTTTGGAGTTTGATTAACTCCTGAAGTTTCATTTCAAGGAATTAATTCAGCCAAACTTTAAGCCAAATGGTTTTTCCAAAAGCTTTCCCCTCAACCGCACATGTTATTTTTAATCATCCTGGAATCCTACAAACTACAGATACCAGTGAACATTGTTAATTCTTGAAGAAGTGGATTTTTTAAAAATTAGTACCTATTTTTACTCTGAATCTTACTCTGTCAAGCAAAAACTAGGAACATTTTCATATTCTATTATGGTAACAGCTTAAAAATTGTCCATTTGATAAATGTTTATTAAGGACACAGTAAATCTAATTCAAAAACAAATCTAATTCAACAACCACTTATTAAACACCTCTCATGCGCTATTGTGCTAAGTGCTTTTTTTCATATATATGTATATACATATATATATGAAATTATGTATATATAGACATATAACCATATATTAAATATATATAGATATATAACTATATAAAATTATATAACTATATAAAATTATATATATATATGTAACTATAGGTAGATAGACAGACAGACAGACAGACAGGTAGATAGATGATAGATAGATAGATAGATAGATAGATAGATAGATAGATAGATAGATATAATTTCCCCCAATTGCATGTGAAAACTTTAACATTTTTTAAAGTTTTGAGTTCCACTACACCCAAAGGCTTATAAAACTGTGCATACCCTTTGACCCAGCAATACCACTACTAGGTCTATATCCCAAAGAGATCATAAGAAAGGGAAAAGGAAGCACTTGTACAAAAAATATTTATAGCTGTTCTTTTTGTGGTGGCAAAGAATTGTAAATTGAGGGGATACCCATCAGTTGGGGAATGGCTGGACAAGTCTTGGTATGTGAATGTAATGGAATACTATTGTGCTATAAGAAATGATGAGCAGGCAGATGTCAGAAAAAACTGGAAAGACTTACATGCACTGATGCTGAGTGAAGTAAGCAGAACCAGGAGAACATTGTACACAGTAATAGCAATATTGTGTGATGATCATCTTTGATAGTCTTAGCTATTCTCTGCAATACAATGATCTAAGACAATTCCAAAAGACTCATGATGAAAAAAGTTATCCACATCCAGAGAAAGAACTATGGCATCTGAATGCAAATCTAAGCATACTATTTTCTCTCTTTTTCTCCTTCTCATGATTTTTTCCTTTTCTTCTGATTCTTTTTTCACAACATAACTAATGTGAAAATATGTTTAATATGATTGTACGTGTATAGCCTATATCAGATTTCTTGCCATCTTGGGCGGCAAGGGAGGGAGAGAGGAAGAAAAACTGCAACTCAAAATCTTGTAAAAGTGAATGTTAAAAACTATCTTTACATGTAAGTGGAGTACTATTAAGTGGGGGAAAAGTTGTGAGTTCCAAATTCTATCCTTCCTTTCCCTTCCCCCTCCTCCCCTCCCCAGATAATAAGCAATCATATATATGTTACATATGTGAAATCATGTAAAACATTTCTATATTATCATTTTGTACAAGAAGACTAGAATAAAAGAAAAAGAATGAAAGACAATGAAAATAGCATGCTTCAGTCCGTATTCAAACAACATCAGTTCTTCCTCTGGAGGCAGACAGTATGTTTCATCATTAGTCCTTTGAGATTGTCTTGGATCATTGTATTGCTGAGAATAGCTGAGCCATTCACAGTTCCTTGTTGAGCAACATTGCTGTTTCTGTGTACAGCATTCTCCTGGTTCTGTTCACTTCACTTTGCATCAGTTCATGTAAGTCTTTCCAGGTTTTTTTTTTCTGAAATCAACTTGTTTGTCATTTCTCATAGTATAGTAATATTCCATTAAAATCATATATCACAGATTGTTTACCCATTCCTCAACTGATGAATATCTCTTTGATTTCTCATTTTAGCCACCACAAAAAGAGTTGCTATAAATATTTTTGTAGAAATAGGTCCTTCTCCCCCCCTTTTTTTTTTTTTTGCTGTAATTGGGATGTAGACCTAGCAGTGGTATTGCTGGATCAAAGGGTATACACAATTTTATAGCCATTTGGGCATAGTTCCCAATTGCTCTCCAGAATGGTTGGATCAGTTCACAACTCCACCAACAGTGCATTAGTGCCACAGTTTTCCCACCTCCCCTCTAACATCCATCATTTTTTTTTCTTTTTTCTCATATTAGCCAATCTGATGGGTGTTAACTGATAAATTAGGATTGTTTCAATTTGCATTTTTCTAATTCTTTTCAAAAGGTTAGGACAATCTACTTTTTCTCCTATGCAATTTTCATTTTTGATTTCTTGAAATACTGCTCCGAAAAGACAGGGTTGAAAAAAGTCTGTTATGTTTTAAATAGTTACTTGACTATCACTTTAAACCCAAATCCCTTTCTTGAATAGGCAATAACATTGAATGGGCATTGTCTGAGATAAACTGAACCCCAAGAATAACCTTAATTTAGAAAGGCTATCACCAGTCTTCTTGACTTTTGTCTTGTCAGTAGACTTCAATGACTCAGGAGGAGAGAATGGAGCTGAAGACTTTGCAGAGCTCCACCGCACTTAAATTCAATTCATGGGCAAGTCAAGACATCCCTGTCCTGGTGTCAACTATACATTTATATTTGTTTTTTCCCTTCCCTGGAATGCTCTCCCTTCTCACCTCTTATCTTGGATGCTTTCTCCTTTCTAAATTTCTCTGAGAGTTTTCTTCTTTCTGGTTCTACCCCTACCTGTCTGACACTCCTCAGTCTCCTTTTATGATTCTTCAAGATGTCACCCACTAACTATCATGTACCCTAAAGTTATGTCCTTTGTCTTCTTCTCCCTCTACACTATTTTACTTGGTGATCTCATTCTCACTCCCTTAATTTCCCTGATTTTCTTTAAGTCTCAGTCCAAACCCCCCAGCTGCTAGTGGCTTCCTCTCTGAGATTACCTCCTACCTCCACAGTGTGTTAATGAATAAAGTATTTATATTTACTGTTTGGAAAGTGTTGCATTAACCATGGGAGATACAAATAAAAAAGTAAGATAGCCCTTGCCTTCAAAGAGCTCACATTCTAAAGTGTTAGACAACACATATGGACAGTTTCAGCTGCAAATCAGATGGAAAGGTCTCACAATCTTTAGGGTACAGTGGCAAAGCAGACAGCAATATGTCTGCTTTAATGGTATTTTCACTAATGAAATCATTTCAGTTTCTGATATTGAAACATTTGAAAGTACCAAGGACTTTGTGGCAAGAACTTTCTTATCTGGATCTTCAATAGAAGTAGCTATGGCTGTGTTACCTGCAGCAGCAGTTGCCAGGCTAAGTCTCATAGGGATTGCTTCTCAGGATGATGATAACGAGCACTGGTCTGGAAACAATGTTATTCTAAAAACTCTCAGGTTCTGACTCCTGAGCTGTCTCTATGAGGGTCTGAGAGGAGATAGTGGTCAAGGTGGTGGTGGTGGTCCAAATAGCCTGGTGATATCTTATATCAAACAGTTATTTATATACATCCTTCACTCTCAGCCATTTGGATCAATATTTGTGTGTGAAAATCTCATAAATTATAGAAACTGAATACAGAAAATACCCAGATTACATGAGTATTACATTTCAAAACTTTGTTTGTAAATAACTTGTTTAGAACTCAAGAATACATTTTCCCCATAGGTGTTGATTGGGCTTCTAGAGTAGCTCACTTAAGCCCACTTAATATAACATAGTATTTAGAAAAGGAAGGGATTTCAAAAGTGAAAAAAAAAACTCATCTAATCACAGGTCCAGAGACAGAAATAAATTTAGTGATTATCTGGTCTCATATCATGTCATATCACAGATCTGCTTTTAGATGGAATGTCAGAGACCATCTTACTACTACCTCTTCATTTTTTCAAATAAGTACAGACACACTTCAAGAGGTTATATAACTTTCACAATGTCACATAATTTTTAAAGAGGTAGAACTGTGGCTCTAACCTAAATCTTGCATTATTTCCCCCAACAGAAAGTTGCTATTGCAGTAAAATCTTAGTACTATTGAACTATAATTCTAAAATTTCAAGCTGTGTTCCAGGTTCTCAGAATAAAAGACCATGTTATTCAAGAAAGAGTGCTGTTTCCAGCACTCAAAACTATTCTTAAGTACAATTTGAAACAAAATCATTCTGGAAATGATCTGATCTATTTCCCTATTGAATAACATCCTATAATTCCTTAACAACAGTTTAATAATGATTTAATAAAAATGCTATATCCATTTATATTTAATTGATATTATGATAGTGGAATCAAGCAGACACAATATTACAGGTGAAAATTGTATACAACACCCATTGTGTGTCGAATGGGTATGCTGATTAGGCAATATGTTCCCAGTTAGAGTGGTGATGGTCCAGTTGAATTACTCAGCTAATACCGCTGTCTGAATTTTTGTTTGGATTTCACTAGTTAGACCTGCCAATGCTGCTTAATGACTCAAAAAGTCCTGTACATGATAACCCAGAGAAAATTTGATGATCCCCCCAAATATGCAGAGATCTCACTTTAATGGCACAATAATTACTAGAGCTATCTTCTACACAGGATTTCATTGCTACCAGCAGATAGTGCTGATTTGTCAGTTAACAGCATGAAGCAAAGCCCAGGTTGATGTTCTAATAAAAAGGTCATTAACTTTGATAATGACCAATTTGAGAAGATGACTGCTATTACAAACAGTATAACATGAGTTATGAGAACAACAGAATATTGGTAAACTGTAGCCTGTGGTCAGATTTTATATGGAGATTCTTTTCTGAAACTGTGGACATTGTCCCAGTTCTCATCATTCATATTTTTCATTCTTTATTTATGTGCAGCAGCAAAAAACACAGTGGCTATATGCAAAAGAACAATTACAGAAAGGGTTAAACTCTTTAACTCAATGGTGAACAATTAGCCTTTCATCAGAAAGTCAAATGGAAAAGTTTCTTTAATGCAACTATAACATTCCTCTTAATATAAAACTGCTGCTTTGTTGGCATGACATCTCTTTCTCTGTCCAGGGAAGGTATTGCAAAGGCAAACAGATTAAAAACATAACATCGCAAAAATGGAAGAGAATTTTGAGAACTTCCAGTAGAAGAACCCTACCGGCGTATGAATGACATCTATGACATCCCTGGCAAATAGTCATCCAGCCTCTTCTTGAACACTTTCCAGGACATGAAAAATAAATAAATAAACTATCTTGTGGGGTAGGATATTCTTTTGTGTGACCAGTTCAATCATTTGAAAATTAGTCTCCCTTGTAACTTCTACCCATTCATCTGAGTCCTATTCCTTGGAGTTAACACAGGGTAAGTCTTCTGCAAGAGATCCCTTAAAATACTTGAATCAGTAAATAAATAAGCATTATTTATTAAGTGCCTGTTATTTGCCAGGTTTGTGCTTGAAGATATTTATCACATTTTCACCACTTCATTTTTCTCTTCCTCAAGTTAAACAGCAGTTCCTTTGGTCTGCATTGTATATTTTCCACACTTTTTTCCCCTACTGTTCTGGCTACTGTCTGGTTCTCCAGCCCTAACGATGAGCCACTGCATCAACATAGCCACCACTTCATAGTAAGAATAAGGAAATCAATTTGCAAGCTTGTGCCTTGGGCAGGAGTGTTGTTTAAGGGAGAAGTTAGGGAGGGCATGGGGAAGAGATTGATCAACCAAGCCTCAGCCTTGAATAAACTCTCAGGCTCAGACCTCAGGCCTATTGCCATCCGACTACTGGACACAACAAAACTAGTTAGTCCCTCATGTAAGAAAATCAACACCCAAGTTTCACTTATGGAGCTACAATTACTGCCAGAAAAGATTTGACAATCCACTATGACCAACCCATTGTTACATAAAACCAATCAACCTATGACTAACAAACTCTCACCTTCAAACTTCTCAGACTTGCTAAGATTCAGAGTCCAAGGCTATTTAGGTGAAAATTTACATTTCACTACTATGACTACCCACTCCCTTATACCCATCATCTTCCAGTCTCACCTTTCTGCTATGTTTAATCCATCTGCCCTCCCCTTCTATTGGACCCCCTGAAATGTTCTATTGCTTTGGAGGAAAAAACACCCTTTTGTATCAGACCTCTTAAGCTCACAAACTTTCCATCTTCTTTTATTTATAGAAATTTGACTTTATCAAAAAGGAGGAAAAAAAAAACACTGCTTCCCTGATCACTATCTATGTAGCTAACATATTCTCTCATCTCCACTAGCACAGAAGAAGGAAGTGGCATGCTTGTTTATCATTACTATTTCCAGACATCTGACACAGTACTTTCTCTTCTCCTGAAGTATATCCCACTCAAAAGGTTATTGCCCTAATTAAAAAACTGTTTGCAGGGGAGCCAAGATGGCAGAGAAAAAAGGTAATTGCTCTCACGCTATCCTATCACCATCTGAAAACCCAGAAAATATCACCTCAGAAAAAAACCCTCCAACTGCTGGACTAGAAGAAAGATGTGGAGCATCAGTGCAGCAGCCCAGCAAACGGGTCTCCCAGTGCCTCAGCAAAAATAAGGGAAGCAGCACTACAAAGGGCCCCAGAATGCTCTGCAGCATTCATCTGAAAGGAGCTCA
>NW_027556402.1:130889336-130937875 GCF_003287225.1 Phascolarctos cinereus | reverse complement strand
GTATTTTTTTTGTATATGAGCAGTTGCTCTGGAGGTTTTTTCGTTGGGTGATGTTGTAAAATGAGTGATAAAAAGAAACAGAAGATCAAATCGAGCATAGAGTGTTTAATCCAGAGTGGATTAATAGATGCTTCTTTACTTGCCTTGTTTGCCAAGAAGTAATATCCATTCCAAAGGAATACAATCTTCATTACTATTTCTAATCAAAACATCCTGACTTAAGTAAATTGGACACCAGTGAAAAACAAATTAAAGCATCCAAATGATTGAAAAATCTCAGTGGGGAACAATGGTTGTTCAAGAAAGGAAACTCAGAAAATGAGGCAGCTACTAAGGGTAGTTTTCAGATTTCTTTTCAAACAGGATTCGGAGTATGAAAAAGTGATTGCTGACAAGAAGTGTAAGACATCCCATTAACTGAATGTAAACAGTAAGAAAACATGAAAAATGTATTAAAACTTGCACCGCTTAGCAAAGTAATTTTTAAATTAATGTGATTTCATGATGAATACAAATGAAAAGTAAAAATTGTAATTAATTGATATTAGTTAAAATTTCCCTTTCCTTTCATATGGTTTATTTGCAAACTAGTTTAATCAATGATTTTACCATGACTTGGAAAGTGAGCCGCTAAATACCTGTCTTCACCCCGGAGAAGTTTACTCTATTTTAATTTTGGCCTCTACCTACTGCCAAGTTTGGCAGGTGTGATCTAGACCTTGGGAATTTCTATTCAGAATCTATGGAGAGAGGTAAGGGAAAAGGGTGTGACTACAGGGAAAACTCCACCCAAAACCAAGTCTTTATAGGTAAAGACCCCCATGGTATGGGAGGATTCTACTCCACCCCTCTGTGAAGAGATGAGGGCATAGAAAGGAATTTGTTGTTGTTTTGACATTTGGGGTTTTCTTGAGAAAGATATGACTATGCTTTCCAGAATGCCCCTGCTGGTTACAACAGGAAAGTGGCTAGAACAAGCATTTGGTCCATCTCTTATCCTAGTTCAGTAAAGTCATTGGGGAAGAATCCCAGAAACAGGGAGTTGGGGTTACTCCCAATAACTAGCTACAGTGGAGTCCTGGAAAGACAACTGGATACATAGTCAGAGAACCTGGGTCAAAATCCTGGTTCTTCTATATACCTTTCCTGGGTCCATAGGAAAGGCTGCAACTTCTCTGGCCCTCAGTTTCCTCATCTAACAAATAAATGGATTGGGTTAGATGTTCCCTTAAGTTGTCTTCCTGTTCTGGGATCCTGTCAGGAGAGTACAAATTTTGAACAGGAAGAGAAATTTCGTTTGCAGTGAGAGAGCTTGAAGAAAACAGGCAAGAGATAACCAGGTTCAGGGATCATGAAGGCCTTAGAACTTACAGGCTTGTGCCACATTACTTTCAGAGACAGGCTGAGACGCAGGCTGATGGAAGATGCAATTTTTACACCAAAGATAGAACCAGCCATAATACTTGCTAATGATCTACTTCAGAAAAAGTCCGCAGGACACAGAAGAATGCACCAAAAATAAGTGAAAAGGCAGCAGCCAGAATTACTGAATGTACCTGACTGCAGATCAACACAGGAAGGCTTGAAGCATGGGGAAGACCTTTAAAGGCCTGGCACTGAAGTTTTTTATTTAACAAGGTAGAGCCAAAATGGCCCAGGACTTCAACACATTTGATTAGCATGTATGAATCCTTGCTGAACAAGTTAAACAGTGCTGCACCAAGCACAGATCCCTGTGTCACTCTTCTGAAGAATTCTTTGAAAGATGTCTTGAAACATGGACGGCTAGGTGGTGCAGTGGATAGAACACTGGCCCTGAAGTCAGGAGGACGGGGGTTCAAATCTGGTCTCACACCAAACACTTCACACTTACTAGCTGTGTGACCCTGGGAAAGTCACTTACATTGAAAAAAGTTGTAAAAACTTTCACCATCAAAAATAGCTTCTTCAATCATTCTCTGACAATGAAAATCAATTGAACCATAAAAACTAGGGAGATATGTGCTCCCCAAAAATATTCATCCCACTTTTGAAAAGTCCCAGCTAATTTCAAAAAAAGAGGAATTGGCATTTTCTTGATTTCATTAAGCCCTAGGACATTGTAGAGCCTCCTGGAAGGAACATATAATGACTCAAAGGAATTTGGATGATCCAGTCACCCAGGAAACACAAAATGGATGAAGAATGTCTATTGCCTAGATTTCAACATGCATTTGGAAGGACAATCTACAGAGCTTGTCAATTAGTATGTATCTCTGAGAGAGACAGTGTTTCAGTCATTTTAGTCATGTCCAACTCTTCTTGTAAAGATATGAGGATGGTTTGCCATTGTCTTTTCCAGCTCATTTGACAGATGAGGAAACCTTAACTTGAGAATCCTTGACATTGTACCTAGCCTATGAAGGGTGATGGAGCTTCTGTTGGAGGGGTACTGTGTGGAGGGTTTGAGGTTTGGAAGAGCTGTGGTAGGGAGTGGCCTAGTGAGTTGATAAGGGAGATATACTAGGATTGCCTAGCAGTGGTAAGTGCCCAGTTGTGGTTCTATAACATAAATTTGCAATGGTTTCAGCTGGAATGATTATGTGATTTTTCTCCATCTTTCTTCAGCACCATGTGTGTAGGCCAGAAGATAGTGAGTAGTGGGAGTGATCTAAGGCTGAGACTTGGCTGGGCATAAGAGGTGATATGGTAGAAGGGCTAGGGTTTCCAGGCAGGAGGGCAGTTTAGAGTTGAATTGGTTCAACAGGAGGTCATGATGGAGAGAAGAGGAGAGACGCAGTCTAGCACAAAGAGATGACCTGGAAGATTATTGAGGGATCAAATGATTAGAGATCAGAGTGTAGAAAAATAGTAGAATATTTTAAGGGAAGGCAGAGGGAGAGGTGAAAAGCCTGTACTCAAACAAGGGTTTTTCAGAATTCTTGAATATGGAAGTGGTATATTTGTGGATGATGGCAAGACTGAGGGTATGACCATCTTTGTGCGCGGCTGTCGTGGGGTGAAGGAGTAGCTATCCACTGTGCTAAGCTGAAGAAACTCATTTTATATAAATTAAGCCCTTCCAGTTTTCTCAACAGAATACTAATGGATTGAGGCTAACACATAGAATAACCTTTAATAAGGTCAGCTCTGGCAATAAGATTTAAGAGAAAGTGGGGTTCTGCCAGAGATTCTAAAGATGGGATTCTGAAGGGATAAATGCTTGGAGGTTGAATAGGAGATTAGAATTGAAGGAAAAGATATATAAAAGTGTAAGTTGCACTTCTTAATTATTATACCACCCACTTCTCCCCGTACGTTTCCCATGTAGGGCTTTTAAAATAGTTTAATGGAAAGAGTAAATAATACTTGAGTCAGAGGACCTAGATTCATGTCTGACCTCTAACACTCTGCACGACTTTGGATAATGAAATGATCAGATTGATTCTATATCATCTTTTCACTGAAGCTATTTACACTTGATTTATTTTGTGCTGTAACTGTCTAAGTCATGGTTCTTTGTCTCTGAACTTAGTTCAGAAATTCAGCTGGCCTGCAAAGGGCCAAGTTTAAAAATTCAGTTGTGCTGTTAATGACTGTTCTATTCTTGCCTCTAGGATCTCTGTTATCCTTCAGGGATGTGGGTGGACACCAGGGAGTTTGGTCTGGCATCACCAAGCTATCCTTCTAGGATATCTGGTTTGTTACTCACTCTGTCTTTGCAAATGGCCACAAACAATGAACATTTCTGAGTGACAGGGGGGAAGAAGGGGTTTGCTGCTAGCTTCTCATTCCCAATTGCCAAACAATCATATTGTTCCCCATGCCTCAGATCTGTAACCACTCCTATGGATCTCACCATTCATGACTTTGAGCGCTTGTAACGAATCTTAAATTGTTTCCTACCTTCCAAGCCCTGTTATTTGTTCTGTACTCCCCAAAACCTAGAAAAGACAGTTGTCCCCCTCATTAAGGGTCTTGGCTTTGCTTCAGAAATGGAGATCCTATTCATTGATAAACTTATGCTTTGCTAATAAATTGATCATGCTCAGAACTTTGTGCCTCAGTTTATCTTAATTTGAACTGTTACAATAAGTTACTCTCAATTTCCTCCTACATAAAAAGAGAGATTTGGACAAGTTGGACTCTGAGGTCCTGACCAGATTCCATCTGAGATTCTGTGATCCCTTCTAAAACATCCTGAAAGGTGATCCCTGTCCTCAGGGAGAAAAGCAAGAAGCATGTAGTATGAAAGAATCATGATTCTTCCCCACAAGCTCTAGGTGGTGACAGATGCCTCAGTAATAGACGGTCATTGGTGTAACAAGTATCTAGTAGAGGATGCCAGTCAACTAGGTCCTGAGTTGCTGGTATGATAGGGAAGAGTATCAAAGCCTCGTGGTGGTCTGGTGGTTCTGCACCCCATCTCAAAACCTTAACCCTAGTGTACAACAGCACATCTCATCTACCTTCAGCATTTGCTTATGCAACAATTGCCTAATCAGGGTCTAATTTTACTAAGACATAAAAAAAAAATTTAAAGGTCATGGAACCTGTATTCCAGAGGTACCTGATATCTGCTTATCTTTGGGAAGTGAGGTACTAGAAAACAGCTCTCCCCAGATATCTTAGGAATGAAGAGTCAGGAATCTAAAACTTGCTAACCTCTAGAAGCAGTGATATCAAACAGAAATAGAAATATATCCCCATAGGTGCATATTAACTTACAATTTGCTTTATGTATTTTTATTTATTTCCTTAAACATTTCTCATCTACATTTTAATTTGGGAGCTTTTAGTTTGAGAATTCTGCTTGAGAACCCTGTCATTCTGGAATTTTGGAATGCTGCCTTCAGGTTGTGACAGTGCCCCTATGTTCTCTTGCTCTATGGCTAGGAAATTCCTACCACACGTTTTTTCTCTCTAGGTTTGCTTAATGCACTTTTCTCCTAGCGCTCCTCATATATATCTGACCACTCTTTATCAATCATCTTTGCTGTCTACTTGCAACTTGGGGTATTCCTGACAACTGTGCTCTCAAGCCTTTTCTCTCTTCTCATATACATAGGCCTCTTCTTAACTCCATCAGAACCCTTATGAGTTCAATTCTCATCTTTATGCAGATGACTCACTTATTTATGTATCCAGGACCACTCTTACACCTACATTTAGTGCTGGCCTATTGGACACTTAAGACAGGGTATCCAAGATCAAAAAAAGAGCCTAGATATCATCTTTCAAGAAATCAGCAAGGAAAACTGCCCCGATATTTTAGAACTAGAGCGCAGAACAGAAATTGAAAGAATCCACCAAACTCCTCCTGAAAGAGATTTCGAAAGGAAAACTCCTAGGAATATTGTAGCCAAATTCCAGAGCTCCCAGGTGAAGGAGAAAATAGTACAAGCAGCCAGAAAGGAACAATTCAAGTATTGTGGAAACACAATCAGGATAACACATGATTTAGCAGCTTCTACCTTTAGGGACCGGAGGGCATGGAATATAATATTCTGGAGGGCAAAGGAGATAGGATTACAACCAAGAAACACCCCCCCAGAAAAACTGAATATAATTCTCCGGGGGAAAAAATGGTCATTCAGTGAAATAGAGGACTTTCAAGCATTACTGATGAAAAGACCAGAACTGAATAGAAAATTTTACTTTCATATACAAGACTCAAGTGGAATATGAAGAGGTAAACAGGAAAGAGAAATCATAAGAGACTTCTTAAGGTTGAACTGTTTGCCTTCCTTCATGGAAAGATAATATTTATAACTCATGAGACCTTTGTCAGTAGTAGGGTAGGTGAATGGAAAAATTATATATATGTATATATAGATATAGACATAGATATAGATAGATAGATAGATAGATAGATAGATAGATAGATAGATTGATAGATAGATAGACAGACAGACAGCAGACAGACAGACAGACAGACAGACAGATAGATAGATAGATAGATAGATAGATAGATAGATATTCAGACAGACAGAGGGCACAGGTTGAGTTGAAGATGAAGGGGTCATGTCTGGAGAATAACATTAAGGGGTGAGAGAAGATTATACTAGGAGCACGAGAAAGGGAGAGGTAGAACGCAGTAAATTATCTCACAAAAAAAACAGAAAAGAAAAGGCTCTTACAGTGGAATGGAAAGAGGGGAAGGAGAGAGGGAGTGAATGAATCCTATTCTCATGAGGGTTATGAGAGAATAACATACACACTCAATTGGGTATGGAAATCTGTCTTATCCTACACGAAAATAGGGGAAGAAGGGGACAGGAGAGCAAGGGAATGATAGGGAGGAGGGCAGATTGGGAAAGGGGGTAATCAGAAGCAAACACTTCTAAGGAGGGACAGAGTCAAAAGAAAGAATGGAATAAACGGGGGCAGGGAATGAAATAGGATTAAGGGAAATAGAGTTAGTTTTTCATACCATGACTACTATGGAAGTGTTTTGCATAACTGCACAGGTATAATGTATATTGAGATGCTTGCCTTTTGAATGAGAGTGAGTGGGGAGGGAGGAAGGGAGGAAACTTGGAACACAAAGTTTTAAAAACAAATTACTAAAAAAAATGTTTTCACATGCAGCTGGGAAATAAGAAATACAGGATACAGAAATCTATCCTGCCCTACAGGAAAATTGAAGGGGAAGGGGATAAGAGAAGGGGGGGGGGAGAAATAGAGAGAGATAGAAGCAGACTAGGGGAAGGGTTATTCAGAAAGCATGTCATTTTGGCATGGGGGGAGGGGTGAGATGGAGTGAAAATTTGGAACTCAAATTCTTGTGGAAGTTAATATTGAAAACTAAAAATAAATAAATTTTAAAAAATAAGTACTAAAAAAAAAAGACAGGGTATCCAAGTGACATCTCTAACTCAGCATGTTAAAGCAGAACTGAATATCTTTCCTCTAAAATTCACTATCTTTCTCCCCTCTTTCATTCTCCCCCCAGTTCTATTGAAGACACTACCATTCTTCCTGTCTCCTTCCTCTACAACCTCAGTATCATTCTCTACTCCTTGGTCTCCTTCACCTCCACACTCACATATCCAATCAGTTGCCAGATCTTGCTTTTTCTTTTTCTTTTTCTTATTCTTTATTTATTTATTTTTTCAACACTGACTTCCACAAGACTTTAAGTTCCACACTTTATACCCATCTTGTCACTCCCTATCTCTCCCCTCCCCACCCCTCCAAATGGTTATGCATTCTGAATACCCCTTTCCTTAATCTGTGCTCCCTTCTATCTCCCCCCTTCTCTTATCCTGTTCCCCTTCTATTTTCCTGTAGAGCAACATAGATTTCTATACCCCATCACCTGTATCAGATCTTGCTTTTTCTATCTGCACAGCATCTCTTGAATCTCCCCCATTCTCTCTTCTCCCAAATTCCCTTACACCAATTCTCTCTTTTCACACAGTCACTATTTCAGCTCAGGCCCTCATCAGCTCTCATCTCAGCTATTGCAATGACCCTAACTGATCTCTCTTTCCAAGTCTCTCTCCATTCTAATGCATGCCCACATGGCTGCCAAATTTGATTTCCTTAAGGAAAGACCTGATCATATTACTGCTGAACTCAGTAAATGTGAGCCACGCTTACCAGCTATACAAATAAAATACATACTTGTCTTTTTGGCTTTTAAAGGCCTCACAACTTGGCTCTATCATCTCTTTCAAAACTTGTTACATGTTATTGCCCTTTCCACACTCAATAATGTCGACCAGAGGTGTCAAATATGATGGGCCACATGAAGCTCACAATCCTACCAGGTGCCATCTGAACCAGTTTAAAATATATTTAGAAAATATTAAATGAAATAAATCAAGGTACAATAAAAACCTAGATAATACTATGTCACCCAGGCTTCTCTGGGCATGTTCAGTTCTACTACGGAGGTGGAAACTCACTTAAGAGATGCCTTTTGAGCATGTCCAATTCGTCTAATGTGATCTAAGCTAGATGTCTCCCGTACCACAGGGGAGGGACAGCTTCCTTTGAATGGCTGTCTATGTCTTTAAAACTGGCAAGACTGAATCATTTGCCCTTCTCAGCTGCTGCTTTCCACCATTGTTCAGCGTAGCCCTTTTTGGTGACTCCCTCTCTGCTCTACCCAACATGGACCCCATGAACTGAACCAATGAACTGCACCAGTGAGAAGGGTAGGAAAATCCTTCCCTTGTTCCTACTCTTTTGCCTCTGCTCCAGAAATGGGCCTGGCTGTGTTTTCTGCTCTCTGTTGTTTGTCTTCAGGTGCTGGGAACAGGAGCGTAAGCCATGGTGACCTTGGTACCAGAATTGCAGGCAGGGTGGTGCGATGCAGCCAGTCAGGCTAGCATGGAAACCCTGAGAAGCCAGAATTCCTGGGGCAAGAGTCTTAGGGGAATTTTGGATTTCAAACTGGAATCATCTTCTATAGGAGCTGAGCTAAGCTATGAACCTAATCCCTTAGCCCTCCCAAGAGACAATGCAGGTAGAGGAGGATGATGCTTCCCACAGGTGGGGGTATACATTTGTATATTTGTGATAATACACATATATACACACATATATGTACATATATATATATAAACACATACCTATATATGTATACACACATACACATACACATATATATGTATATATACATGCACATACAGAAACACACACACACGTACACATATACATAATGAAACGCAATTTATGCAAAAGTTTGGGAACATCACAGATAACTGAGAGTGTCAGAAAAGACTTTCTGTAGGACATGACTTTTTCAATACCAAGGGGTATAAAAAAGTAGCTGTATGCTCAGTTTAAACTTATCTATTAGTTTGCCAAATCTTCTATATTGCTTTTGTATCCTTTCATAAAGAACTGTTAGCTAAATCATTTCAATTCCAGAAGTATTTAATCTAGAAGAACAACTCCTGTCAGCATGCTACTATATACTTAGGAAAGCCACAACACCGTTTTTAGCTGTACCTTGTGCCAGGGGCTGGCTAAGTGCTTTACACTTATTATGCCATTTGATCATAAACAATAATTTGCGATGAGGTAGGTGCTCCTACTATCCTCATTGTATAGATGAGGAAACCGAGGAAGACAGAGGTTAAGTGAGTTGTCCAGGATCAGAGAGCTACTAAAGGTCTGAGGCTGGATTTGAACTCAAGTCTTCCTGACTCCAGGCCAAGCACTCTCATCCACTCTGCCCCCTAGCTGCTTGAAATAAAAGGTACATAACTTCTGTACATAACTTCTGCCTGAAAAGACTATAGTGGCTACACAAGAGATATGTGGAATAAACTAAACAACCAACTAAATCAACAAATAATAGCTTAACATGATTGATCAGGACAAACAAATCCCCTACCTCAGAGAGAAGTGAGATCACTGCAGCCCGAATTAATCTAGGAACGATTCTTGGAGGTGAGATTTCTCCATTGGTCCTTTCCCCCTAACTTTCTACCATATCCCACACACACTTGGTTCAGGGGCAAAAGTTAGATACCTTTTCTTATTAAAATCAGCTGTGATCAATCACTGCTTGATTTATTTCTCCTCTCCATTCTCTAAATATTACTGGAAGCTCAATTGCCATCAACAGACAGAAACACCCTGGAACTCAAGGAGCAGTAATGCATCTCCCACCACTGCTCCTGCTTCTAGCCCAATTCCCACCCCCATTGTCCAGGAAATCAATCTTTGTGGACATGCAACCTAGTGATGAGAGGCACATAGGTGCCAAGTGGATAGAGTGCCAGACCTGGAGTCAGAAAGACTCGTTCTACTGAGTTCAAATCTAGTCCAGACATTTACTAGATGTGTGACCCTGGGCAAGTCATTAATCGGTTTCCTCATGTGTAAAATGAACTGAAGAAAGAAATGGCATATCACACTAATATTCAGGCCAAGAAAATCCCAAATAGGGCCAAGTCAAGACTGAAATGACTCGACAACAACAATAATCAATCTGTGACTGCTTCTGCAGGAACTCTGATCCCTTTCTCCTCAATGGCCACAGCTACTAAGGACCTCAAAAAGTCAGTTGTCACCAGCAAAGTGCTGTCACATTGTTCCGTATCAGATATGAATGTGTTTTGTATCACTAGTAAGAACACTAAGGAGGATACATTATCATCTGCTTTGCGGTATTCGCCCCACCCCTCCATCTCACTAGGACCATGAGGCCTCTCTGTTGGACTTACAACTGAAACTTCCCATGTGCATTGTCTCCCCCACTAAAATGCTCCTGGAGAGCAAGGGGCTGTCTTGATTTTCTATTTATACCCCAGAACATAGCACAGTGTTTTGCATGTAATAGGTGCTTAATCAATGCTTTCACACTTGCTCATTGATTCATTATGCTTATTAATTTGCTTTTCTGATTTGACTAAAGATTCAAACCTAAGCCGATTGTGAAATGGCAGTTTTCATGTTTTATGTATGAGCAAATCATTTTGTCACAAAACTTTCTGTATCTGATTGCAATAAAAAAAAAACTCATTTTTTTCTTGACATCAAACTCCTGTTCACACTGAGATGCATAAGAATGTCAGGGAATTGCTGAACAGGTTTGACACATTAATTATAAAGTGTCCACAGACTTACCTAACACATCACTGTAAAACTGATCCCAATCCTTCATGTTAAAATTCTGAAACCAAAAGTCAAAGTAAATGAAGAAAAGCATATTTTTCACCCGCTCCATAAATGTCATCCTGTCAGTCAACACTGACATGGCTACAGGCACATAGGAAGGAGGGGATGGGAGTCCTCCACAGTATTTTTCAAGGGTATTGCCCAGGCTCAAGCGCAGACTATAGACAAAGGGTATTCCAAGTCTTTCTGCTATGAGCTCACCACAAGGACATATAGCATCTGAAATAACAACTTCATACTTGGCTTGTTTCAATGTCTTCATAAGGTCTTTGTTCAAAACAGCGCTCTCACACTGCTGTTTCATAAGCCTTGAACACTGATAAAATAAGCCTTGCAGGGCTGCACCATACTCTAATGCCGAAAGCTTTCGAAATTCATTACTCCATGTGTGGAAAAATTATCAAAAAATGAAGCCAAATGCTCTAGCTTTGTCACCACAGGAAAATCTTTGACATGGAAGCCTGAGGAATTACTAGGATCAACAAAAACAGTAGCAGAGGGTGTCAGCACAGTCACCTCATGGCCCCTCTGAATGACTCCATCCAGCAGGACCTTCAGATTGAGCCAGTGACTGTTTTCCATAGGCCATACCAGGACCTTCCCACAGGATCCACAGCTAAAGCAACAGAGCTGCAGCAGCAAAAGAGCTGAAACCCAGTTCTCAGACCCCATGGTTATTCTTGCTTTCTGAACTGCTTCGTTCTTTCCATCAAGAGTTCCCTTTTATGTCACCAATAAGGAGGTTAAAATGTAACTGATATTTCTAAATTCTTTATACAAATAGCCATAGTTAGTCCTATCCAAAATATGGTCTTGCACAATTAGGCAAAACCGTTCATACATTCCACAACTTTCTTCTTAGAGATAAAAACTTAGCTGGTATCATCAAAGTCCCTCGTTCACAAAAGTTCAAGGTCTTATGTAATATCGGTACTTTAACAAGGGAACTTCATCATGAGCCAGAAAACACTTTTTAATCTTTCTGAGTTTAAGTATGGATACTATTTATTTCTTTAAGTCATACAGGTTTTATAGCAAAATGGGTCTCCTTTCAATCTATCTCACTTGTATCTCAAGCTTCTTTGCCCTTAGATTTCAAGATGGGACATCTTACCAGCCCAACCCTCTGAGGAATAGCTGAGAAAAATGAGTTCAGGGTTGTGAGGACATCCCTCAGACAGTCTCAGTGAGTTATACTTTGTTGGGTCCTAATGGAGGTCAATTCCTGATCCTACTGGGGAAGCTGCTATTCTAAGTTTTTCCTCCTCTTCCATTGTTTTGGATCTTAAACTGGAATAGATATTCTGTTAAGTGATTATCATGAAGCATATGGGCTTGGGGCAGCTAGGCGGCACATTGGATAGATTCCAGGCCTGGAGTCAGGAAGACACATCTTCTTGAGAGTGAATCTGACCTCAAACTCTTACTGGTTGTGTGACCCTGGGCAAGTCACTTAATGCTGTTTTCCTCAGTTTCTTCATCTATAAAATGAGCTGGAGAAGGAAATGACAAAAACACTCAAAAGTCTTTGCCAAGAAAACCCCAAATGTCATCACAGAGTGGGGCATGAATGAAAACAACTGAATAACAACAGCAACCCAAGGGCTTGAGTTCATGGATAACCAACTCTGACTTGGTATATTAGTTCAATGTTTGAATAGATTTGAATTATCTCTACCATCCATCTATTGTTTTATTTGTAATTATGTCTTATTCTAACAGTATTTGATTTTCTGATCTTTTTATTAGGAACACTTGAATATCAGAAATGCCTCTCCTGTGTTTTACAGTGATGTCTGCTGAAGCCTCTGTGATCCTGATTGTGGCTTCTTTATGTTTGAATGATTTCTTTCTGGCTAATTGCAGTATTTTTTCCTTGCCTTAGATGTTCTGGATTTTGGTTATAATATTCCTAGAAGTTTTCATTTTGGGATTTCTTTTAGGAAATGACCAGTGAATTCTTCTGATTTCTACTTTGCTCTCTGGTTCTAAGATATCTGGACTGTTTTCTTCATAGTTTTTTGAAATATGATGTTTGTTCATGGATATTGCAGGTAATACAATCATTCTTAAATTCTCTCCCCTAGATCTATTTTGCTGGTCAGTTCTTTTTCTTATGAGGTATTTCACATTTTCTTTTACTTTTTCAGTCTTTTGACTTCATTTTATTATTTCTTAATGTCTCATGGAGTCATTTGCTCCCATTTGGCCAATTCTAATTTTTAAGGAATTATTTTCTTCAGTAATATTTTTAAGCTCCTTTACCAAGCTGTTAATTCTCTTTTCATAACTTTTTTTATACCACTCATTTTCCCCCTATTTTTGCTCTCTCATTCTTATATGATTAAAAAAAATTTCCTCTTTTTTTTAAATCTCTTTCTTTAATTCATCTGAGAATTATCACTGAGTTTATGTCCAATCTACATTTTTCTTTGAGGCTCTTCTTGTAGATGTTTTCAAGTTATTGTTTTCTGTGTTTTCTGTGTTCTATGCCATCTTCCCTATCATCAGAGTAACTCTTTATGCTTGTGTTCATTTTTTTTTACTCATTCTTGCAGCCCACCTCTTGACTTTGAATTTTATGTTAATGTTGGGCCATGCTCACTTCTGGGGGAGGGTGGGGTTAGCATATTTGTTCTGAGCTTACTTCTTTTTATGTCCTTCTACTGTTTTCCCAGCTAAGTTTAGGGTACTGCAAGTTTTCAGTGCCTCTGTATGGTGTGATCTTCAGAGAGGTTAGCTCACTGCTCTTCTGGGACAAACTCTGTAAGTTCCTGTGGGTTTTAATCTATTGGATTTTGTGTGGTTGCTTTTCAGTAGACCACTGCTGGACTCAGTTACTATTAGTCTTCTGGGGGGTTCTGTAGGTTCAGAGTTACTGAATTGCTTGACTTTCCTTTCATGTTGTTTTCCTACCCTGGGTATTCCAACTGTAAGCTTATGTGATGGGCTAAAGGTTAGACCTATGATCCTCTTCTGTTCTTGGGCTCAGATACACACACAGCAAAATTTGGCATAGCTAAGGTCTCTTCTCTTTCTGACTTTCACCTCTCCTCCCTGCCCTGAAACTAGGTAATGGAGGACCAATAGAGTTACCTGCTGGCACCTGTTCTGGTTCACAGCATTGGTTCAGGTATATTCTGGGATTTCTTTTTCTTCTAGCCTTGATTCAGTCCTAGTCACCTTACCATTCCTGCATGCTAGAAGGCTCCCCATTGCTGTGGATACTGCCTCAGCCACTGTAGCATTGTATCTATAGACCTCACTGTCCATCTTCCTGAGCTGCCCTGGACTGGAAATATGACTTACTATGACTTGTTCTCAGCTTTCTCAACAAGAAATTGTTGGATTGAATTTTTAAGTTGTTGTGAAGAAAGTGTGTCACATGAGTTGGGTAAAAATGGTAACTCTCACTCTACCATCTTGATTCCCAGTACTTGATTTTCTACCGGAAATTTCTGCCATTTTGCTTTGTGTATTCTGATCTGTCTATATGGTTTCTACCTACGCTTATACACATATTTTAAGAGATTAGTTATACTATGGTTGTTTCTCAAATTCTTGCAAATAGTCAGACTGGCTTATTTTTTTTTTCCAGTAAGTCTCACCCATCCTTTAGTCAATACACCTAACACCCTTTTTGGGTTGCATCCTGGAGGAGGTCACATGGTATTTCTACATATTTCTACATAATCAATAAAGAATGTAAAAACACATCCTAGGATTGCAGTTATTGGGTGACATGCAGAAGCAGCAAAGCCCTGAGGCTTTGGTTAAATGATTTCATTAACCACTCTTCAGGGTTGTTAGACAGAATTTTGATAGTATTAGAAATTGAAGGCCTTGTACAACCGGTTGAAGAAGTTAGAAATTAAAGTCGTGACTTTAGTGTGGGTTGTCAGGTAACATGATCTAGCTTAACTAGTGTATCAACGTTTGTGAAAATCTTCATCCACATGATCTGTAACAAAATTATTTGTCTTTCTCCCTTCATAGTGCTACTCTTTGACAATTGTTGGAGGCCCCTTGCTCTAAAATCAGAATTCTTCAATATGTTGTTTCCAAGAAAGACATTTCAAGCTGAGATATACACAAAGTAAAAGTAAGGGGCTAGAGGTGAATTTATTATGCTTCAGCTGAAGTGAGGAAAGCAGGGGTAGCAATCATCATCCCAGCCAAAGCAAAAGCAAAAACAGATCAAATTAAAAGAGATGGAGAAAGAAACCACATCTTGCTGAACAGTACCATAGATAACGAAGTCATATCTATATTAAACACATATGCATCAATTGGCATATCATCTAAATTTATGAATGAGAAGTGAAAGACTTACAGGAAGAAGTAGATAATAAAGTCTGATGCTAAGTGAAGTGAGGAGAACCAACAGGACTTTGTACACAATAAAATCCATATTATGCAAAGGCTAATAATGTTACACTGAACCCTTCTCAGCATTATGAGGATCTAAGACGTCTCCAGAGGTCTCGGGATGGAAAATGCTGTCCACATCCAAGGAAAGAACTATGGAAGTCGAATCGGTATCACTTATTTTTACCTTATGTTGAGTTTTGTTTCATCTTTCTGATGGTTCCTCCTATTGTTTTAATTTTTACTTACAACTTCACTAATGTGAAAATATGCTTAATAGGAATGTAAATGTAAAGCCCATATGAGATTGTGTGCTGTCTTGGGGAGGGTGGGGAGGGAGGAAGGGGGATAAAATTTTCAACTCAAAAGCATATGGAAGTGATTGATAAATCAAAATAAATTAATAAAATTTTAAAAAGATAGGCATATAAAAAAGGAAATAGATAATAAAAATATGCTAGATGAATAAAATTTGAAAATGTTAGATATGATATATCTTTGGACAAAATTAAATGGGAATGGAAAGGAGTATACTTCTTACTCAACAGTTCATGGCATCTACACAAAAATTGACAATGTCTTAGGATACAAAAACCATCACTCAAATGCCAGAAAAGCAGAAAAAATAAACACATATTTTCAGGTCATAATGCAATAAAAATTACTTCAATAATGGACAACGGAAAGAAAGATTAAAATTTAATTGGAAATAAATCATCTTATTCTAAAAAACGTGGGTCAAAACATCATAGAAACAATTGGCAATTTCATTAAAATGACAACAATGAGAGACCATACCAAAATTTATGGGATGCACCCAAAGTGCTAGCTAGGGAAACTTCTATCTCTAATTGCATATATCAATAAAATATGGAAAGAGCAGATCAGTGAATTAGACATGCAACAAAGAAAGAAAAAAAAACTAGAAAAAGAACAAATTAAAAATCCCCAATTAAACACCATATTGGGAATCTTGAAAATCAAAGAAACATTAATTAAAATGACAGTAAGAAAACCACTGAACTAAATAAATAAATCTAAATAAAATTAGAAACTGATTTTATGAAAAAGCCAATACAATATATAAAACATTGCTTGATTTTTATTTAAAAAGGAAAGAAGAAAAACAAATTACTAGTATCAAAAGTGAAAGGGATGAATTCACCAGTACTAAAGTGGAAATTAAGGCAATTGTTAGAAGCAATTTTACCCAATTATATACCAATAAATTTCACAATCTAAGTGAAATGGATGAATATCTACAAAAATATAAATTACCCACACAAAAATATAAATTACCCATATTAACAAAAGAAATACAATGCTTGAATAACCCAATCTTAGAAAAAGAAATTGAACAAGCCATCAGGGAATTTCCTAAGAAAAATTCCTCAGAACCACATGGATTCACAAGCAAATTCTACTAAACATTTAAAGAACAATTAATCCCTATATTGTGTAAACTATTTTGGAAAAAAGGAGGAAGAGTCCTACCAACTGCCTTTTATGACACAAATATGGTGCTGATACCTAAATCAGGAAGAGCCAAAACAGAGAAAACAAATATAGACCAATTTCCCTAATAAATATTGATGCAAAAAATTTAAATAAAATACTAGCAAAGAGATAACAGCAACATATCAGAAGGATCATATGCAATGACCAGGTGGGATTATAGCAAGAAAGCATGGCTGGCTCAGTGTTAGGAAAACTATAAGCATAATTGACCATATCAACAAGTAAACAAATAGAAATCATATGATTATCTCAACAGATGCAGAAAAAGCCTTTTACAAAATGGAGCACCCATTCCTATTAAAAACACTAGAGAGCATAGGAATAAATGGAGATTGCCTTAAAATCATAAGTGATACTTATCTAAAACCATCAGGAGGCATTATCTGTAATGGGGATAAGCTTGAAGTGTTCCCAATAAGATCCAAGGTGAATCAAGGATGTCCATTATCACCTCTATTAAGGACTTAGAATAGGCAATGAGGGAATAAAACTATCACTCTTTGCAGATGACATGATGTTATATAGAAAATCCTGGAGACTCAACTAAAAAATTACCTGAAATTATTAACAACTTAAGCAATGTTGCAGGATACAACATGAACCCACATAAATCATCAATATTTCTACATATTATCAACAACGTCCAGCAGTAAGAGATAGAAATTCCTTTTAAAATACCTGTAGAGAATATGAAATAATAGGGAACACCTGCCAAGACAAATGCAGAAACTATATAAACGCAACTATAAATTGCTTATCACAGAACTAAAATCAGATCTAAAAAACTAGAAAAATGTTAATTGCTCATTGGTAGGCCAAACCAATACAATAAAAATTACAATTCTACTAACAAGAATCTATATATAGTCAGTGCCATACCATTCAAACTATCAAAAATTATTTTATAGGGCTAGAAAAATAAAAACAAAATTCATCTGGAAGAACAAAAGCTCAAAAATATCAATGGAATCAATGGAAAAATTCAAAGAAGGTGTTCTACCCTTACCAGATCTTAAACTGTATAATGAAACAGTAATTACTAAAACAATCCAGTACTGACTAAAAAACACAGCAGTAGATCATTGGAACAGATTAGGTACAAATTACATTATAGTAAATGAGCATAGTAATCTAGTATATAACAAAGCGAAAGACACAAGCTTTTGGAAAAAAAAACTCAGTATTTCACAAAAACAGCTAGGAAAACTAGAAAACAATACGGCAGAAACTAGGTGTAGACCAATATCTCACATCATATACCAAGATAAAGTAAAAAGGGTACCTGATTTACACAGGAAGGGTAAAATCATAAACAAATTAAGTGAGCATGGAATTGTTCATCCGAAAGACTTATGGATAAAGGCACAATTTAAGACCAAAGAAGAAGATAAGGAGAGCATTATAAAATATAAAACAGATAATTCTGATTAAATAAAAGTAAAAAGTTTTTGCACAAGTAAAACTAATGCAATTAAAATTATAAGGAAAGCAGAAAAATGGAGGAATTTTTTGCAACAACTATCTCTGATAAAATCCTCATTTCTCAAATATATAGAGAATTGAGTCAAATTTATAAAAATGCAACTCATTCACCAATTGACAAATGATCAAAGGATATGAACACGCAGTTTTCAGACAATCAAAGATATCTATTGTCATGAAAAAATGTTCCAAGTCACTATTGATCAGAGAAATGCACGTGAAAACAACTCTGAGATACCGTCTCAAGCCTGTCAAAGTGGCTAATACGACAAAAAGGAAAATGTTAGATGTGGAAGGGGATGTGGGAAACCTGGGACACTAATGTACTGTTGGTCAAGTTGTGAACTGATCCTATCATTCTGGAGAGCAACTTGGAAACCTGCAGAAAGGGTCATAAAACTGTGCATATCCTTTGATCTAGCAATACCACTGCTAGGTGTATATCCCAAAGACATTCAAAAAAAGGGTGGGGAGAGGAGAAGAACCTATTTGTACAAAAATACTTATAGCAGCTTTTATTTGGTGACTAAGAATTGGAAATCAAAAGGATGCTCACCAATTGGGGAATGGCTGAACAAGTTGTGATACCTGAATTTAATGGAATACTACTGTTCTATAAGCAATGATGAGCAGGCAGATTTTAGAAGAACCTGGAAAGACTTACATGAATTGGTGCTGAGTGAAGAGAGCAGCACCAGGAGAAAGAACACTGTATACTAACAGCAACATTGTACAATGACTAACATTGAAAGACTTAGATTATTTTCCATATCCAGAGAAAGAACTATGGAGTCTGAATGCAGATGGAAGCATACTGTTTTCTTTTTTTTCCTTTCTTCTGGTTTTTCCCTTTTGTTCTGATCCTTCTTTCACAACATGACTAACGCAGAAATATATTTAATATGGTTATACATGCATAGCTTGTATCAGATTACGTACTACCCTTGGGGAACAGGAGGGGGAGAGAGAAAAAAACTTGGAACTCAAAATCTTACAAAAATGAATGTTGAAAACTATCTCTAAATGTAATTGAAAAAATTAAATCTATTAAGTGGGAAAAAAGAAATTAAAAGCAGGATGATTTCACAAAAACCTGGAAAGACTTACATGAACTGATCCCTAATGAAATGAACAGAACTAGGAGAATGTTATACACTGAAACAGCAATATTATTCGATGAAGAATTGTGAATTACCTAGCTATTCTTAGCAATAAAATGATCCAAGAAATCCCAAAGAGGTAATGATGAAGCAAGCACGCTATCCATCACCAGAGAAAGAATGATATTGATTGAATATGGACTGAAGCATGCCATTTTTCACTTTCTTTCTTTCGTTTTTTGTTCTTTCCTTCAAGTCTTCTTGTGCAAAATGACTAATATGGAAATGTTTTAAATAATTATACACATATAAGCTATATCTTATTGCTTTCTGTCTCAGGAAAGGGGTAGGAGAGCGAGGAAGGATGGGATAGAAATTGTAACTCAAACCTTCAAACAAAAAAGCCTAGTAGACTCTAAAAAAAATCCTTATACAAAAAAGCTAAAGGTTTCCATGCTGATTTTATACACCTAGGTTGCTGAAATTAGAAGGAGTAATAAATATTCTCTCATCTGATATAGGCAAAGCCCAGTAGAAAGGAATTCTAGATTGCAAGAGGGGATTACTAGCAATGAGAAACTAACTGGGAGACCCAGTCACCCAAGCCTTAAGAGTTGCTGGCAGACACAAATTGGAGACATAGGATAACAGGAGCAGAACAGAAGACATTCAAGAGTCCTGAAGATGGATCACAAGTTGTAAAATACAAGCAACACATAACAATAAGAAAATGGATTTTGATCATTGTTTTTCCAATGAAAATTATTAATTATTGCTACATGAAGATTAGTTTTTACTAATATAGTATCCTAGTCACTCTAGATGGAGGTACTACATTGAATGCAGTCTTCTTTATGCTTTATACTCTAGGCAGATATATACTTGCTTTTTACGCTAACACTTTACCTGAAGCTTTCCCGGGTCTCTTTATGATCTACAAAGGAGAAAATCTTAAGCTAGTGTAGTGAAGTCCATGACAATCAGCTCAGCAGACAAAACTGAAAATAAAATGACAGTCTACAACACTCCTGAAAAAACCCATCTTACCTAACACCTCACTGTAAAATTGCTTCCACTTTGTCTCAAATGGATGGAATCAGAACTAGTCAAAGAAGAGTGATAGTTGTATATTCTCCACTCTTTCCATGAAGGTCATCTTGTCAGTCAGTCTGCCCATGGGCATGGGCACATAGGAAAGAGGAGAAGGAAGTCCCCCACAGCATTTCTCATAGGCATTCCTCATGCTCCACCGGAGACTATTTATGAAAGGGATTTCAAGCACCTCCGCTATCAGATCTCCACATGGAAATGCAGCATCTGCTAACAGCACATCATAGCCAGTTTGTTGCAGCTTCTCCATGAGCATCTGGTTGAAGATTACATTTTCACACCTTGATTTTACAACAGGAAAATAAGTGCTGAAAGATTCTTGAAATTCCCAGTTTTTCCCAGTGTGAAAAAGTGGGGTTTTTGTTAATCATCACGCTCAAAAAAATATCCAAGTTGTCCACCAGTTCTTTTATTTGCGGTACAGGAAAAACGTCATAGTTCAGCCCTGAAGAGTCAGTGGAACCAGTGAGAAACATATCAGAAGACACTAACACAGTCACCAAGTGACCCCTTTGTGCCAGCTCTTCAAGAATTGCCATCATATTAAGCCAGTGGCTATGTTCCAGTGGCCACACCAGGACCTTCCCACAGGACCCAAATCCAAAACAGCAGAGCTGCAGCAGCAGCAGAATAGACACCCACTTTTCAGTCATAGTGCCTGAGCCTGATGCCTTCTGATACACTACTGCTCTTTGTGCATGCCAGATGAAGACACACAGGCAAGCCAAGACACAAGTAGAAGATTAATTTCTAAAGGAAGTTCTCACCAATTGCACTTTTAGACCAAGGAAACCTCCCATTCTTCCTGTCTCCTTCCTTTACAACCTCAGTATCATTCTCTACTCCTTGGTCTCCTTCACCTCCACACTCACATATCCAATCAGTTGCAAGATCTTGCTTTTTCTTTTTCTTTTTCTTATTCTTTATTTATTTTTGGTTTTCAACATTGACTTCCACAAGATTTTGAGCTCCACATTTTCTCCCCATCTTGTCACTCCCTATCTTGCCCCTCCCCATACTCCAAAATCCTTATGCATCCTGAATACCCCTTTCCTTAATCTGCACTCCCTTCTATCTCCCCTCTTCTGTTATCCTGTTCCCCTTTTATTTTCCTGTAGGGCAAGATAGAATTCTATACCCCATTGCCTGTATCAGATCTTGCTTTTTCTATCTGCACAGCATCTCTTGAATCTCCCTCATTCTCTCTTCTCCCAAATTCCCTTACACCAATTCTCTCTTTTCACACAGTCACTATTTCAGCTCAGGCCCTCATCAGCTCTCATCTCAGCTATTGCAATGACCCTAACTGATCTCTCTTTCCTACCAGTCTCTCTCTCATTCTAATGCAGCCCACATGGCTGCCAAATTTGATTTCCTTAAGCAAAGACCTGATCATGTCACCGCTGAACTCAGTAAATGCCAGCCGCCCTTACCAGCTTTGCAAATAAAATATATACTCCTCTTTTTGGCTTTTAAAGACCTCACAACTTGGCTCTATCATCTCTTTCAAAACTTGTTACATGTTCTTGCCCTTTCCACACTCAATAATGTCGACCAGAGGTGTCAAACATGATGGGCAACATGAAGCTCACAGTCCTAGCAGGTACCATCTGAACCAGTTTAAAATATATTTACAAAATATTAAATAAAACAAATAAAAGTGCAATAAAAACCTAGATAATACTATGTCACCCAGGCTTCTCTGGGCATGTTCAGTTCTACTACGGAGGTGGAAACTCCCTTAAGAGAGGCCTTTTGAGCATTTCCAATTCCTCTAATGTGTTCTAAGCTAGATGTATCCCCTACCACAGAGGAAGGATAGCTTCCTTTGAATGGCTGTCTATGTCTTTAAAACTGGCAAGACCAAGCCAATTGCTCTTTTCAGCTGCTGCTTGCCACCATTGTTCAGCTTAGCCCTTTTTGGTGACTCCCTCTCTGCTCTACCCAACATGGACCCCATGAACTGAACCAATGAACTGCACCAGTGAGAAGGGTAGGAAAATCCTCCCTTGTTCCTACTCTTTTACCTCTGCTCCAGAAATGGGCCTGCTGTGTTTTCTGCACTCTTTTATTTGTCTTCAGGTGCTGGGAACAGCGTAAGCCATGGTGACCTTGGTACCAGAATTGCAGGAGGGTGGTGCGATGCAGCCAGTCAGGCTAGCATGGAAACCCTGAGAAGCCAGAATTCCTGGGGCAAGAGTCTTAGGGGAATTTTGGATTTCAAACTGGAATCATCTTCTATAGGAGCTGAGCTAAGCTATGAACCTAATCCCTTAGCCCTCCCAAGAGACAATGCAGGTAGAGGAGGATGATGCTTCCCACAGGTGGGGGTATACATTTGTATATTTGTGATAATACACATATATACACACATATATGTACATATATATATATATACCTATATATGTATACACACATACAATACACATATATATGTATATATACATGCACATACGAAACACACACACGTACACATATACATAATGAAACGCAATTTATGCAAAAGTTTGGGAACATCACAGATAACTGAGAGTGTCAGAAAAGACTTTCTGTAGGACATGACTTTTTAATACCAAGGGGTATAAAAAAGTAGCTGTATGCAGTTTAAACTTATCTATTAGTTTGCCAAATCTTCTATATTGCTTTTGTATCCTTTCATAAAGAACTGTTAGCTAAATCATTTTCAATTCCAGAAGTATTTAATCTAGAAGAACAACTCCTGTCAGCATGCTACTATATACTTAGGAAAGCCACAACACCGTTTTTAGCTGTACCTTGTGCCAGGGGCTGGCTAAGTGCTTACACTTATTATCCCATTTGATCATAAACAATAATTTTGCGATGAGGTTAGGTGCTCCTACTATCCTCATTGTATAGATGAGGAAACCGAGGGACAGAGGTTAAGTGAGTTGTCCAGGATCAGAGAGCTACTAAAGGTCTGAGGCTGGATTTGAACTCAAGTCTTCCTGACTCCAGGCCAAGCACTCTCATCCACTCTGCCCCCTAGCTGCTTGAAATAAAAGGTACATAACTTCTGTACATAACTTCTGCCTGAAAAGACTATAGTGGCTAGACAAGACACGTGGAGTAAACTAAGTAACCAACTAAATAAATGAAGAATAGCTTAAAATGAATGATCAGGATAAACAAATCCTCTACCTCAGAGAGAAGTGAGATCACTGTAGCCTGAATTAATCTAAGAAGGATCTTGGAAGTGAGATTTCTCCATTGGTCCCTTCCCCCTAACTTTCTACCATATCCCACACACACTTGCTTCAGGGGCAAAAGTTAGATACCTTTTCTTATTAAAATCAGCTGTGATCAATCACTGCTTGATTTATTTCTCCTCTCCATTCTCTAAATATTACTGGAAGCTCAATTGCCATCAACAGACAGAAGTACCCAAGATCTGAAGGAGCAGTAATGCATCTCCCACCACTGCTCCTGCTTCTGGCTCAATTCCCACCCCCATTGTCCAGGAAATCAATCATTGTGGACATGCAACCTAATGATGAGAGGCACATAGGTGCCAAGTGGATAGAGTGCCAGACCTGGAGTCAGAAAGACGCATTCTACTGAGTTCAAATCTAGTCCAGACATTTACTAGATGTGTGACCCTGGGCAAGTCATTAATCGGTTTCCTCATGTGTAAAATGAACTGAAGAAAGAAATGGCATATCACACTAATATTCAGGCCAAGAAAATCCCAAATAGGGCCAAGTCAAGACTGAAATGACGCGACAATACCAATAATCAACCTGTGACTGCTTCTGCAGGAACTCTTATCACTGCCTCCTCAATGGCCACAGCTACTAAGGACCTCAAAAAGTCAGTTGTCACCAGCAAAGTTCTGTCACATTGTTCCGTATCAGATATGAATGTGTTTTGTATCACTAGTAAGAACACTAAGGAGGATACATTATCATCTGCTTTGCGGTATTCGCCCCACCCCTCCATCTCACTATGACCACGAGGCCTCTCTGTTGGACTTACAACTGAAACTTCCCATGTGCATTGCCTCCCCCACTAAAATGCTCCTGGAGAGCAAGGGGCTATCTTGATTTTCTATTTAAACCCCAGAACATAGCACAGTGTTTTGCATGTAATAGGTGCTTAATCAATGCTTTCACACTTGTTCATTGACTCATTATGCTTATTAACCTGCTTTTCCATTTTGACTAAAGATTCAAACCTCAGCCCATTGTTAGATCCAGTTTTCATGTTTTATGGATAAGCCAATCATTTTGTCACAAAACTTTGTGTACCTGATTGCAAAAAAAAAAAAACAACTCACTTTTTCATGACATTACACTCCTGTTCACACTGAGATGCATAAGAATGTCAGGGAATTGCTGAACAGGTTTGACACATAAATTATAAAGTGTCCACAGACTTACCTAACACATCACTGTAAAACTGATCCCAATCCTTCATGTTAAAATTCTGAAACCAAAAGTCATAATAAATGAAGAAAAGCATATTTTTCACCCGCTCCTTAAATGTCATCCTGTCAGTCAACACTGACATGGCTACAGGCACATAGGAAGGAGGGGATGGGAGTCCTCCACAGTATTTTTCAAGGGTATTGCCCAGGCTGAAGCGCAGACTATAGACAAAGGGTATTCCAAGTATTTCTGCTATAAGCTCACCACAAGGACATATAGCATCTGAAATAACAACTTCATACTTGGCTTGTTTCAATGTCTTCATAAGGTCTTTGTTCAAAACAGCGCTCTCACACAGCTGTTTTATAAGCCTTGAATACTGATAAAATAAGTTTTGCACAAATGCACCATACTCTAATGCCGAAAGGTTTTGCAATTCATTACTCCAAACTGTGACAAAGTTTTCAAAAAATAAAGCTAAATCCTCTGGATTTGTCACCACAGGAAAAACTTCAACATGCAAACCTGATGAATTACTAGGATCAACAAAAACAGTAGCAGAGGGTGTCAGCACAGTCACCTCATGGCCCCTCTGTATGACTCCATCCAGCAGGACCTTCAGATTGAGCCAGTGACTATATTCCATAGGCCATACCAGGACCTTCCCACAGGATCCACAGCTAAAGCAACAGAGCTGCAGCAGCAAAAGAGCTGAAACCCAGTTCTCAGACTCCATGGTTATTCTTGCTTTCTGAACTGCTTGGTTCTTTCCATCAAGAGTTCCCCTTTATATCAACAATAAGGAGGTTAAAATGTAACTAATATTTCTAAATTCTTTATCCAAATACCCATAGTTAGTCCTACCCAAAATATGGTCTTGCTCAATTTGGCAAGAAGTTCATACATTCCATAGCTTTCATGTTAAAGATAAAAACTAAGCTGGTATCATCAAAGTCCCTCGTTCACAAAAGTTCAAGGTCTTATGTAATATCGGTACTTTAACAAGGGAACTTCTTCATGAGCCAGAAAACACTTTTTAATCTTTCTGAGTTTAAGTGTGAATACTATTTATTTCTTTAAGGCATACAGGTTTTATAGCAAAATGGGTCTCCTTTCAATCGATCTCACTTGTATCTCAAGCTTCTTTGCCCTTAGATTTCAAGATGGGACATCTTACCAGCACAGCCCTCTGAGGAGTAGCTGAGAAAAATGAGTTCAGGGTTGTGAGTATATCCCTCAGACAGTCTCAATGAGTTATACTTTGTTGGGTGCTAATGGAGGTCAATTCCTGATCCTACTGGGGAAGCTGCTATTATAAGATTTTCCTCCTCTTCCATTGTTTTGGATCTTAAACTGGAATAGATATTCTGTTAAGTGATTATCATGAAGCATATGGGCTTGGGGCAGCTAGGCAGCACATCTTCTTGAGAGTGAATCTGACCTCAAACTCTTACTGGTTGTGTGACCCTGGGCAAGTCACTTAATGCTGTTTTCCTCAGTTTCCTCATCTATAAAATGAGCTGGAGAAGAATATGACAAAAACACTCAAATATCTTTACCAGGAGAACCCCAAATATCATCACAGAGTGGGGCATGAATGAAAACAACTGAATAACAACAACAACCCAAGGGCTTGAGTTCATGGATAACCAACTCTGACTTGGTATATCAGTTCAATGTTTGAATGGATTAGAATTATCTCTACCATCCATCTTATTGTTTTATTTGTAATTATGTCTTATTTTAACAGTACTTGATTTTCTCATCTTTTTGTTACGAACACTTGACATTGTCATAATTCAATAAATGTCCATTCTTTACTCCCCCTCCTCCCACAGGATAATATGCATTTTTGCTGGATGGGTTATCTTCGATGTAATCCTGAATCTTTCCTTCTGGAATATCAGAAATGCCTCTCCTGTCTTTTACAGTGATGGCTGCTGAAGCCTCTGTGATCCTGATTGTGGCTTCTTTATGTTTGAATTATTTCTTTCTGGCTAATTGCAGTATTTTTTCCTTGACTTAGATGTTTTGGATTTTGGCTATAATATTCCTAGCAGTTTTCATTTTGGGATTTCTTTTAGGAGATGACCAGTGAATTCTTCTGATTTCTACTTTGCTCTCTGGTTCTAAGATATCTGGACTGTTTTCTTTTACATTTTTTGAAATATGATGTTTGTTCATGGATATTGTAGGTAATACGATGATTCTTAAATTCTCTCCCCTAGATCTATTTTTCTCGACAATTCTTTTTCTTAAGAAGTATTCAACATTTTCTTTTACTTCTTCATGCTTTTGATTTCATTTTATTATTTCTTAATGTCTCATGGAGTCATTTACTTCCATTTGGCCAATTCTAATTTTTAAGGAATTATTTTCTTCAGCAATAGTTTTAACCTCCTTTACCAAGCTGTTAATTCTCTTTTTCATAACTTTTTTATAGCACTCATTATTTTTCCTATTTTTGCTCTGTGCTTTTATATGATTAAAAATAATTTTGCTCTTTTTTCTTTAGCCTCTTTCTTTAACTCTTCTCAGAATTGTCATTGAGTTTATATCTCTTTGTATCTTTTGGAATTGTGTGTGGTTGCTTTTCAGTAGACTGATGCTGGACTCAGTTACTACTAGTCTTCTGGTGGGTTCTGTAGATTCAGAGTTACTGAACTGCCTGACGTTCCTTTCACGTTCTTTTCCTACCCTGGGTATTCCAACTGTAAGCTTATGTGATGGGCTAAAGGTTAGAACTATGATCCTCTTTTGTTCTTGGGCTCAGATACACACAGCAAAATTTTTCAAACTTGTTTTTTTCTCTGTACATAGCTAAGGTCTCTTCTCTTTCTGACTTTCACCTCTCCTCCCTGCCCTGGAATGGTGACCTGAAACTAGGTAATGGAGGACCAACAGAGCTACCTGCTGGAACCTGTTCTGGTTCACAGTGTTGGTTCAGGTGTATTCTGGGATTTCTTTTTGCTTCTAGCCTTGGTTCAGTCCTAGTCACCTTACCATCCCTGGATGCTAGAAGGCTCCCCACTGTTGCTGTTGCTGTGGATACTGCCTCAGCCACTTCAACATTGTGCTCCTGGACAACCCCAGTATCTATAGACCTCACTGTCCATCTTGCTGAGCTGCCCTGGACTGGAAATATGACTTACTATGACTTGTTCTCAGCTTTCCCAACAAGAAATTGTTGGATTGCATTTTTCAGTTGTTGTGAAGAAAGTGTGTCACATGAGTTGAGTAAAAATGGTAACTCTCACTCTACCATCTTGACTCCCAGTACTTCATTTACTACCAGAAATTTCTGCCATTTTGCTTTGTATATTCTGATCCAACTATATGGTTTCTAACTACACTTAGGCCCATTTAAGAGATTAGTTATACTATGGTTGTTTCTCAAATTGTTGCAAATTGTCAGACTGGCTTATTTTTCTTTTTCCACTAAGTCTCACCCATCCTTTAGTCAATACACCTAACACCCTTTTTGGGTTGTATCCTGAAGGAGGTCACATGGTATTTCTGGATATGGAAAAACAATAAGGAATGTAAAAACACATCCTGGGATTGCAGTTATTGGGTGATAGGCAGAAGCAGCAAAGCCCTGAGGCTTTGGTTAAATGATTTCATTAACCACTCTTTAGGGGTGTTAGATAGAATTTTGATAGTATTAGAAATTGAAGGCCTTGTATAACTGGTTGAAGAAGTTAGAAATTAAAGTCGTGACTTTAGTGTGGGTTACACTAGCTTAACTAGTGTATCAGCGTTGGCAAATATCTTAATCTACACGACGTGTTAAAAAGCTATTTGTCTTTCTCCTTTCCCATAGTGGTACTCTCTGACAATTCTTGGAGGTCCCCTTGCTCTAAAACCAGAATCCTGCAATATATTGTTTCTAAGAAAGACATTTGGGGCTGAGGTACACACAAGGTAAAAGTAAGGGGCTAGAGGAGAATTTATTATGCATCAGCTGAAGGGAAGAAAGCAGGAGTAGAAATCACGATTTGAGCCAAAGCAGAAACAGATCCAATTAAAAGAGATGGAGAAGGAAATCAAATCCTGTTGAACAGTACCATAGACAACAAAATCATATCAATATTAAGCATACGTGCATCAATTGGTGTATCATCTAAATTTGTGAAGAAGTTCAAAGAGTAACAGGAAGAAATTGATAATAAAACTATGCTAGATGAACAAAACTCTGATAATGTTAGATATGATATATCTTTAGACAAAATTAAATGGGAATGTAAAGGATTATACTTCTTACTCAACAGTTCATGGCATCTATACTAAAGTTGACAATGTCTTAGGACATAAAAACCTTCAGCCAAATGCCAGAAAAGCAGAAACAGTAAACACGTCTTGTTCAGATCATAGTGCAATAGAAATTACATTCAATAATGTGCAAAGGAAAGAGACATCAAAAATTAATTGGAAATGAAATCATCTAATCCTAAAAAAAGCGGGTCAAAAAATCATAGAACCAATTGGTAATTTCATTAAAATTACAGCAATGAGAGAACATACCAAAATTTTGGGGATGCAGCCAATGTGCTAGTTAAGGAAAATTTATATCTCTAATTGCACATATCAATAAAATATAGAAACAGAAGATCAGTGAATTGGACATGCAACAAACTAACAAAAAAACTAGAAAAAGAACAAATTAAAAATCCCCAATTAAACACTAAATTGGAAATCTTGAAAATCAAAGGAGACATTAATAGAAATGAAACTAAGACAACCACTGAACTAATAAATAAAATTAGAAACTGGTTTTATGAAAAAGCCAACAAATATGTAAAATACAGGTTGATTTTTATGTAAAAAAAGGAAAGAGGAAAACCAAATTACTAGTATCAAAAGTGAAAGGGATGAATTCACCAGTAATAAAGGGGAAATTAAGGCAATTGTTGGGAGCAATTTTGCCCAATTATACACCAATAAATTTGACAATGTAAGTGAAATGGATGAATATCTACAAAAACATAAATTACCCACACAAAACTATAAATTACCCATATTAACAAAAGAAATAAAATGCTTAAATAACCCAATATGAGAGAAGGAAAATGAAGAAGCCATCAATGAACTTCCTAAGAAAAATTCCCCAGAACCACATGGATTCACAAGCAAATTATACTAAACATTTAAAGAACAATTAATCCCTATTTTATATAAAGTATTTTGGAAAAAAAAGGGGAAAGAGTCCTACCAACTGCCTTTTATGACACAAATATGGTGCTGATACCTAAACAGAGTCAAAACAGAGAAAAATAATTATAGACCAATTTCCCTAATAAATATTGATGCAAAATAATTTAAATAAGATACTAGCAAAGAGATAGCAGGAATGTATCACAAGGATTATACACTATGACCAGGTGGTATTTATAACACGAATGTACAACTGGCTAAATATGAGGAAAAGTATAAGCACAATTGACCATATCAACAAGAAAACAAACAGAAACCATATGATTATCTCAACAGATGCAGAAAAGCCTTTTACAAAATAAAGCACACATTCCTATTAAAAACACTAGAGAGCATAGGAGTAAATGGAGATTGCCTTAAAATGATAAGCGATATTTATCTAAAACCATCAAGAGGCATTATCTGGAATGGGGATAAGTTGAAGCCTTCCCAATAAGATCCAAGGTGAATCAAGGATGCCCATTATCACTTCTATTATTTAATATTGTACTAGAAATTTTAGTTACAGCAAGAAGAGAAGAAAATGAAATCAAAGGAATTATAATAGGCAATAAGGGAACTAAACTACCACTCTGTGCAGATGACAAGATGTTATACTTAGAAAATCCTAGAGACTCAACTAAAAATCTACTTGAAATTATTAACAACTTAAGCAATGTTGCAGGATACAACAGAAACCCACATAAATCATCAATGTTTCTATATATTATCAACAACATCCAGCAGCAAGAGATAGAACTTCCATTTAAAAAGACTGTAGACAACACAAAATAATTGGAAGCCTAGCTGCCTAGACAAACACAGGAACTATATAAACACAACCATAAAATTCTTATCATACAACTAAAATTAGATCTAAACAACTAGAAAAATATTAATTGCTCATTGGTAGGCCAAACCAATACAATAAAAATTACAATTCTACTAAAATGAATCTGTATATAGTCAATGCCATACCATTCAAAGTATCAAAAAAGTATTTTATAGGGCAAGAAAAATAAAAACAAAATTCATCTGGAAGAACAAAAGCTCAAAAATAGCAAGGGAATCAATGAAAATAATGCAAAAGAACGTGTTCTATCCTTACCAGATCTCAAATGGTATTATAAAACAGTAATTACTAAAAACAATCAGGTACTGGCTAAGAAATAGAATGGTAGATCATTGGAATAGATTAGGTACAAATTACATTATAGCAAATGACTGTACTAATCTAGTACATAACAAAGCCAAAGATCCAAGGTTTTGAACAAAAGCTCAGTATTTCACAAAAACTGCTAGCAAAACTAGAAAACAGTATTGCAAACACTAAGTATATATCAATATCTCACACCCTACACCAAGATGAGGTAAAAATGGATATGTGATTTACACAGGAAGGGTAAAATCATGAACAAATTAAGAGACCGTGGAATTGTTTATCTAAAAGATTTATGGACAAGGAAAGAATTTAAGATCAAAGAAGATATAGAGAACATAACAAAATGTAAAATAGATAATTATGATTAAATAAAAGGAAAAAGTTTTTGCACAAATAAAACCAATGCAATTAGAATTATATGGAAAGCAGAAAATTGGAGGAATTTTTTTTTCAGCTAGTATCCCTGATAAAGGTCTCATTTCACAAATATATAGAGAATTGAGTCAAATTTATAAAAATGCAAGTCATTCACCAATTGAGAAATGGAAAAAGGATATGAACAGACAGTGTTCAGACAATCAAAGATATCCATAGTCATGAAAAAATGTTCTAAATTACAGCTGACCAGAGAAATGCAGATGAAAACAACTCTGAGATACCGTCTCAAACCTGTCAAAGTGGCTAATATGACAATAAGGAAAATGTTAGATGTGGAAGGGGATGTGGGAAAACTAGGACACTAATGTACTGCTGGCCAAGTTGTGAATTGATCCTATCATTCTGGAAAGCAACTTGGAAATATGCTCAAAGGGCTATAAAACTATGCCTATTCTTTGATCTAGCAGTACCACTGCTAAGTATATATCCCAAACACATTTAAAAAAAGATTGGGGTGGGGAAGAACATATTTCTACAAAAATATTTATAGCAGCTTTTGTTTTTGGTGGCTAAAAATTGGAAATCAAAGGGATGATCATCAATTGAGAATGGCTGAACAAGTTGTAATACCCGAATGTAATGGAATACTACTGTTCTATAAGAAATGATGAGCAGGCCGATTTCAGAAGAACCTGGAAAGACTTACATGAATTGGTGCTGAGTGAAGAGAGCAGAACCAGGAGAACATTATATACTAACAACAACATTGTGCAATGACCAACTTTGGTAGACTTAGCTTTTCTCAGTAATACAATGACCTAAGACAATTCCAAAAGACTAATGATGGAAAATGCTATCCATTTCCAGAGAAAGAACTACGGAGTCTGAATGTAGGTAGAAGCATATTGTTTTCTTTTTTTTCCCATTCTCATGGTTTCCCCTTTTGTTCTGATCCTTCTTTCACAACATGACTAATGTGGAAATATATTTAATATGGTTGTACGTGCATAGCCTGTATCAGATTACGTACTATCTTGGGGAAGAGGAGGGGGAGACAGAAAAAAATTGGGAACTCAAAATCTTACAAAAGTGAATGGTGAAAACGATCTCTAAATGTAATTGGAAACATTAAATCTATTAATTCGGAAAAAAATTAAAAGCAGGATGATTTCATAAAAACCTGAAAGACTTACATGAAATAATGCCCAATCAAATGAACACACCTAAGAGAATCTTACACAGTGAAACAGCAATATTATTCGATGTAGAATTGTGAATTACCTAGCTATTCTTAGCAATACAATGCTCCAAGAAATCCCAAAGAGCTAATAATGAAGCAAGCACACTATCCACCACCAGAGAAAGAGTGATATTGATTGAATATGGACTGAAGCATGCTATTTTTTACTTTCTTTCTTTCACTTTTTTCTTTCCTTCAAGTCTTCTTATGCAAAATGACTAATATTGAAATGTTTTACATAATTGCACACATATAACCTATATCTGATTACTTTCTGTCTCAGGAAGGGGGTAGGGGAGCGAGGAAGGATGGGATAGAAATTGTAACTCAAACCTTTAAACAAAAAAGCCTAGTAGACTCTAAAAAAAATCCCCATTTAAAAAAAAAGCTAGAAGGTTTCCATGCTGATTTTGTAGAGCTAGGTTGCTGAAATCAGAAGGAGTAAATAAATATTCTCTCATCTGATATAGGCAAAGCCCAGTAGAAAGGAATTCTAGGTTGCAAGAAGGGATTAGTAGCACTGACAAACTAATTGGGAGATCCAGTCACCCAAGCCTTAAGAGTTGCTGGTAGACACAAATTGGAGACATAGCATAACAGGAGCAGAAGAGAAGACATTTAAGGGTCCTGAAGAAGTTGTAAAATACAAGCAACACATAATGATAAGAATATGGATATAGATCTTTGTTTTTTCTAATGAAAATTATTACTTATTCCTACATGAAGATTGTTTGTTACTAATATAATATCCTAGTCACTCTAGATAGAGGTACTACATTTAAGGCAGTCTTCTTTATGCTTTTACTCTAGGCAGATATGTACTTGCTTTTTTACACTAACACTTTACCTGAAGCTTTCCCAGTCTCTTTATGATCTACAAAGGAGAAAATCTTAAGCTAGTGTAGTGAAGTCCATGACAATCACCTTGGCAGACAAAACTGAAAATAAAATAACAGTCCACAACACTCCTGAAAAAACCCATCTTACCTAACACCTCACTGTAAAACTGCTCCCACTTTTTCTCAAATGGATGGAACCAGAAGTAGTCAAAGAAGAGAGATAGTTGTATATTCTCCACCCTTCCATGAAGGTCATCTTGTCAGTCAGTCTGCCCATGGGCATGGGCACATAGGAAAGAGGAGAAGGAAGTCCCCCACAGTATTTCTCATAGGCATTCCCCATGCTCCACCGGAGACTATTTATGAAAGGGATTTCAAGCACCTCCGCTATCAGATCTCCACATGGAAATGCAGCATCTGCTAACAGCACATCATAGCCAGTTTGTTGCAGCTTCTCCATGAGCATCTGGTTGAAGATTACATTTTCACACCTTGATTTTACAATAGGAAAAGCAGAGCTGAAAGATTCCTGAAATTCCCACAGTTTTTCCCAGTCTGAAAATGTGGGTTTTTTGTTAATCATCATGCTCAAATAAATTTCGAATTGTTCCTCCAAGTCTTCTTTTATTTGTGGTACAGGAAAAACGTCATAGTTCAGCCCTGAAGAGTCAGTGGAACCAATGAGAAACATATCAGAAGACACTAACACAGTCACCAAGTGACCCCTTTGTGCCAGCTCTTCAAGAATTGCCATCATATTAAGCCAGTGGCTATGTTCCAGTGGCCACACCAGGACCTTCCCACAGGACCCACATCCAAAGCAGTAGAGCTGCAGCAGCAGCAGAATAGACACCCACTTTTCAGTCATAGTGCCTGAGCCTGATGCCTTCTGATACACTACTGCTCTTTGTGCCTGCTGCATAAAGACACACAGGCAAGCCAAGGGACAAGTTGAAGATTAATTTCTAAAGGAAGTTCTCTCCAATTGCATTTTTAACCCAAGGCAACCTCCCATGTCCCTCTATGTAAACACTTCTTCCAGTGAACTCTTTCCACAATCCAACATATGTTAGGTGAACGCACAAATTTAGAATATCAAAAGTACTGGCCTTACTTTTCCTAAATCTTAGAATTAAAACAGAAAGTACAAACCAAGAAATACAATACACTACATCTATACCCACCAAGTCATTCAAGAAATATTTATGAGATACTCAAGTTATAAAAGGCATACAAAGCCATATAAAAGACAGTTTCTACTCTAATTACTTAATATATAGTAGCACAGACAAAAACAAGTCTCTGTATCACTACATATGAGGCAAAATATGATAAACGCATTAAGAGTTTTACAATTGTAAGGTTCAGAGACTTATTATTCAAAATAAATATTTAATAAATATATGACATGTATGCTATATAGGATGCATACAAAAGCTATATGTAAATTCTGTGTATCTAGGTTTCTATGTATGCATGTATACAAATATATTCCATGATTCAATATATGTGGTCATCCTAGGAAATGGGAATAAAAAATTAAAGTGAAGGGAGATATCTTATTGGTGCTGCTTTACTTCCCCTCCTCCCATTTATTTGTTGGGGAGACCAAAAGGACCTTAGTGGAGTAGATATCTGATCAAAAATAATTCTACCTCACCCCATGCAAATCCCATGGGATTCTTTAGCAGAAATTCTTGACACTAATTTGGAGCAGGAAATTCTCTGTATAATTGAATTAAACAGGAGTTATAATGACAATCTAATTTTCAGAATGATTTTTAGCACAGAGAATTTGGTCTTAGGGAACGAGAGGCAGTGGTTTAAGAAATGGATTAAGGGATTGTGGGTTTTGCTTAGGTGGCTGGGTGCTGAAAATACTAGGCTGGTGAAGGGAAAGACTGCCTTTTGGAGAGAAAAGCCACACACAGCTAAGTCTCTGGGAAATAACAGCTTTCTTTCCTTAAGTTTTCAGTGTCATAGACCTAGGATAACTGGTGAAGCCTTTGGTCCTCTTTTAAGAATGAATCTCTCCCTACTCCAATGTATCCCTCATTCAGTTGTCAGAGTGATCTTCCTAAATCTCAGGTTTAACCACATCACTACCCCACCTCTGGGGCAGCTAGATGGTGAAGGGGATAGACTGCCTGGTATGGAGTCAGGAAGACTCTTCTTCTTGAGTTCCAACCTGGCCTGAAACACTTTTTAACTGTGTAACCCTGGGCTAACCACTTAACCCATTTTGCCTCACTTTCTTCATTTGTAAAATTGAGATGGAGAAGGAAATGGCAGACAATTACACTATTTTCACCAAGAAAACCAAGCATATCTCCAGTTCTTAATACTGCAGTCTATAATACTGCTTTTATGGCAAACACATCCACTGCTATACGTGTATTAAAAAGCAACTGATGTTTATGCTGGCAGATTGCAAAAGCCACAACAGAACAAAAAAAAAACAGTTGTGGATCAGTTGAGTGTTAAAAGTTTCAACCTTGGGGTTAATACCAAGAAGGAAGTAGAAAAAAAAAACGCCAATCCCCACAATTTCAGAGCGCTCTGTTTTCTTAGTGACCTTTCTATAAAATGTTTCTGTCTTCCTGATCTTGTTATGAAATGTTTCTCTCCTAGTGGCCAAACCCCATGATCCCCAATTACTTTTAACAGTGAAGAGGCAGGAATCATTGGCCAGTTCTCCTTCTATGATGTGACACTTTGTGGTATATTGTGTGTTTGAAATATAGTTTGGTTTTATATGCTCCCCATATTGCATAAAGCATACCATAAAAGAACACATTTTTCACCTCTTCCTCAATGTCTAAGTTCACAGACCAACAGAATTAATTGTAGGAATTCAAATTTGGAACGGACCAACAACTCACCATACATGCTTTGCTTCAATACCATAAATGAGGCAGTGCTGGTGCTCCACACTACTTCCTCGGCCAGACCAGTTCACTTTTGGAAAGCATTAATTCTTAGGAACCTTTTTCTTACGGGACTGCTATACATCATTTGCCTCATTGCAACTTCCAGCCACGGTTCCTAGTTTTTTGAAGTCAGAATACCTGGATTTGAACTCCTCCTCTGTGTCCTAGGACCTGTGTGCCCTTGGGTAATTTCCCTTAACCTCACTCCTCTACATTCCCTTCTTCAGCTAAAAACAGTTCATCATCTATGATCCTGAAACTTCTAATCTCTCCACAGGACAGGTATTCACACTTATTACACAATATTTTCTTCTCCTAGCTAAGTATTTCTAGTTGAAGACGTTCTTAATCCAGGCCCATGAATTTGTTGTTTTACATTTTGTTAACTCTGCTTCACTGACTGCTTTATTTTGTTACAATGTATATTAGCTTATGTATTTAAAAATATTATTCTAAGAAAGCTTCCATAGGCTTCAACAGACTGTCAAAGGAGCCTGTAACTCCAAAAAGGTTAAAAACCCGGCCCTAGTTCCTTAAATAATTCTTCATAGACCAGAAACACAGGACCCTTCACCATTCTGGCTGCACTCCTATCACAGCTTTCTAGTTAGATAATGCACTTTCTCAATTACGGAGTCCAAAATGGAACAGTCATCTAGATGTTATCAGGGCAGATTACAGTGCAATAATCAGTCTTAGAAGCCATGCCTCTCTTAAAGCAGCCCTATCATACTATCGACTCATGTTGAGCTTGTACCACAAATACCCTCAGATCTTGTCATAGGGAAGCTGACATTTGGAGTCCAATTATAAGACTTTAACTTTCACCTTATTGGATTTGTCCCAGTGATTTATTCTATTAAGAACTTTTGGATCTGACTACTCATAATGTGCAATTCATTATGTTAGTTTTTTTCCTAGATTTATGTCATCCATAGATTTCTAAACATGCATACAGTATAGTGTTAGGTATAGAACTCTGGCTTACTCTTATGGAGAATTCTTTCCAAATTGCCTTGAAACCATCAGTTACTAAGCTTTGGGTCTAGCAGGGTTTTTTTATAAGCACTTGTGATTAATCCCAGGATCACACAGCTAGTAAGTGTCAAGTGTTTTGGTCTGAGGCTAGATTTGAACTCAGGTCCTCCTGACTCCAGGGCCAGTGCTCTACTCACTGCACCACCTAGCTGCCCCCTGGGTCTAGCAATTTAACCAGTTCCTGAGGCAACTAATTTTACATAACATTTAGCCTACATTTCTTTATCTTTTCCGTAAGAATAGCTTCAAAGACTTTATCAAATGCTTTGCTACAACTTAACTTAAATTCTGTCTATCACACTGCTTTCATCTACTAGTTTAGTAACTCAATAAAAACAGAAATGAAGATGGTCTGGAATGACCTATATTTAATGAAGCCCCAAGCACTGTTTCTCCTCTTCAGTGCCATTCATATTTGTAGTATGCAGTCTCTTTTCTTTCCTTCTTTTTGCAAATCATCTGCCATTTTTTTTGTGAGTGTGAGGTGATTAGGGTCAAGTGACTTGCCCAGAGTCACACAGCTAGTGAGTGTTATGTGTCTGAGGCCACACTTGATTTCAGGTTCCCCCAACTCCAGGCCAGGGGCTCTAACCACTGCGAAATCTAGCTGCCCCATCATCTGCCAATTTTATGAAAAATGTCTGCCAATTTTACGATAGCTCTCTCATTCTCCATCCCTTGAAAATATCACTGAGTGGTTCAGCAATCATATCCAGAAATTCTTCTAGTACCCAAGAATCTGGTTCATCTTTGTGAGAAAACTTGAACTCATCTAGGATACTACATGCTTTCTCGATTTCTCCTTACTCTTCTTGGGAATTGGATCCACATTAGTCATATTTATTTAATTCTTTCCATTTCAAATAGCTTTCTCTTTGACAGAGAAAATGGAAAGAGAAAAGGAATTGAGAAACTCTATCTTCTCTTCATCGTCAAATACCATAGTTCCATCCACCCAAAGCAAAACTCCCATTCCCTTTTTATCCCCTCTATTGTACCTTTAAAAACAAATTTAAAAAAATTATTTTTATCTTTACCAATCCATAACAACGTCAGGTTATTCTGAGATTTAGCAAGTCCTGAGAATTATTCATTTTTTCAGAATCACGCTATGCTTTGTAATTTTTTCTGTCATTTCTTCTCTTGTTTCGAGAGCCTCCATATATTTGAATAAAAAAAAAGGATTAAATCGTGAGTGAGTTTTCTGTTTACTCTTATTACTCTCTTTATACAATCTTCTTTTTTTCTTCCTCATCCAAACACTTATTCTTGGCATTTTCAAAAATTTCATTTTGAATCATTGCCATCCTTCCTAGGCCTACTTTTCCTATACAATTTTAGTTCATGACATCCTATTCTTCCCCCTTAATATTTAAAATTTGTTCTTATATAAGCAAGGGTGTACATCAGAGCGTTTTTGACTTTTCCTTCTTTCTCTATCACAAATTCAAAGACAGAAGTTTTTGTCTCTCTTCAAAGACAGAAGTCCCTTCTAGCTCTAGCTAGCTGTTTTTATGAAAGGGTGGGTGGAACAGAGGAAATCACATGAATGTATAAAAAGGCGACAGGTTAGATAAGCAGCAAGAAGACATTTCTAACATCAAGACGTGTTTTAACCTAGAAGGCTGTGTAATCATTAACTGTTCTCCTGTGGTTATGTCATTTGCCTTTACTTTTGACACACTGTAAAATGAACAACCAGCCCTAGAGAAGTTCACTATGTCTTCCAAGCTCCTGAGTGCTAGTAGCTACCACCAAGCAGAGGCTGTGGGATACAGGGTAAAGAACTTTGGTTTAGGGGTTAGAACACTTTAACTCAGATATTGACTCAGCTGCTTGCTCCTGGGGTGGCAATGATCAAGCTACTTCTCTGCATCTCACTTCAAATATCTGTAAGTTGAGGGAATTGGAATAGATTAAGGAACCATGTAATTTGAGAGCAGAGAGGGAACCTCGATATCAGTCTAGTCCATCTTGGACACAAAAGGAATCTCCCCTATTACATAGCCAATGAGTTATCATACAGCCTCTCCTTTAAGACATCCCAGCAGAGGGAATCCACTACCTCTCAAGACATCCCAGCAGAGGAAATCCACTACCTCTCAAGACATCCAAGCACAGGGAATCCACTACCTCTCAAGACATCCCAGCACAGGGAATCCACTACCTCTCAAGGCTGGTTATCAAGTTTGGGGCAGTTCTAATTGTTAGGAAGCTTTTCCTGACACTAAGCCTAAATTTTCCTCCTTGTAATTTCCACCCATTGGTTCTCTCAGTTCTCTCTAGACTAAAAGAGAAAAAGGCTAATCCTTCATCCATGTTAGCCCCTTAAATATTTCCACAAAGCTATCATACTCCCCACGTATCCCTCTCCTTTGGTCTAGGACAAATATGCTTAGTCATTTCAACCGATCCTTATGTGTTAAGGACCCAAAGCTCTTTACCATCCTAGCTTCCTTCTCCTGATCACTCTCTAGTTTGTCAATATACTTATGGTACCCACAAGAAAAATAGCTGATTTTCATTCTATAAAATTGTAAAGTTTTTATAATACACAAATCTAATGTAATAACAGTTATAAGAGAAACAGATAAAAAAAAAAAAGAAGAGTTGTACCTGCAGCAGCAGCAGCAGGAGCAGCCCAGAACCCCATTTTTTGGACAGGACCTCTGAAAGTTTGTATATTTTGATCTATAAAACTTGGCCTTGTTTACAAGTACCAAAAGGATATCAATAAGTAAACTAAAGATTAACCTCTACTTAAAATTCACTGACAGACATAATGAATGTGCCATATAATTATATTTATTGGGTTTTTTTAATCACCCCAAAAGCAGTTAATTTTGTGGTACAAACACAGCATTTTACAAACTTTTTCGTAACAAGAATTCTTCTCTCATAGATCAAAAATAATTTAAGATTAGGGGTAGAAAGGATCACAGAAGACTAAAATGACAACTTGAATTATATAAAACTCAAGTTTTTCCTCAACCAAATCCAATGTAGCTAAGATTAGAAGAGAAACATACCTGGAGAAAAACATTTGCAACATTTCGCGGATAAAGGTTCTAAGATATATAAGGAACTTATTAAGATTAAGCATTTTCCTGTGGCTGTGTGGCATATATATATACATATATATATATATATACACATATATATATATATGTATATATATATATGTGTATATATATATATATACATATATATACACATATATATATACATATATATATATACATATATATATATATGTATATATATATATATATATTACACATATATATGCAAATGTTGTGGGATTTTAGTGGAAGACCAGATCACTTTGGACAGAGTGAAATGTAAGGGCTTCAGAGTGACCATGTTCAAGTCAGCATTACTGCCAACAGCAGCCACAGTAGAGTTCTAGAAAGACCACTGAATATACAGTCAGAGAACCTGAGCCAAAATCCTGGCTCTACTATGTACTATTCCTGTGACCTTAGGGAACGCTCCAATTTCTCTGTGCCTGAGTTTCCTTATTTAACAAATAGATTAGGTTAGATGTTCTCTAAATATGTCTTCCAGTCCAGGATCGTGTGAGGAGAGTACAGATCTTGAATAGGAAAAAAAAGTTTAGTTTGCACTGGGAGAACTTGTAGAAAGCAGGCTCGAGGTGTTATTTTTAAGAATTTGAGCCATTCTTCATGTGATTGATGGTCTAAGGCTATGAACACATAGTTCTAAATGAAAGAAACCTAAGCTATCTATAGTCATATTTTCAAAAATGGTCCAAATCAATAATAATTATAAAAAAGAAAATTAAACCAAACTGATTTGACCTCACAACCATTAAATTGGCAAAAATGACAAAAAAGAAAAATAACAAATGTTGGAAAGATTGTGGGAAAACACGTACACTAGTGTATTGTTGGTGGAGTGAAAATTGTCTTAGCCATTCTGGAAATCAGCTTGGAACTATGCCCCAAAAGTTACCAAATTATGCATAGTGTTTGAACTAGCTATCCCACTACTAGGCCTTAACTCCCAAAGAAAGCAAAGAAAGAATAAAAATACCTATTTGTGCAAAAATATTTAAAGGAACTCGTTCAGAGACACCACAAAACTAGAAATTAAAGAGCTTTGTTGTGAAACGATTACACAAATTTTGCTGCATAAATGAAATGGAATATTATTGAGTCATAACAAATCATGGAATGCCCCAACTGATAAGAGGTCAAAGGATATTAACAGGCAGTTGTAAAAAAAAAGAAATCAAAGCCCTCTATAGTTGTAGGAAAATGCTCAAAATCACTATTGATTAGAGAAATACAAATTAAAACAACTCTGAGGTACCACGTCACACCCACCACAGTGTCTTACATGTTCTTCAGTTGTTTCAATTGTGTCTGATTCCTTGTGACCTTGTTTGGGGTTTTCCTGGCAAATATATTGGAGTGGTTTGCCATTGCCTTCTCCAACTCGTTTTAGATTTCAGGAAACTGGGGCAAACAGGGTTAAGTGGCTTGCCCAGGGTTACACAGCTAGCAAGTATATAAGATCAGATTTGAACTTATACAGATGAGTATTCCTGCTTCCAGGTCCACCTCTGTGCCACCTAGTTATCCTTCGCTAACATGACAGAAAAGAAAACCAATAAATGTTAGAGGGGATATGGAAGAATTGGGACATTGATGCACTGTTGGTAGAATTACAAACACATGCAAACATTCTGGAGAACAATTTGGAAGTATGCCCAAGGGGCTACACAATTGTACTTGGCGTTTGAACCAGCAATACCACTGCTAGGAGTATATCCCAAAGAGGTCAAAGAAAAAACAAAAGGACGTATATACACCAAAATATTTTTAGCAGCTCTTTTTGTGGTAGTGAAGAGTTGGAAAACGAGGGGATGGCCATCAACTGGACATTGGCTAAGTAAGTTGTGGTATGCAATTGTGATGGAACACTATTGTGCTGTAAGAAATGATGTGAAATATGGCTTCAGAAAAACCTGAGAGGACTTCTATGAATTGACACAAACTGAAGTGAACAGAACCAGAAAAACATTGTATACAGTAAAGGCAATGCTGTATGATGATCAGCTTTAAATGATTTACCTAGTTTGATCAATGCAATGATCCAAGACAATTCTGAAGGACTTATTATGAAAAATGTTGACTCCAGAGAGAAAGCTGATGGAGTCTGAATGGAGCCTGAAGCACAATTTTTTTCCACTTCAGATTTTTTTTCCCTTTGGCAACATGTCTAACCTGGAAATGTTTTGCATGATTTCACATGCATAGTTAATATCAAATTTCTTCCCTTCACAATGACTAGGGGAGAGTTTACAAGGAGGGGAGAACTCAGAACTTAAAATATTTTTAAAAAGAAGGCCAAAAATAAATAAATAATAACTATTTAAAGAAGGGAATTATGACATGGACAATTTCAGAGCAAATTGGGAAAACTTTCATGAACTGATTCATAGAGAAAAAGAAGAACACTGTGTACAATGATTACATTCTAGAGAAAGATAACTTTAACAGATTTTAGGACTATGATCAATACAACAAGTCCAAAAGAATGAAGATGAAAACACCCCTCACCTCCTGATGAAGAGGTGGCAAACTTCAAATGAAGAAAGGAACATACATTTTTGGACATAGCTAATGTGGAGATTTATTTTTCCAGGCCATGTAGGTATGTATTAATGAATATTATTTTAAAAGTTGCTCAGTGTGGAAGTGGGAGGAGTAGGAGGGATAAATTAATAATAAAAACCTTACTTGAAAAATAAAAAAAATAAAAAAACTGAGAATCACATTACCACAGAATGAGAAATATCAGGGACCTTAAAGGTCATTCAGTTTAGCTCCCAAATTTCAGATAGAAGGACACTGAGGCACAGATAATGTGACTTGTTCAAGGTCATACAGGTAGTAAATACCAGAAGTAAAGCTATGACCTTCCCAGTTGTCCTTTTCCAAATGAAGGAGAGTTCAGTTTTTGGACGTGTTGAGTTTCAGTTCCTATAGGAATAACCAGGTGGAACTACTTAAGTAACTGAAAGTACAAGACTGAAGTTCCACAGACAGGTTAGATCAGGGCTGGAGATAACAGCTTGGGAGTAATCTACATAATGAAATTGATGATGTTTCAAGTCAAGGGAAAGAACACAGAGAAAAAGAAAAATTGCCTGGGGAAATTTCAGCCAAGGTATTCAAACTTAGAAGAGTCAGAAGGGGAGCACTTAGTGAGGCAGGAATAAAACCAAGAGTGTAGCACCAGTATGACCAGGGTTCAAATATTTACTGCAAATGAATAATAATTATAATTAAAGCCTGTGTACAGGTGTTGGAGTCAGTCCTGCCTCTGACACATTCTGGCTACATGACCCTGGGTAAGATTTTTAACCTCCATATGCCACAGACAGCTCTCTAAGACTAGAAGGTACAGACAACTTGCTTATTTGAGCCAGTAGCAGTTCCAATATCAGAGAGTTCCTAACCCTGATGAAGTCACAGGTCTGAACAACAAAAGTAGAAATGACATGCAGGGTCTTCTAAAAACTTCAAGCTTTAGTAGGTAAAAAGCTCACTATGACTTTTAAGATACTCTGTGTGTGTGTGTGTGTGTGTGTGTGGGTGTGTATTTATGTGTTGAGAGCCAGGTCAATAACCTCTGAGATATGTGTGTGTGTATTTATATATGTGTGTAATCACATTTATATAGCACCTTGAAGTTTACAGAGCATTTTTCTTACAACTACCTTGCCTATATTATAGAGGATCATAGTGTAAGTGTTATCCTCAGTTTATGGAGTAAGAAGCTGAGGCTCAGGGAAATGCAGTGATTTCGTCATGCAGCTAGTAAATACTGAATATAGTGTCTAGCAAAAAAAAAAAAGACAGAAAAGAAAAGAAAATCAAAAAAGGAAGAGGTGGCTCCACTGCACTGGTCTGACCTCGTCTAGAGTACAGTGATGATGAAAACTGATACACAATCTTGACCCAACAACAAGAATGAAAATACCAGGAAGCATTTGTGAGAAATGGCTGAAGGACCTGGGCATGTTCAAAGCTGCAAAAGAGAATTCTTAGGCTACTAAGCTGTCAAATACCAAGATATTAGGCAGAAGGAGGAGACTTGAGGCAGCAGCTACAAGCCCAGAGGTAGGACCAAAGGCTACAAGTTATAGGGAACCAAACTTGGGCTCAATGAAAGGAAGAACTGTGTGAAAGATTATCAGTATTCATAGCAAAATTGCAGAATATGAAATAAACCCACACATATCGTTAGCATTTCTATACATTACCAACAAAATCTAGCAGGAAAACATAGAAAGAGAAATTCCAAGTACGGTAACAGCAGACGGTAGAAAATGCTTGGGAGTCAACTTGCCAAGACACACACAGGAAGTGTATGTACTTAATTACACTGCTCTTCCCACAAATAATAATTATTCATGGTAGGTCAACCAATGTAAAATGACAACACCATGTAAATTGATTCATTTATGCAGTATTATACCAAACAAATTACCAAAGAATTGCTTTATTAAGCTAAAACAAAAAACAACAAAATTCATGGGGAGGAAAAAAAGATCAATACTATCAAATCAATGAATCAATGGGAAAAAATGTGAAGGTTGAGGGCCTCTAACAGTACAGATCTTAAACTATATTACAATGTGGCAATCATTAAATCAGTTTGGTACTTGTTAAGAAGTAGAGTGGCTGATCAATGGAATAGATTAGGTACATCATAAACAGAAGCAAATGAACACATTAGGTACATGATGAACAGAAGCAAATGATCTTGGTAGGCTTGTGTTTGGTAAACTCAAAGATCCCAGCTACTGCATCAAGAGTTTACTGTATTTCACAAAAACTGAAGGGAAAATTATAAAATACTCTGGCAGAAACTAGATATATGCCAACATCTCCCGCCATGTGCCAAGAACTCAAAATGGGTACACAATTTAGATATAAAGGGTGATAATTAGGAGAGGACAGAACAAATAACCTGTTACTTCTAGGGAAAGGGGAAAAGTTTAGAACCAAACAAGAGACAGAGAAGCTTACAGGAAGCAAAGCTTTGATTACATAAAATTGAAAAGGTTTCTGTACAAAGAAAACTACTGAAGCCAAAATTAGAAGAAAAGCAGAAAATGGGGGGAAATTTATTAAAAAGTTATCTGACAAAAGTCTTACTTCTCAAAAATCTAGCAATATTCTAAACATAATCAACTGTGAAAGATTTAGTAGCTCTCATCATTACAATGATTCATCACAACTCCAAAGGACTCATGGTATAAGATGTTATCTGCGTCTAGATAGAAAACTAATGGAAACAGCATAAATTAAAGCATGTTTTTCTCTTTTTAATTTTTTTTAAAAGAAGATAGCTAATAGAGAAATTTCTATCATGATTTTATATGTATAATGAGCATTGAATTCTTTGCCTCTCCAAATGGTTGGGGAGAACTGAAAAAGAGAACTTAGAACTGAAAATAAAAATAATTTTTAATAAAGTTATCAGTATCAAAAAGAAATAGGCATTTTCTTATTGACAAAGTTTTCGAAGGCCATCCAACATTTGTGGAAAGGATGACTGTACTTGAAGTACTAGGATACTTTAATCAGTAATGGCATTTTTTCAGTCCTTAACTTCTATGGTTTCCAACTATTTTTGCCATTGGATCAGAGGAACAAAGACTTTAGGGTTGGAAGGGAATTTAGAAATTGTCTACTCTGATCCCCTAAGTTAACACATATTTGAAAGATATAGGCTCTTTAAAGCTCTTTATCACTCTGACGCACTAACATTTGACTCTATCCAAAGTGAGCTGGCTTTCCACTAAAATCCTACAGCATTTCTATATCTGCACCACACAGCTGCAGGGAAATTCTTTAACTAAATTCTCCATTTCTTTTATATTTCCTTCTTTTCATTCCTTACATTGTTAACAACCCTTTTCCCCTTTTAGGCCTCCAAATCGATCCCTGCACCACTTATGCTGATTTTGCTTTTCCATTTACTTAAATGGAGGCTACTCATTGATGTTCTTGTTCACTATTCCTCCACATCTAAAAATTTATCATAGTATTGACCATTCTCTCCAACTTTCCAAGATTAAATCTCTATCTAGGCTCCTATGATCAAGTGATGTGATCAGGTAATTGATTCTTCCATCAATCATCTCCTTTTTCTCTTTCACTCTACATTTCTTCTACTTCCCTAGATCGTTCCACTGAGTTACCCATTTCATCTAAATCATCTCTTCTGCTCTTTATTAACAAACTCTTAGAACAGTTAGCCCACATGAACTGTCTTGGCTTCTTCAGTGGTCTCTGCTTCTTCACTTTCCACTACTTCCTCAATTCCTTTCAATCACACTTTTTTCTCCATTGTTCAACTATGCTGATCTTTCCATGGCCAGAAAAGATTTCCAAGTCTATTTTATTTTATTTTATTTTATTTTATTTTATTTCATTTTATTTTTTGGCTAGGCAATGGGGTTAAGTGACTTGCCCAGGGTCACACTGCTAGTAAGTAATAAGTGTCTGAGCCAGGATTTGGACTCACGTCCTTCTGAATCCAGGGCCGGTCTATCCACTGTGCCACCTAGCTCCCCTCCAAGTCTATTTTAAAAAGTATTTTGAATTTTATTTTATTTTATTTTTAGCTCTGAATTCTCTCCCTCATACCTTTCCTTTCCCTCCACCAAAAAAGCAAGAAAAACAAAACCCTCCAAACATGCACAAGACAGCAAAGAAATTCCTAAATTAGCCATGTCTCCTTATTTCCAACCTGGAAAAAGAAAGAAATGAAAAAGCTCTAATTTGCACCCTGAATCCATCAGCCCTCTATCTGGAGGTGGGCAGCATGTTTCATCATGAGTCCTCTGGAATTGTGGTCGGTCATTTTGCTGATCAAAGTATCTAAATTTTTCTAAGTTGTTCATCTTTATAATATTCCTGTTAGAGAATAAACATAAATATCCTGTTTCTGCTCACTTTGCTTTGCATGTGTTCATAAAAAAGACTCCTTAATTTCTTGACGTAATGGACCTTTTTCAGTTCTTAATCACTTTCATTACTTCATTGATTTCTTGGCTTTGACTGGTTTCTTGTATTTATGAAATCTATGTTGCAAGGAATTGCAATCAGCAAAACCTTCTGACCAGCTTTTCCAAACATTCAAGCACCCCTATTTGAAGGAACTCAAAGGTACAGAGTGGGATTAATGGGAAATTCCAGTGGCCAGTGAAATTTACACCAGAATGAAAAATACATCAGGAGAATTCACTCTGTTCTACTAACCAGATCTTGGGCCTCCTCTGGAGGCTCCGAACTTATGTTATTATTATGTTACTATTTCGACAAATCTTTCATCAAGAAGACTTTGAACCAAAGGGTTTTTTTCCTAAGTAAATCATTCATTCAGTGTTCATAGCAAAAACAAGTCACTCTGAAGAAGATATCTAGACCTAGAGGTAACTAGGTGGTGCAGTGGATGGAGTGTTGGCTTTGAAGACAGGAAGACTCATCTTCCTGAGTTCAGCTCTGGTCCCAGACACTTATTAGTTGTATGACCCTGGACAAGTCACTTAACCCTGCTTGCCTCAGTTTCTCATTTGTAAAATGACCTGGAGTAGGAAGTGGTAAACCACTCCAGTATCTCTGCCAAGAAACCTCCAAATGGGGTCACAAAGAGTCAGAAACAACTAAACAACAACAACAAACTAGAACACGCCTGCAGGCCGCTTGCAGCCCACCAAAGCATTTTGGGCAGTCTGCTAAAAATGTGGAGGAAGATACAACAAGTGATTTGTCCATGCCGCACTTAACCCTTGTTTCACTAGTCACTCTGTGCCAGTCATACAACTTGGCGGGTGGGTTGCCACTGTGCCCTCTCTTTTCTCACATGACCTGTAACAACAAATCCTCCTCATTCTGTCTCTAGTCTGAAAGGAGCAAGAGTGGTATTTTTTTTCTTTTTTGCTGTGTTTTTGGTTGTTACTGGCATTGAACAGGGACAAAGTGAGTGCAGCTAAGCACCAATCCCGCTGATGCCTGCTGTGGGATGATTGCCAACAACAGGAGGGCTTCTTCCCCTCCCTCGCTGTGTGGCCACCCTTCAAGGTACAGGAGGGTCTGGAGCTCTCTCCAAGGTCAGACACTCAGTTCAG